>NC_081311.1:87980000-88283030 GCF_026419965.1 Kogia breviceps
CAGCTTCACTCTCTTTGTCCTCTCTTTCTACAAGTCCAATGACATGAATGTTAGATCTTTGGTCATAGTGTCACAGGTCCCTGAGGCCCTGTTCATTTTTTTTTCACTATATTTTCTATTGGCCAGATTGGGGAATTTCTACAGTTCTATCTTCAAGCTCACTGATTCCTTCCTCTATCATCTCTAGTCCAATATTAAGCCCATCTTTTTTTTTTTTTGCGGTACACAGGCCTCTCACTGCTCTGGCCTCTCCCGTTGCGGAGCACAGGCCTCCAGACGCGCAGGCTCAGCGCCCATGGCTCACGGGCCCAGCCGCTCCGCGGCATGTGAGATCTTCCCAGACTGGGGCACGAACCCGTGTCCCCTGCATCGGCAGGCGGGCTCTCAAACACTGCTCCACCAGGGAAGCCCCAAGTCCATCTTTTGAGTCTTTTATTTTGGTTATTGTATTTTTCAATTCTAAAATTTTCCTTTGGTTCTTCTTTATAACTGATTTTCCATTTTTTAATTTATGTCAATCATGTTGATAACTGCTCCTTGAAATATTTTTATGATGACTCCTTTTATATCTTTGTCAGATAATTCTAAAATCTATGTCATCTTGGTGTTGGCATTTGTTGTCTTTTCTCATTCAGGTTGATATTTTCATAGTTTTTGGAATGACTAGTGACTTTTCATTGAAATCTGGACATTGTGGGTATTATGTTATGAGACTCTGAGACTTTTTACATCTTGTGTTTTAGTTGGCCTCCTGACAGCACTCCAGTGCTGCCACCTCCTTACTGCCAGATCAGGGGTGTGGGGGTGGGGGTGAAGTCTATGTTCCCACTGATCTCCTGCCAATGTCAAGACACAAATTAAATTAACGCTCACTATTTTTTCTTTAATTTCTGAAAATTGATCCAGTGTATAGAAGGAAACTATATAATTTTCAAGAGTAATAGGTTAGTTGTACTGGAGTTATTCCAAGCTTTAACAGTAAATTTATCAGAAGTCTTTCCAAGCTTTGTGAAAGTATCAGAGTGCTAATTGTGCTGCCAGGAACCACAGTGGGCCTGCTGTAGCCAGGCAGGGCACACTGTGGCCTCAGGATGTGTCAGAATCATCTTTCTGAAGCAAAAGATATTTTCTGAAACAAGAGGAATGAGTATTGGCTTATTTTAATTCTTTCAAGAGACACTGAAAGTTAGGACTTCAATATGGCAGAAAGTTGTTAAAATATAAGGACATAAACTTGGACCTAGATGCAAGTGTATGATCCAACTACCTAAAACAAATGAAAACTTGGTAATGTGAACCAAAATAGAAAAAGTGCATAACAGTGTTAGCAGTGCTAGTCTTTGTAGGAAGGCATATCTGTCCTTTGACTATTCTCCTCCAACTGTGCTATGAGGTACACGGATATTTTTATAATGAGAAAGATATGATAATTTGTACATTTAAAATCCACAACACAGTGTGTAGCTTGGTGTAAAGAAATGCTCCTGTCTCACAAGAAGTGAGGTGAGGTGAGCAAATGCAGACCCTTTAAAGTAATACTGGTATACCTGATCCAGGTGTACTGGTCCCAGTGGTAAGAGACAGGCCTGTGAGATTTGCATTCCACTCCTCCACATCATTGCACTATTTTTAAAGAAAATCCTTTTATTTTTTAATTAAAATAATATATGTTCATTTTTAAAATTACACAATAGAAGTGTGTAAAGTGAATAGTGAAAATTCCCTTCTCCCTCACACAATCACTTATCCCCCCAGTGAACCATTTTTTCCACCCACAGAATAGTGTAAAATAGACACTTTCAAATCTTTTAGTAGGAAAGCCATTTTTATAAAATAAAAATTTAAATAGGCCACTCAACATCTAAAAGATAAATTGAGGAGCTCTAGTAACCCCTCCACCTCCACTTGATGGTGTCAGAAAGACCTAGGGGAACATAGTGCTCACTCATCCAATTAGTATGAATTAATTATTGTGGCTTGAACACACAGTCTATAGCAGGCTCCGTGCTATGTGGAAGGGATATACAGAGGACGCTGTGGAGAGTGCCTTCTAGATGGAGAGACACATAAACAAACAAACAGCTACATACATACATTTCAGCTCCTGAGAGCACTCAGGGGAAAAATAAACCTGGTTGAAGGAGACAGGGTGAGATGGGCTGGGCAGTGGCAGCAAGGTGGAAGCTTGCTCTGGGAGGGCCTCTCTAACAGTGATGTTTGAGCAAAGATTCAGAGGGTTGAAGCAGCAATTCCACGGACATCTGGGGAGAAGTGTCTCAGGTGGAAAGCACAAGTGCAGAAGCCCTGGTGGGAAAGTTCTCTGCATGTTTGAGGGACAGGCCTGGTGAAGGTGAATTCTGAGAGGAGGCAGAGGCACATTATGGTGGGCATTGAAGGCTACTGGAGGGCTTTGGCCTCTACTGCTAGATAGTTGGGACCCACAGGAGAGATTTGAGGTGAAGAGAAATATAATGTCTCTCATATTCTGAAATGAATAATCTGGCCACTGTGTGGGGATCAGTCTACGGGGTGGAGTCGGGGTGAGAGAAGGGGCCTGAGGAGGGCTGGCGCATTACCCAGGTGATGGAAGGGGCTGCTGCCTTACTCAGGCCAAGGGAGCAGTGGAGGAGGCTCTGAAAAGAGGGTAGATTCTGCACAGATTCTCAGGGTGAATTCTATAGTATGTGGCACCAGATTGGATGTGGGGTAACGAGAAATAGAAGAGTCCGGGATGACTCCAAGGTTTGGGTGTTTCCAAAGTGCTGGTTGGTGAGAAGAGCTGGTTGGTGCACAGTTCACAGTAGCAGGGCCCAGCACTGAAGCCAACCACCCCCCAACATACACACACATACATCACCCTTTCACATGCCTGTCACCAACTCTCACTCACCCTCTGATTAATACAAAATGCTTAACAGAAAAAAGGCTTGCCACAACTAAGTCAACAAGTTAGTGAAGAGTAAGTCATTGTTTTTTCCTTTTTACTTTAAATATGGTGCCATTGACCCTGTTACTTTTTGCACTTAGTTGATGCATTATCAAAAAATACATAGATACAAATGATGATGAAAACACCATGACCCCAAACCTATGGGAAGCAGCAAAAGCAGTTCTAAGAGGGAAGTTTATAGCAATACAATCTTACCTCAAGAAACAAGAAAAATCTCAAAGAAACAACCTACCCTTACAGCTAAAGCAACTAGAGAATGAAGAACAAAAAACCCCAACTTTAGTAGAAGGAAAGAAATCATAAAGATAAGAGCAGCAATAAATGAAATAGAGACAAAGAAAACAATAGCAAAGATTAATAAAACTAAAAGCTGGTTCTTTGAGAAGATAAACAAAATTGATAATCCTTTAGCCAGCCACATCAAGAAAAAAAAGGATAGGACTCAAATCAATAAAATTAGAAATGAAAGAGGAGAAATTACAATGGACACCACAGAAATACAAAGGATCATAAGAGACTACTACAAGCAACTATATGCCAATAAAATGGATAACCTAGAAGAAATGGACAAATTCTTAGAAAGGTACAACTTTCCAAAACTGAACCAGGAAGAAATAGAAAATATGAACAGACCAATCACAAGTATTGAAATTTAAACTGTGATTAAAAAAAAAAAATCTTCCAACAAACCAAAGTCCAGGACCAGATGGCTTCACAGGCAAATTCTATCAAACATTTACAGAACAGTTAACACCTACACTTCTGAAACTCCTCCAAAAAAATTGTAGAGGAAGAAACACTCCCAAGCCCATTCTATGAGGCCACGATCACCCTGACACCAGAGCCAGACAAAGATATCACAAAAAAAGAAAATTATAGGCCAATGTCACTGATGAATGTAGACGCAAGAATCCTCAACAAAATACTAGCAAACTGAATCCAACAGCACATTAAAAGTATCATACACAATGATCAAGTGAGATTTATCCCAGGAATGCAAGGATTCTTCAATATATGCAAATCAGTCAATGTGATTCACCACCTCAACAAATTGAAGAATAAAAACCATATGATCATCTCAATAGATGCAGAAAAAGATTTTGACAAAATTCAACACCCATTTATAATAAAAATTCTCCAGACAGTGGGCATAGAAGGAACCTACCTCAACATATTAAAGGACATATACAACAAACCTACTGCTAACATCATACTCAATGGTGAAAAGCTGAAAGCATTTCCTCTAAGATCAGGAACAAGACAAGGATGTCCACTCTCACCACTATTATTTAACATAGTTTTGGAAGTTCTAGCCATGGCAATCAGAGATGAAAAAGAAGTAAAAGAATCCAAACTGGAAAAGAAGGAGTAAAACTGTCACTATTTGCAGATGACATGATGCTATACATAGAAAACCCTGAAGATGCTACCAGAAAACTACTAGATTTCATCAATGAATTCAGTAAAGTTGCAGGATACAAAATTAATACAAGAATCTGTCACATTTCTATACAGTAACAATGAAAGATAGGAAAGAGAAATTAAGGAAACAATCCCATTTACCATCTCATCTAAAGGAATAAAATGCCTAGGAATAAACCTACCTAAGGAGGCAAAACACGTGTACTCAGAAAACTGTAAGACACTGATGAAAGAAATTGAAGATGACACAAACAGAAGGAAAGATATACCATGTTCTTGGATTGGAAGAATCAATATTGTTAAAATGACCATATTACCCAAGACAATTGACAGATCAAATGCAATCCCTGTCAAATTACCAGTATCATTTCTCACAGAAGTAGAACAAAAAAAAGTTAAATTTGTATGGAAACACAAAAAACCCAAGTAGTCAAAGCAATCCTGAGAAAGAGAAACAGTGCTGGAGGAATCTGGCTCCCAGACTTCAAACTATACTACAAAGCTACAGTAATCAAAACAGTATGGTACTGGTGAAAAACAAGAAATATTAATCAATGAAACAGGATAGACAGCTCAGCAATAAACCCATGCACCTTTGGTCAATAAATCTAGGACAAAGGAGGCAAGAATACACAATGGGGAAAACATGGTTTCATCAGTAAGTGGTGCTGGAAAAACTGGACAGCTCCATGTAAAAGAATGAAATTTGAACATTTTCTCACACCATATATACAAATAAACTCAAAATCGATTAAAGACCTAAGTGTATAAATGGACACCATACAACTCCTAGAAGAAAACATACACTCTTTGACATAAGTCTTAGTAATATATTTTTGGATCTGTCTCCTCAGGCAAGGGAAACAAAAGACAACACAAACAAGTGGTGCCTAATTCAACCTAAAAGCTTTAGCACAACTAAGAAAATCCTAAAAAATACCAAAAGCCAACTTATGGAATGGGAGAAGATATCTGCAAATGATATGTTTGATAAGGGGTTAATATCCAAAATATATAAACAGCTCATACATCTCAATATCAAAAACCCAACAATCCAATTAAGAAATGGGCAGAAGACCTGAATAGACAGTTTCCCTAAGAAGACATACAGATGGCTACAGGTACATGAAAAGATGCTCAATATCACTAATCACCAGGGAAATGCAAATCAAAACCACAGTAAAATATCACCTCACACCTTTCAGAATGTCTACCATAAAAAAGTCAACAAGTAGCAATTATTGGCGAGGATGTGGAGAAAAGGGAACCTTAGTTCACTGTTGGTGGGAATGTAAATTGGTGCAAACACTATGGAAAACTGTATGGAGGTTCCTTAAAAAACAAAAAAAATACAGTTACCATATGATCCTGCAATCCCACTCCTGGGCATGTATCTGGAGAAAATTCCAATTTGAAAAGATACATGCACCCCAGTGCTCATAGCAGCACTATTTACAATAGCCAAGACATCAAAGCAACCTAAATGTCCATTGATAGATGAATGCATAAAGAGGATGTGACATATGTATGCAATGGAATATTACTCAGCCATAAAAAGAGAATGAAATAATGCCATTTGCATCAACATGGATGGAGGTAGAGATTATCATACTAAGTAAGTCAGACAGGGAAAGACAAATATCATATGGTATCACTTATATTTGGAATCTAAAAAAACATGATACCAATGAACTTATTTCAAAACAGAAATAGGCTCACAGAGATAGAAAACAAAATTATGGTTACCAAAGGGGATAGTGGGGATGAGGGGGACAGATAAATTAGGAGCTTGGGATTAACATACACACACTACTATATATCAAATAGGTAAACAACAAGTACCTACTGTATAGTACAGGGAACTATATTCAGTATCTTGTAATATCCTATAATGGAAAAGAATCTGAAAAAAAGAATATATATATACATATATATATGTCACTTTGCTTTGCACTTGAAAGTAACACAACATATAAAAGGAAGATAATGGAAGAATGGATTAAAATTTTAAAAACATGATCTACCTATAAAAGACTCACAAAGATACAAAGACAAAATAAGTTGAAATTTAAAGGATACAAAACAATATTTCACTCAAATAGCAACCAAAGAGAACAGAAGTAACTATATTATCAGACAAAATAAACTTTAAGGAAAAAATGTGCAAGAGACAAAAAAGGATATTATATATTGATAAAAGTTCAAATTCATGAAGAAGATATAACAATTCATAAACATATACATACACAACTAACAGCAAGTTCCATGAAGTGAAATTGACAGAACTGAAGGGAGAAATAGACAGTTCTACAATAATAGTTGGAGAATGTGATATCCTATTTTCACTAATGGATAGGACAACCGGGCAGATGATCAGTAAGTAAATAGAAGACTTGAACGACTTCAAACTAATCAGACCTAAAAGACATTTACAGAACACCCTACTCAACAGCAACAGAATACACATTCTTCTCAAGTATACATGGGCCATTCTCCAATGTAGACCATACTTGGTACACAAAAAAAGTCTTACTACGTTTTAAAGATTGAAATCATACAAAGTGGGCTTCCCTGATGGTGCAGTGGTTAAGAAACCACCTGTGCAAGGGACATGGGTTTGAGCCCTGGTCCAGGACGATCCCACATGCCATGGAGCAACTAAGCCCATGAGCCACAACTACTGAGCCCATGTGCACACCTAGAGCTGGTGCTCTGCAACAAGAGAAGCCACCATAATGAGAAGGAGCCCGCGCACCACAATGAAGGGTAGCCCCCAATTGCCGCAACTAGAGAAAGCCCGCATGCAGCAATGATTTAAAAAAACCCTCACCAAACTAGGAATAGAAAGAAACTACTTTAACACATAAAGGCCAAACATGAAAAACCCACAGCTAACGTCATACACAATGGTGAAAGGACAAAAGATTTTCTCCTAAGATCAGGAACAAGACAAGGATTCCCACTTTCATCACTTTTATCCAACATAGTACTAGAAATTCTAGCCAGAGCAATTAGGCAAGAAAGAGAAATAAAAGGTATCCAATTGAGAAGACGAAAGTAAAACTATTTTTATTTGTAGATTATGTGGTCTTATAATGTAGAAAATCCAAAAGACTCAACAAGAACAACAAAAAACAGTTATAGCTAATTAAAGAATTCTACAAAGTTGCAAGATACAAAATCAACTTACAAAATTATTTTATTTCCATACACTAGCAGTGAACAATCCAAAAAGAAAATTAAGAAAGCCATCCCATTTACCACAGCATCAAAAAGAGATATATTTATCCAAGGAGGTTTAAGTCTTGTCAACTGAGAACTATAAAACATTAATGAAAGAAATTTTAAAAGACTTAAATAAATGGAAGATATTTCATGTTTATGGATTGAAAGACTAAATATTGTTAAGATGACAATGCTACCCAAAGTAATATTCAGATTCAAAGCAATCCATATCAAAATTCTAACAGTGTTTCTTGTAGAAATAGTAAAACCCATCCTAAAATTCAAGGGAATCAAATAGCCAAAACAATCTTAAAAAAAATAAGAACAAAACTGGAGGACTCACACTTTCCAATTTCAACTCTTAATATTAAGCTAGAGTAATCAAAACATTTGGTACTGGCATAGGATAGACAGACCAGAGGCATAAAACTGAAACCCCAGAAATATACCGTCTAATCTATGGTCAGTTGATTTTCAACAAGGGTGCCAAAACCACTCAAGGAGAATAGTCTCTTCAACAAATGGTACTAGGAAAACTGGATATCCATATGCAAAAGAATGAAGTTGAGACCCTACCTTACACCATATACAAATATTAACCAAGTGAACCAAAGATACAAAGTTAAGAGCTAAAACTATAAAACCCATGGGGTAAATCTTCATGACCTTGGATTTGACAATGGTTTCTTAAGTATGACACCAAAAGAATAGGCAATGAAAGAAAAAAAATTAGATAAATTAGACTTCAAAATTTAAAACTTTTGTTCATCAAAGGACATTAACAAGAAAGTGAAAAGACAATCTATAGGATGGGAGAAAATATTTGCAAATCATATGTCTTATAAGGGGCTCATAGCCAGAATATAGAAAGAACTCTGACAAGTCAGCAACAAAAAGAATAACAACCCAATTTAAAAATAGGGAAAACTTCAGTAGGCATTTCTCTGAAGAATGTATACAGATGCCAATAAGCATTTGAAAAGATGGTCAATATCACTAGCTATTAGAGAAATGCAAATCAAAACTGTAATAGTTGATCACTTCACATCCATTAGGATGGCTATTATCCAAACAGAAAATAACAAACGTTGGTAAAGATGTGGAGAAATCAGAACATTGTTGGTGGGTATGTAAAATGGTGCAGTTACTGTGGAAAATAATTTGGCAGTTCCTCAAAAAGTTAAACATAGAATTACTATATGACCCAACAGTTCTACACCTAGGTATATACTCAAAAGAATAAAAAACGAGGACTCCACAGGTATTTATACACCAATGTTCACTGCAGCATTATTCCCAGTAGTCAAAAGGTGGAACCAAACCAAGTGTCCATCGACAGAAGAATGGATAGGAAATTCCCCGGCAATCCAGTGTTTAGGACTCAAGTGCTTTCACTGCCAGGGCACTGGGTTCGGTTCCCGGTCAGGGAACTAAGATCCCACAAGCTGTGGGGCACAGCCAAAACAACAACAACAACAAATCCCCAGAAGAATGGATAAATGAAATGTGGTATACCTGTGCATGTATACATACATATATATATGTATATATATGTGTGTGTATGTATATATATGTGTATATATATATATACACACACATACACACACACAATGAAATACTATTCATCCATCAAAAGGAATAAAGTTCTGAAGCAGGCTACAACACTACAACATGGATGGACCTGAATAAATTATGCTAAGTGAAATGAGCCAGAAGGAAAAGGACAAATAATGAATGATTCCACTCATATGAAATATCTAGAATTGGCATTATTCATAGAGACAGAAAGTAGATTAGAGGTTACCTCTGGCCAGGTATGCAGGCAATGGAGGTTTATTGCTACATGGGTACAGTTTCTTTTGGGGTAATGAAAATGTTTTGAATTAGTGGTGATGGTCACACAACATTATGAATGTAATACATTTATATATGGTAAAATGGCAAATTTTGCTATGGACTGAATTATGCTATGGTCCCCTGAAAATTTGTACATTGAAGCTGTAACCCCCAATGTGATGGTATCTTGGAAATGATGTTGGGAAAATTAATAGTCTTGTTCTGGCTTCAGAGACAACAACGGGCCGTTGACTAAACAAAGACCCTGAAAGAAGCTCCATACCGAACTGCTGGACTATGTGCAGGTTAGCTGAAACGGTGAAAGTAGGTCTTGAGAACAAACAGATAAAAAAGGGAGTAAGTCACGAAGCTTCCAGGACCTTGGGGATCTGGCCAGTTCCCAGGGATCAGCGAACATTCTGAAACTTACGACTAAAGTATCAAAGCATTTATGCTAATAGCCAGAGCTGCATATTTGCATGTAAGCTGATGACTACCGGTTTGCGGCTTGGCGTGCAAAGCAGGACTCCTTTGAGCGGCACTCTGAAGTCTCACCCGTTGGATGAATGCACCGACCGGGACCTTCCCTAGTGGGACTCCAGATTGCTGTTCCAGGGTCTTCCCAGCATTGCTTGGATCTGGATGTAGGTGTTTCCCCAGTTGGTGATGTATGCACTTTTATCTCTCTATATATATATATTGCTTGTTCTGCCAACGTGGTGATGTAAATTCTCCCAGGTTTGTGATGTTGCTTGTTTTTCCCAATTTGGTAATGTATGTACATTTATTTCTCTCTATATATATATTACTGGTCCTTACACTGTAACTCACTACGAATACAATAAATTCCTTATTTCTTGCTTATTGATGTGTGGAGTGGTTATTTTGCCAGTGAATCCTCTGAACCTGAAGTTGAAAGCACTTCTTTCAGCAAAACAAATGGGGCCTTTGGGAGGTTCAGATCATGTAATGATGGTGAGACCCTCAAGGTGGAAAGAGACCAGAGAGCTTAGTTCCTGCCCTCTGTTTGTGCCATGTGAGGACACAGTGAGAAGGCAACTGTCTGCAAGCCAGGAAGAGAGCCCTCACCAGGAACTGATTCTGTTAGCACCTTGATCTTGGATTTCCCAGCCTCCAGAATTATGAGAAATACTTGTCTGGAGTTTAAGCCTTCCAGCCTAAGCCTATGGGGTTTTGCTACAGCAGCCTGAGCTAAGACTTTTGTGTTTATATATATTTTACCACAATTAAAAAAGAAAGAAAACTCAACTGTATTCCTAAATACAAGCAGCGAAGAGAAAAGTTAAATAACAAAAACATACCATTTACAATGAAATAAAAATATAAAAATCACCTCGGATTAACCTAACACCATGACACATTGGCAGGTGGCAGGGACCCCTGCACTCAGTGGTCTTCAGACACTGCACATGCACTCTGTAGGCTGCTTCTCCTAATATGCATACAGTTCATGTTTTCCAAAAATCTGTCTCACTTGCCTCAGTTTTTACATGGGGTGTAATAATGGACTTGGATGAAAAAGCTAATAGTCATTTCTGAGGAATGACAATATGAGTGATTTTTATCTTCTCTTTCATGTTTTTCTGTACTTCCCAAATTGACTAACATCAGAATATAGTTTTCATAATCAGAGAAAAATGACGTTGGTTGTTAAATATGCGTAACATATTTAACTTTTCTTTTCTCTGAACTCACACTTGATCCCTAGTCAGGTCTGCGTGAATTCGGGGAAGAGCATCCAGGCTCCCCATCATCTGACCTGCATCAAATGTCTCCACCCACACCCTCTCTTCCTGCCCTTCCACCCTTGTCCCTGATGTCATTCCCCTGAGGCCTCTTTCCCTCCAGCAGTCAGTGCCCTGCCCCTTCCTGTAACCACCTCAGTACATGATTTCTGCTCTCTAAATCCCTCCCTTATTGCAGGAGGGGGCAGTGTCTCTCCATCCACTCTGTCCCATAGAAGCCCTCAGCGGGGTTCAGGTGGGCACACAGGAAGGATCTGGAGCAGCAGCTCGGCTCTGACTGCTGGTCACTGCTGTGAGGCACTGTGCAAGTCCTCAACTCTTGAAACCTCATTTTTCGCACCTACAAAATGTAGAAATTAATATCCATGTCGTAACGTTGCAGGAAAGAAAGTGGGGTGCGAGAGGATGGTCACGTGCCAGGTCTCAGGCAAGTCCCTGGGACGGCCACTGAGTGTGGGTTCTTGGCTTCATGCAGGAAAGAAATCAAAAGTGGGCCACAGTGAAGTGAAAGAAGGTTTATTTAGGAAGAAACACTCCACAGACAGAGTGTGGGCCATCTCAGAAGGCGAGAGGCGCCAGGGTACGGGGTTGTCAGCTTTCATAGGGCTGCGTAATTTCATAGGCTAATAAGTGGGAGGATTATTCCAACTATTTGGGGGAAGGGGCAGGGATTTCCAGGAATTGGGCCACCGTCCACTTTTTGGTCTTTTACGATCTGCCTGGGAACTTTCATGGCACCTGTGGATGCGTCGTTTAGGATGCTAATGTATTACAATAAGTGTTATACTGAGACTCAAGGTCTAGTGGAAGTCAATCGTCCACCATCTTGGACCTAGTTGGTTCTAACCAGTTTATGTCATGTCCTCAATGACTGTCATTCTTTTAAAGGCTGTGCCCTGCCCCCTTCCTATCTCATTAAGGATGTGATGACAATAAACAAAGCAATCTGTGTAACTAGTGAGTATAGTATACCTAGTCTACATTAAACACTCAATAATTCTAAAGCAACTTGAATCAAACACAGATTTTAGATCAGATGAACCAGGTTCAAGGCCCTGCACAGCTGTTTGTTAGTCATCTATCCCAAAGGTGGTTTCTTAACTTCTTAAATCTCAATTTCCTCACTGAAAAGTGGGTATGATAGGGCATTGACTGCTGTGTGGTGCCGTGCACCATGCACTGTGCGGAGCATTCCCTTTCTAGGGAGCACAGAGCCAAGGAGGACCGGGTCACATCACAGGCTTGGCCGCACACTGCAAACACCCGGGCATCAATGACCTGCTCCCAGAGAATTCTCTCACACTTAATTTGTTGTTGAACCTTTTCCTCAGTGACTGTTTGAGGTACTGAAGACATAGAGGTGGGGTGGTCTCCAGTCTTGAGACAGGGTATCCCAATTCCCACACACTTTATGTCAGCTCAAAAGGAGTCTGATGGGTGGGCCGGCTCCAGCCTTATCTGTTTACAACTGATAACAAGAAAGAGGACCTTCCCAGGACAGGGTGGGGGAGGGGGAAGGGCTGGGATGGGGGAGGGGGTGTTGGTCTGCCTGCCCACCACAGGGCCTCCTGCTGCTCCCCGGCAACCCCTTCCAGCAGGGTCTTATTAACTAAGCAAACCTGGGCTCCTCCTAGTGAAATGCAAAACTCTTTGTAAGACCTTTAAGTAAATGAGAGCAAGTGTCAGTGTGTTTTATCACCCCTAAGCCTTCAGCTCATTCCCTCCTCAGAGCTGACTTCAGATCTTAAGCAAACAGCCAGAGATGGGACATTCATCCTATTTCTAGCCTCAATTCTGTCTTGCTGGTAAGACATTTCCCTTCCTTCTTCTACAGTTTCCATTTATAAGATGCATATTTTCAAAACCTTATTTGATGTAGGAAATATCCTGATGTCTGAGATTTGCCTTAAAAAACACCAAGAAAAGAAAAGTGTGGAGGAAAATAAATGCGTTAAGATCGGCAAAGGTTGATTGTTGAACCCAATTTTATCGAATCATCATCCTAGCTTTTGTGTATATTTGAAAATACAAAATTTAATAAAAGAAACTGTAGATTTTACAAACTACTTATAAAACTTTAAATATTGTCAGAAAGGTTTGGATTCAATATCATCTTATAAACTGAACAATTTAAAAACTTTTTATTCAAAGAAATATAATCCTTTAGCTTATCCATGGTTTTTAGTGTACAAAGCATGTTGCTCATAAAGAACTTTCTATTGATTTAAAGTCATATATATACTTATTTTCATATGTAACTAATTATGGTTTTAGATTTAATAACCATTAAGTCTAAAAGTATATTTGTCATGACTCCCATTACAGATGTTTCACGAAGGTATGAGGCAACCTCCTTGTGTCTCCTGAGCTTTGCCCACTCAGATCTGCATGTCCTGGTCCTGGAAGCTCACAGACCCAGCTTTTGGGAGGCTTCATGGTGGCCAGGCGCACCAATTCCCTACTAGTTTGTTTAACGGCATCTTTATTTATTTTATTTTATTTTTTCCCGGTACGCGGGCCTCTCACTGTTGTGGCCTCCCGTTGCAGAGCACAGGCTCCGGACGCGCAGGCTCAGTGGCCATGGCTCACGGGCCCAGCCACTCCACGGCATGTGGGATCCTCCCGGACCGGGGCACGAACCCGTGTCCCCTGCATCGGCAGGCGAACTCTGAACCACTGTGCCACCAGGGAAGCCCTAACGGCATCTTTAATTAACCTCCCATTTAAAGGTTTAAAACATTAAATCAGTATCAAAGACTATTTCATCTTTGGAGGAAGCATGCTATTTTTAGAAAGCAGTTTTTATGCCAAAATCAAAGAACAATTTGTTCCAGAGTTGCAAGGTGTCCTCTGCAGTGTGATAAAAGGGCCCAGTCCTTATTCTGGCAATTAGAAAAATTGAAAATTAGCAAGACCCAGAAGAGGCCCCCAAACCACTCCCCTCTTGGATACAGAGCAGGCCCCTCATCAGACACTAGCAGGTGGCAGTCAGCCCTGTGCTCAGTGGTCTTCAGATATCCGGCACCCTGCAGCCTTTTTATAATATCTGTGCATTTCATGTTTTACAAAGATCTAAATGCCAAAAGCTTTGGACTTAAACTCTAAGCCTCACCGAAACATGAGTGGTAATAAGAGTGCCTCTCTCGAGGGGTGCTGTATTAAGTGGGTAATGAATACGATATATTCACCACTATGCTAGGCACAGAGAAAAGGCCCAGTTTGTGAAAATATTGATGCATCCTCAGAAAGGAGGTATGAAATGACTCCCTTTATATTCATGCTCCCCACTCAAGGCTTTCGGAACTCAAGCCTGCTGGTTCTGAGGCAGGAGATAGATGGGCCCCAGGTTGAACAGCTGAAGTTTCTTCCCTGTGGACAGAAACTCCATAACAGCAGAAGCGACAGAGGAGGCTGGGCCCCGCCCAGATAAGAGATAAACCCCCCCCACATATTCCTCGTTCTCAAAGTCAAAGAGACCTTCCCTACTACACATGTGCAGAAAGGCTCCTTCGGTCAAAAAGGGAGGGGGCGCCGCCCCATAGTAAGTGATGTCAACCTTCCCACAGGCCTCTTCACTAGAATCCACCTTGGTTAAGAGAGGCACATGCGCACAGGGGAGGACCCTGAGATGTACCAAGTACAGACTCAGAACGAGGCAAAGCGAGATGATTGACCAGAGGAAACCCAGAAGAAATGCCCCATAAAAGTGATTCAAACTACCCCGAGGATGTGACTCTCCTCTGAGCCCACCTGTGTGTCTATCCACACATACCCTTTTTCCTCCTAATAAACACTTTACTTGTTTCACTACTTTCCATCTCTATGTGGAAATTCATTTCTACACAGCTGACAGGCCAGGGCCTTGTCACTGGCCACTGGTGGCGGTGGTCTAGTGGCTAGGATTCAGCACTCTCACAGCTGCGGCCTGACTTCAATCTCTGGCCAAACCGAAACCCTGCTTTAAGCTGCTGCAGGCAGAGGGCACCCGAGATCAATTCTGTCCCACACAACAGGTCCCTTCTCTAGTTGGGCCCCTCACCATCTCCCAGTACAAGGAGTGTGCAATATAAAATCTCTATTTTCCTATGAAAACTTTTTTGTTCATGTTGAGGTTTTAATTTTTTGTTTTTTTCAGGGAGGGAAAGGCTTGTTGCTTTGGTCACCGATGTTTTACTTTAGGGGTTGACCACTCCTGCTGCTATCAGTACAGTAAACACTGTTGGGGAGAGAATCCGGCTGTGTCTCCACCCCACCCTGCCCCCACCCCCAGCGGGGTCTCAATGAGGGGATGATCCCTGAGGCTCAGTTTTGGGCCCTGCCTGTCACAGCCTGCCTTTGCCTAAGCGAGTTGCACAGCAGAACTCAGAGACCTCATTGCTGTTTCTCACCGCTGTTTCTCGTGGCCTGGGTAGAGAGTAGGAAATACCTGTGTCTTCTGTACTTATCCATCTTGGCTCCTGATGCAGTTCTTCCAGGACCTGCAGTAGAGACACCTTCAAATACAAAAACTGTTCAGACTCAACTTTCTTGGAGATCCTCAATGTATCCATGAGAGAAGGAGACTTTTATACCAGACGTGTCAGTAGGAAAATGACCCGGAGCCACTCTGTTAGGTAAGAACCGAGATCATCTAGACCTTAGAGCCAAGAGGGGTGTTGAAGAGCCTGAATAAATTGCAATGCATGTACGATGTTCCTTCTCTTAAAGGGACACATACACTCTTGGTCTCAACATCTTTCTAAGGGATGACAACATTAATCAAAATCTACAAGTTACAAAATGACTGCATAATATTTATTGTACGTTAAAAATATACCTACACATTATAGACTTATATATTTGTATACGAATGCATTACATCTTATACATATGTAAATTTCTGCTCATACTTTTTTATATTTTAAACTTCGAAAACTTTCTTTAAATATTCTAGGCTTCTGTTTTTGATCAGTTTGGCATTACAGATCATCCACGTGGGAAACAGTAAGAACCATTTTGTTTATAGTCTCAGTTTTTGTTGCATATTTGTTCCTCAATCATTATCAGTCTCATATTTTCAATTAACTTTTTAAGGCTATCAAAGAGAGAAATATAAAGGTAGTAGAGAAGGAATCAACAGTGCTACAGCTCAGAAGCTCCAGCAGAAGACACTCGATTGGCCCTTGAATAATTTTAGGGAGGAGAACGACAGCGCGGAGGGCTGGAGGCCGCAGGGTTCACTGCCCTACTCGTGGACTTTCCGAGAGCGTAAGTCGCGATGCTGCCCACAAAGTTCATCTCGGTCAGTGAACTCTGAGTTTATAAAACATTGTACCATCTTCAAATCATGATACCTTATAAAGTAAAAAATATTTCCTAGTGAGGTGCTCTTTTACTCTGAAGAATGTTTTACTATTTTATTGGTAAAACGTTGCGTTCGCTTTTAAACGGGTATTTTTCTGCGGGTCCAGAGCACTGTGATTTAAATGTATTTAAAGCAACTATCCCAACTCAGGATAATAGCGGACCTTTGCTAGTCTTATTGCAGACTCAGGCTCCAGACCCCTGGTCCCCAGGGGGTCCGCAGTGGAGGCGGGGGGTGGATGGGCAGTGGTGGAATTAAAAAATTTTTTTTGCCGTCTTCACACCCGTGGGTGGTCCCCGCCCGCCCAAGAGGCCTGTCTTTAATCACCATCTTGGGAAGTCACAGCCTAACTTTAACATGTGAAAGGAAGAAAGAACACCCTACTTGTAGGGGGCAGGGTTTCCCGTCTGTCTTCGGGCTCCGGCTCCTTCCTGACCCGCCGGCACCCTAGGTAGTTCGTGTTTTAATCCTTAAGTTAACAAGCGGGGTTTACCTGAGCAAACACTCTTAGCAGGGAGCCAATTTTATTGCCTCCCGGCGAAGATCTTGCTCGGCCCTCCTCGGGCTTCTCAGATACAGAGGGCCGCGCGCGGAGCTGACGCCCAGACCTCCCCCACAGGTGCGCCCCCGCGGCCGCGCTGCTGCCGGAACGGCGGCACCTGCGTGCTGGGCAGCTTCTGCGTATGCCCTGCTCACTTCACCGGCCGCTACTGCGAGCACGACCAGAGGCACAGGTAGGCGGAGGGCTGAGCGGGTTGCGGGCGGGGTGGGGCGGGGCGGGGCGGCGGGGGCGCAGCGGGCGGCGGGGCCGGTCGGGGCGGGACCGGGGGCGCACGCGCCCACCGCACTGACGCCGGGCCTGCGCCTCCGCAGCGAATGCGGCGCGCTGGGGCACGGAGCCTGGACCTTCCGCGGCTGCCGCCTCTGCAGGTGTGTCTTTGCGGCCCTGCACTGCCTCCCGCTCCAGACACCTGGCCGCTGTGGTAAGAAGACCCGCGTACTGTGCGTACAACCCACACGGGTGCAGCTCATTCTTCCTACCCAGCGATCCATAGCGATCTCCCTGTGCCAGACGATCCAGGCGTGGGCAACCTGGGTCGATTCATGACTCGGGAAAGTCGTCGTGAATCACGCAGTGTATTATCATTACTGTCATTTAAAATTTTATTCCTAAGCGTCCCATATCCCTATTGCCGAGTGTATACGTGATGTCCAAACAGTGTCCTTAAGTGTCCTTTACAGAGAGCAGAATTCGGGGAGCGTGCAAGCTGGTAAGCAGAGCCGCACCTGGCAGACAGGTATTTCTCTACACTAAGCCAACACCACCTTCTCACCTGTGAAATGCAGAGGGCACGCTGGAGCAGGACGGGAGCAGTCCTGCATGGCCAGGTGCTGCCTGGCCATTCAAGACCAACCCGTCATTGCTTCCAGGGAAGCAAGGCTCCTGGTAACCACAGCTCAGACCTGCCACATAAAAGCCAGTGGGGTGTGGAGAACACACAGGGTGAACACGCATTTATGAAGATTCTGAGCAGTTCCCAACTCAATGCAAATGTTTTGCTTGTAAAAAACTAAGTAAGGAATGTGAACTTCCGAGGTCAGAAAACAAAACAAAATGCTCTACTGCTAAGCCATCGTCTTGGGCAGAGACCAGGGACACAAGTAAAGAAGCAACTGCATTTCCATCGCCCTCTCCCCTTTTCAGTAAGCTCTGGCTGAGACAGCAGTGAGGGGCTCAGTTAATGCAAGCACAGCCCTTCAGCCCTCTTTGTAGCCCTGGGTGTGCTCCATGTGAAGCCCTTAGACCCACTCTCCCGTTCCTCCCTGCACTGCAGTCAACCGTGGGCAAATCCCACTATCTAAGGGCACGCGTAGTGGTAGCACAAACCTTCATCCCCGCTTCACACCCCCTTGTCCACTGTCAGGACTGCAGTAGAGGGGCAGCACTCTTGGTGGTGGAGCCCTCTTGGTGGGGTTCCCTGGGT
The DNA here is from genome assembly GCF_026419965.1 of Kogia breviceps. Classification (NCBI taxonomy): domain Eukaryota; kingdom Metazoa; phylum Chordata; class Mammalia; order Artiodactyla; family Physeteridae; genus Kogia; species Kogia breviceps. The sequence goes on from NC_081311.1 coordinate 87,998,529, forward strand.
GGGGCCCCTAGTGGAGGAACACATTTAATGAATGCTCAGCCTCCCTCCTCTGCAACCTGGATTAGCAGTCTAGTGACACTCTTAGTGAAGGTGCAGCCCTTCAACCCCACGTCTGCTCCCCCTCTCAGCCAGCTCCGCATGGTAAACGCAGTGTCTGTGGGGGGGAGTGTGGTTATAGTACTATAGCCTTTCCCTCCCTCCCTCTCCTACTGGGCTCTCTGTTTGCTGGGCCTGTGCCCCTGATTCACTAGCTGCTCTTTCAGTGCCCCAGACAATGGAGAACAAAATTATGGAATAAGCATCAGAATTGCAGATGGTGCCTATGTAGTCCTACAGGTGAAGTCATTTCCCACTTGTCATTGGTGCTCCCAGCAGTGATGTGGGGAAAGGGCTAGCTGTGATCGTTTCCAGTCTTCTAAGCAAGGCCAGTTTGGGTTCAGAAGCAACAGAGCAGGAACTGGGTTCTAGGATGTCTGCTCACATCCTGGGAAACATCCAAGACTGGGACTGCTGTCTGCCAAGGACAGTGACAGCGACTCTGAAAATGTGGCTTCTGCTGTTCAAGGTTGAACAAAATAGTGCAGTCATCTTTCAGAGTAATTTGTCAGCTGCAGAAAGGGCAGTTACCTTTTGTACTCTTTGACCCATTGATTCTGCTTCAGGGCAGGTGACTGTGGTGGTGGCTGTGCTGACAGTTTTTATGATGACATGAGGATGACGATGATAATGGTAGCAGCTGCGCTGATAGATGGTTATGATGATGTGAGAATGGCATTCATCATGATGGTAACTGTCTTTATTAGCTCTCAGTATATTTCCCAGACTTTATACACTTAATCCCATTAAATTCTCATAACAAGCCTATGAAATAGGTATTATCCCTTTTATATTTGAGGAAACTGAAGCTTAGAGTGGTTAACTCCTATAGTTTGTCTTTTTTTTTCTTAAGAGATAATCACAGAGGTTAGTTGTTAATTTAGAAACAATATGGTATTTTACAATAATATTTAAATTATTTTAAAATATGAATTAACATACCATGGCATATTGATATAAACATTGACATAATGATAATTAATGTGTAATTAATATTAATCTGTGAATAAAATTGCTACCATTCACAGAGTACATAAGCACATCCCTAAACTATGTCAAACACATTTTTAAAAAATTGAGATATAATTGCCATATAACGTTATATTAGTTTCAGGTATACAACACAGTGATTTGATATTTGTATACATTGAGAACTGATAATCACAGCAAATCTAGTTAACCTCCATCACCACACATAGTAATAATTATTTTTCTTGTGATGAGAACTTTTAAGGTCTACTCTCTTAGTAACTTTCAAATATGCAATACAGTGTTATTAACTATAGTCACCATGTCATACATTACATCCCCATGACTTATTTATTTTATAACTGAAGGTTTGTACCTTTTGACCCCCTTCACCCATTCACTCCCCCCCACACCTTTGGCAATCACCAATCTGAGTTTGGTTTCTTTCTTTTCTTTTCTTTCTTTCTTTCTTTTTTTTTTTTTAAGATTTTACAAGAAAGTGAAATCAGAGGTATTTGTCTTTTTTTGTCTGACTTATTTTGCTTAGCATAATGCCTTCAAGGTCCATCTATATTGTTGCAAATGGCAAGATTTCCTTTTTTTTAATGGCTGGATAATATTCTGTTTTATGTACACATATGTATATAGCTCACATTTTCTTTATCTATTCATTCATTAATGGACACTACGGTGCTTCCATATCTTTTGTTCCATAGCTATTGTAAATAATGTGCAATGAACACAGAGATGCAGATCTCTTCTAAAGTTAGTGTTTTCATTTCCTTTGCACAGATACCCAGAAACGGAATTGCTGGATCATATGGTAGTTCTATTTTTAATTTTTTGAGGAACTTCCGTACTGTTTTCCATAGTGGCTGCACCTATTTACATTCCCACCGAAAGTGCACAAGTGTTTGGGGTCTGATTCTTAACCACTTTACCATTCCAGACACTTCCTATAATTATCAGTATAAATTAAAGACAATATTGTTTTGGAGTGTATTTTTTCTACACTAAAATTTTATTATGGATATAACCAGAACTTTTATTGGCAAAATCACATTTTTTATTGAATTTTCTCTGAGCCACTGAGTAGATTTGCCCTAAATATATCTTTTTTTTAATTGAATGAAAGATTCTTTAAATTCTATAGTGCTTTACAATTTTCAGAAGTTTCACACACGATTTCATATAATCCCATAATAACCCTTTTATTTTCCCTACACCTATATTGCCCCTCCCCCCTTTCTTCTCCCCTCTGGTAATCACTAGTTTGTTCTCTATATCTGTGAGTCTGCTTCTTTTTTGTTTTATTCAGTAGTTTGTTGTGTTTTTTAGATTCTGCATATAAATGATACCATACAGTATTTGTCTTTCTCTAGCTGACATTTCACTAGGCATAATACCCTCCAAGTCCATTCATGTTGCTGAAATGGCAAAATTTCATTCTTTTTAAGGCTGAGTAGTATTCCTGTGTGTGTGTGTATGTGTGTGTATCACATCTTCTTTATCCATTCATCTGTTGGTGGACACTTAGGTTGCTTCCATGCTTTGGCAATTGTAAATAATGCTGCTATGAACATTGGAGTGCATGTATCTTTTTGAATTTCTGTTTTTGTTTTTTTTCGGATGTACACCCAGGAGTGGAAATGCTGGGTCATATGGTAATTCTAGTTTTAGTTTTTTGAAAAACCTCCATACTGTTTTTGACATTGGCTACACCAATTTATATTCCCACCAACAGTGTACGAAGGTTCCCTTTTCTCCACATTCTCAACATTTGTTCTTTGTGTTCTTTTTGATGATACCCATTCTGATAGTTGTGAGATGTGTCATTGACACAATGTGTCAATGACACAATGTTGTCATTGTGGTTTGGATTTGCGTTTCCCTGATGATTGGTGATGTTGACCAATTTTTCATGTGCCTGTTGGCCATCTGCATTTCCTCTTTGGAAAATTGTCTACTCAGTTCTTCTGCCCATTTTTTAAAATCTGTTTTTTTATTTTGTTTTGTTTTTATGTTGAGTTGTATGAGCTGTATTTTGTTTTTGTCTTTTTTTTTTGCAGTACGTGGGCCTTTCACTGTTGTGGCCTCTCCCGTTGCGGAGCACAGGCTCCGGACGCACAGGCTCAGTGGCCATGGCTCACGGGCCTAGCTGCTCCGCGGCATGTGGGATCTTCCCGGACCGAGGCACGAACCCGTGTCCCCTGCATCAGCAGGCGGACTCTCAACCATTGCACCACCAGGGAAGCCCTATGAGCTGTTTATATATGCTGGATATTAACTCCTTATAGCTCATATCATTTGCAAATATTTTCTCCCATTCAGTAGTTGCCTTTTTGTCAGTGGTTTTCTTTTCTGTGCAAAAGCTTTTAAGTTTAACTAGGTCCCATTTGTTTGCTTTTGCTTCCTTTGCTTTAGGAGACAAATCCAAAAGAATACTGCTGTGATTTATGTCAAAGAGTGTTCTGCCTGTGTTTTCCTCTAGGAGTTTTAATTGTATCCATGCTTACGATGTAGGTCTTTAATCCATTTTGAGTTTATTTTTGTGTTTGGTGTTGGGGAGTGTTCTAATTTTATTCTTTTACATGTAGCTGTCCAATTTTCCTAGCACCACTTATTGAAGAGACTGTCTTTTCTCCAATGTATAATCTTGTCTCCTTTGTCATAGATTAATTGACCATAAATGTGTTGGTTTATTTCTGGGCTTTTTAAGAATATTTTGATAGTGTTATTTAGAATATTGAAAATTTGACCATGTTGTAAATCCAACAGCAGAATAATAGGTAAGTAAATGTTTTAACTCCTTTAATGGAAGATTATGATGACTTTGAAGAGTATGTGGAAGATAGAATGGAAAACTGTATTTACAATTTATTTCTAATGTGAAAGGACACATATGGATGGGGGATCACAAATAGATAACAACATGCTGCAGAATTGTGGTCCTCTGGCTCCTCCAGGGACCCAAAGGCCAAAGGATCTTCAAGGGCTCTCCCTGCTCTGATACTCTATGGGTCCAAGTTTGACAGGCTTTCATAGTCCCAATATAATATCTTTTCAAGGGCAGGATAACCTGCCCTGTGAGAGTGCAGGGCAGGATAGAATTTATGCAAAATAATCTTGTTTGTTGGTGTGAGCTATTTTGTAATTTTTTCTGTTCCATGACCTACAATAATGCTTTGTGCATAATATTTCTAAATAAATATTGAATGGATGACCTTTGACCTTTTAGTTCCAAATATAGTACCAAAGAAGAAACACCATATAAGCTATTACCTACTATTATATTACATTAAAACAATCAATTTTCAGTGCTCTAAATACAGTATGCTTAAGACAGGTAACTATCATTCTACCATTTTCTTCATTTACATTTGTTAATTTTGCATTTAAAGAGGCAATATGGCATATAAAAAAAGCATGGGAAATCCCCAAAATACTTGTTCAAACCCCCCAAAATACTTGTTGTAATGTTCATGATCTTTATGAAAGGTTAAATAACTGTGCTTCAGTCTCCACAGCAGCAATATTTACCCCGTTGGTTTGTTAAGATGAAAAGGCCCTATACCTGTTTCATATTATACATAAAGTAAAATATTGTTACTTTATTATCATCACCATCAACTGTATTCACGTCAATACAATGAGGTTAGAAAAAATGACTTCATAATCTAGCACTTATATTCAAATTTACTGAAATGTGGTTTTTAGGTTGTGAACAATACCCACTATACCATTAATTGATGAGCACTGTTATAATTAGAGTTAAAAAAAAAATCAAGAAGAATGACAACCTTGGAGCTAGCAGTCCTTGAATCAGCCCAAGATGTCATTTTACCAAGAGGGTGATTCTTCCTACACATAGCCCAAAGAATTAAGTATTTCTTTGGTATCAAGAACCATTATGTTCTAAAATTTAGAGTCTAAATAATGACACAGTGAAGTAGCAAATTCGAATGTCTTCAGAGATAAACAGGTCCTACAAATGTCAGATTGGGGTCAGGTCAAGCCTCACCTTCAAACCCAATTTTAAAAAAATACAGTTCTGGCACAAAACAGTCAGCCAACCAACCAACAAGCAAACGAACAGAGCCAGCCTGTGGGCCTGTTGGAAGGATGGCCCTCCTAGGTCCTGGCCCCAGCTGGCTCTCAGCAGTGGGTGTGCTGCCCAGGAGAGAGCAGGCCCTTTGTCAGATCCCTCTGGGACATTCTCCCATGATAGGTGCCGTTTCAGTGGGGGAGCTTCTCTGGGTATCATCACAGAGAGGAAACCATCTGGCTTGCCAGGGGCATTCAGGGGTATCTTCAAATTGGAAAGTGTGGGGAATGCTGGCTCTGGACCTCATATTGAAACAAGATATTATCCTCACCCAGGTGGTCTCCATTTAAACCCCCACTCGGTGGTGGTGACACAATGACCCGTGCTGAGCATTCACAAATTTGATTTCACTTGTATCTTCCTTCACATATGTGCCTAAGACTGACATAATGATAAAAATCTCTGCTATGTCTGCGTAAGTCTAAAAAGAGACCTTTTGATAAGTCTATAATTAAAATCCCAGGTTATAGTAAATCATCCATCGGTAGCAGAGTTTCCTTTTTGGTATGACATAAAATAATGACAGGCCATAGAACCATTGATTTCATAGATAATAATAAACAGTAAATATTAATAAACAGTAAATATTAATAAAGCTTATTTTAATTTTTTCCTATCAGTATATAGTGGAAGTTCTAATATTTTCTCGCTAAGCTCAATGGGTGACCTTGGGCCCCCTGGGAGGGACACTGCATGGTGCTCACAGCCCCAGTTTGGGGACCCCTGCTTGAGGGACGGACTCCGTCCAACCATATTCACAAAGCTGACTATAACAGTGGCCTTTGAGTTCATATACAAGAAAAGACTGCCAACAGGGCCTGAATCCTTCTCTCTGTGGGCAGCCTGTTCCTTCCCACCAGGGGAAGATCAGTGAAGCTCAGTACAGGCTGACCCCTTCTTTACCTGTAGCTGATTCTCACGCTGGGACCACCCATTGTATTATCAGCTTTTCTGGAACCTCCTCTGAGCCCACATGCTAAGGTTCCTGTTTTGTGGGGTTCTAGTACGCTGGAACAACCCTCTCCCATGTGGGGTGGGGTGGGGAGTGGTGCCCAGGTCTGGAGCGGGCCTGACCTCGGTCTTGTGGTGAACGTGGCCCCCTGGAGTCACCTACGGACGGATGCAGGGCAGGTTCCTGCTGCGGTGCCTCGTCTTCATCATACTCATTCGTTTCCAACGGTTCATGCTCACCACAGGTTTTGACGATCAGGAGGCACTTTCTGGAGGAATCCCAGAGGACAGCGCTTGGCCGGGCTGTCGGGGGAAGAGAAGGCTGGCCTCTGCCAATCAGCCCTGGGGAAAAGGTCCCTTTAAGTTGGCCCTTTCCTCATGGGCGTGCTTCCCTGCCTAGCTGACTCCACGTCCAGCCCAGACTTGCTTGTGAGAATGCTTAGTGGAGTTGGTGCCCCTGCCTGCGGCCATGCCTGTGCGGCTTGTCAGCTTCACAGGGTAGCCACTCACCACCGGCGACTTTAGCCGAGACCCTTGCCGGGTCTCACTACCCCAGAGATTCCCACTCAACACCTTTGGGCTGGGGTCCTAGCTATATAGAAAGCCAGACGCACAGCGCCTTGGGGCGCAGAGTGAGACCTTTGGTAGAGGACCCTCATTGCCCCAGCAGGGTGGTGCGCACTCCGGGTGGGGCGTCGTCCCCAGAGCTCTCTGCAGCTGCGCCTTGTAACTTCCTCTGTGCGGATATCCGACGTTGCTGTCGGGATGGGTGCGGTCCTCTTCTTCCATAAGTGGTCCCTAGTCAGAGAAATAGAGTCAGGACTAGTGGGGGGGAAAGTTGGACCTTCTTTGCAACAGATGGGTGCAAGCTATTTTATGTTATTTTATTTTAAATCAGATCCACTTACCTGGATTGCCAAATGACGGGTGTGGAACTCTGAACGATCACCTTGGCCAGCTCATGTGCCAGATGAGAAGGGCTCAAGGGCTGTTTCTCTGTGAGCCTTAAAAACAGCAAACTGATTCTCCTTCAGCTCTCCAAGTTATTACACAAAAATCCCTGTTTCCAGCCGCAGCGCGAGGAAGGCACAAGCTAAAGGGAAGCACGTCTTCCTGGAGCTGCGCTGCGCTCCGCTCCCCCCAGGGGGCTTCCTGCCGCGCTCCGCGCTGCCCTCCTCGTGGCCGGGAAGCCGCGGCTCAGGCTCCGCGGCTGGTGCAGAGCCCGCCGGGCAAGGCCTGGAGAGGAGGCCCCGCGAGAAAAGGGCTTTACCGGAGCAGGTGCAGACATCTCTGCTTCACTCTCTTAAAGCAAGCCTGCCACAGCATGTCTCATACACTCTCGGGATTTTTTTCCAGACCTGAAAGACTTTCTCGCCTCACACTCTAATGGACCAAGAACGCGGCTCACGGGGAATGTTCTCCTCTTCCTGCCCTGCTTCCTCCTGAATTCCGTGTTCAGCGAAGGGGGAGGCCGCTGACGGGACCGCGCCCGGCCTCGCAGCGTGGCCGAGCGAGGCGGCGCTGCGTGGGGAAGCCGGGCTTGCTTGTCCTGTTGTATTGTCTATGTTGTAGGTGATAGATTGGTTTCATTTCTTATCAAGTGGAGCGTTAGATGCATATTTGTATTGTTTAATAAACATTTGCATGAAAGAGCCTTTTTGCTTTGCTGGGTACACGATTTAGAAGCGCAGGAGTAGACGCTAGAGGTTGGGGCCCATTCAGCCCGAATCTCTGATGATTTCAGAGTAGACCAAACATGTGGCCCCTCCCAGATAACAGCTCCCCGTTGAGCACGCCTTGAGCCCCACACATAGCTGCTGCAACACTTCACATCAGTTATTTGTTCATTCAGTCTCCCCACTAGTTTCTAAGTCCTGGGGGGCGGGGACGGTGCCACATGTATGTCCCCAGCACTGCTATGCTGTGAGTCTGCCAAGAAGATGCCTAAAAATGCTCTATAGACAGAGAAAGGAAGGCAAAAAGGGGGAGGGAGCCAGGGCTGGAGGCAAGCGGCTGGGCTGGGCACCCCATCTCCTTTTCTCCAGCTTCCTCTACTAATGGCTCAGTTGTGACACCCTTTGCGGGACAATTAACACTTCTTGGGATTATCACCAACATCTCTGTAAAAAGGAGCCCTTAAAATAAAGTGGACCAAGGAGCCTGTCTTCTCGCCAATAACACAGTACTTGGGAGTCTGGCGTTTCTCAGCTGGATCTGTCAAATATATTAGCTCTCTATTCATTAAACACAGCCCTGTTTGGACAGATACCACTACTAGAAATCGGAGTGAAAAGAAGAAGAATATTGTAAATTATTCAGGCAAACTAATCAATAAGAATAAAATCTGAGAGAGACAAGGAGTCAGATAGACAACACAGCCTGAATTAAATTAATTGGTCAAAATATTGATATTTTATAAACCTTATAGAATTTCCTTTAAAATATTCAAAGCTGAATTCAATGGGAAGGCCATCACGGGATTTATTGTGCATGTGATATAAAGCTACATATACTGGAGTGCTATTGTGGGCAGAAAAGGGTCTTTCAGTCAACATTGAAACCTCCCTGCCTGGCCAGGGTGGTCCCAGTGCACAACACATACAGGCGAATAGAGAGTTCTCAGCGTAAGCACTGAAATGGGAAGTCTGCTGAACTAAATGGGGTGCTACTTTACAGCTCTACAGAATGAACGTGAGCGCGCGCGCGCACACACACACACACACACACACACACACACACACACACACACACACACACCCCAATGCTGCAAAATCTTCTGAAGCCCACCATAAGCTGGGGTTGGTGGCTCCGCCCTTCAAGCTTGAGTGGGAGAGAGAAGTGAAAAAATGCAAAGGTCAGTGGCTACAGAAGTCCCCCAGGATGCTGGGGCGCACAGGAGCCAGGCAGGCTGAGAAAGGCCCCCTGCACATAAAGCTGCACACTTTAGAATGTTCACTCTGAATGCACTCGAATAGGTGATATTTCCATTGAGTTTTTCAGCTTTTTAAACCCACTTTAGTGGGTTTATGTAATACAGTTATTTTTAAAATCTATATTGTAAATTAGTTTATTGGCATTTTCAAACTTTTCCACCATTGGCTATGAAAATATGAATTTGATGTAATATTCAAATAAGAGTTAAAGAAAAGGAAGGTAGAATTCAGTAAAGGGTTGACTGGGACTCTGGTTCAGGAGAAAATAATTATTAAATTTTGAAACATAAATATTTCTAGGTAATAATGACTTCTGATAGCAAAGTTGTCTTTACATGGTTTCAAGTACATTCTGAGCAGTACCATCTGTGGCAGCTTAATTTTATTGAAACAAACAAGTGATGAACTTTGCAAATTTAGCCTAAGAACCTGATGAATATGTTTATGTGTACAATGTTTACAAAATGCGCATCTTCTACACTTTTATACCAATATGAAGTGTGCTAAAAAAAATAGGCAGACAAAAGGATACATTGTCGCATTTTCAATAGCTCCACTTCAGGAAAACCAAGGCATGTTCATTTTTAGTATGAATATCCAGGATATAAACACTCATTTACATTTTAACTAGAAAATTAGGAACCAGGATTATGGATTCTCCTAATAGAATAATACGATTTTAAGCAAAAAAAAACCAGATTAACCATTTTCTCTATCCATTTATCCATCCACCTAACTAACTAACCAGTTGAGAAACCGTGACCTACCTAGCTCTGAAAAGATCAGAAATTGTGAAAAGTGAGCTGCCAGCTTTTTCTGTAGTGCATGGAGAATTTGAGGGTAAAAGGTATTTTCCCTGTAAATGGCACCCCATTTGTTCAGAGAGATCATTAAAAAGTAGAAACTTCCCTGGAGACAAAAGACGATCCTGGGCTCCTGGTTGGAAGCTTCACATAAATGTGTCATGTATCTTATCTGTCTCCTGCTGTTGAGGAAAGTAGATAGAGACAGTCTTCCTGGGCCATTATCTCAGAGCTGCCCTCCCCCCCAGAGAAGAGCTTTGTCACACCCTGGTTTGGATCACTCTGACAGAGAGCAAGGAGTCCCTCCTTTGGAGAAAGCCATAACAAGCTCTCTCCAATTCTGGATTGTCTATAGAAGCCACTCTTTCTTTTCCAGCTTTTGTTCTCACTCGGTCTACCCTGGCATATCCTAGAAAACTAGGATCTGCCACCACGTGGCCATATGTGTTCTCGCTAAGGGACCCACATAGGGACACTGAGAGAAGGAACAGGGACGGCCACAAGGATTTATACTAGTCACATGATTTCAATTCCCTGACTGTTCAGACATTTCAACCCATCTCTGTGTTAGAGTTTACTTCAGAGCCAAAGCAAATGCCTTTTGCTGGGGAGGAGCCCTCTTGCACCTGTCGGCCACAGCACACTTGCCCCCCATCTAGCCTGGAAGCAACTGACTTTTCTTGGCTGGGAGCATTGAAAAGCAGCCTCTGAATGCATTTCCAATTTCTACTGTCTGCAAAAGCCACTCTGGCACATGTAGCTTTATGTCACACAGGCAGTAGGTCCTGTGACAGACCTTTCTATTAAATTCAGCTTTAAATAGCTAAAATTGAGCTGTGTAAGCTTTATAGGCACAGCCTTTTCTCATTTCACCTGGACTGTCTGCTACTGGGAGAGGAAAATGAGGGGCTTTGTTTCTTCCAGTTAGAACTGTTGGGCACTCTGCTGATTTCCTGACCAGCAACTGGACCCCTGCGGGACCCCAACTAGACACAATGAAAGTCTGTAGCCACAGAGATGGCTGAGTCTCCAGCAGTTGGACCCTGCCAAGCTGAGCGAGGGGGCTGTGCTTCAAATGTCTGCAGCACTTCCAGTGGGGTTGATACAATGACGTGCAAGTAAACGTTTAATATCCAGCTCTCCAGAAAAAAATTATATATACATCAGTTTACTATAAGTAATGTGGTCTACTATACATAAAGCATATACAGCACAGAATGTGCAAATAATAATAGGATGTATAATGCTCTATGTTGTAAATTCCATGTAGCAATAAGCTTTTGTTGATTTTTACCAAAATCTACATCTGTACCCAACCTATGGTTGTGATTCCACCATGATTTGACAAATGGTGCTGCATCCTGCCAACAGAAATAATCAATCAACAATCTATAATAGGAATAGAAGAGAGTTTTATTTGAGCCAAACTGAAGACTATAGCCCGGGAGACAGCCTGTTGGATACCTCTGAGGAACTGCTCCAGAGAAGCATGGTTTTCAGCACAGTTTTATATCTTTTCAGAACAAAGAACATCAAACAAGTCAGTGATAGATTCCTTCAAGGTTTAAAAAAAAAAAAAAAAGAAAGAGAAACAACAGCTCAGCATGTACACAGCGAGTCAGCATGGCCTTGGCCCCTGGGAAGGGAGCCTTATCAAAGGAGTACCGGCATTGGCATCAAGGGAGGCATTTAATCTTTATTTTTTTAATTTATTTATTTTATACTTTATTTTTTCTTCCACTTTTATTGAGATAAAATTGACATACAGCACTGTATACGTTTCAGGAGTGCAGCATAATGATCTGATTTATATACATCATGAAGTGATTATCACAATAAGTTTAATGAACATCAACTCATATAGATGCAAAATGAAATAAAAATTCTTTTTCTTGTGGAGAACTCTTAGGATTCACTCTCTTAACAACTTTAATATATAAAATACAGCAGCATGAATTATATTTATCGTGTTGTACATGACATCCCTAGTACTTATTTATCTTATACCTGGAAGTTTGTGCCTTTTGACTGCCTTCATCCAATTGCCCCTTCCTCCGAGCTCTGCCTCTGGGAGCCACAAATCTGATCTCTTTTTATATGAGTGACTTTGTTTGTTTCTTTGTTTTTCTTTTTTAAAATTTATTTTCTTTTTGGCTGCGTTGGGTCTTTGTTGCTGTGCGCAGGCTTTCTCTAGTTGCGGCGAGCAGAGGCTACGCTTCATTGTGGTTCATGGGCTTCTCATTGCGGTGGCTTCTCTTGAGGAGTACGGGCTCTAGGTGCATGGACTTCAGTAGTTGTGGCTTGCGGGCTCTAGAGCGCAGGCTCAGTAGTTGGGGCACACGGGCTTAGTTGCGCATGGACTTCAGTAGTTGTGGCTTGCGGGCTCTAGAGCGCAGGCTCAGTAGTTGGGGCACACGGGCTTAGTTGCTCCGCGGCATGTGGGATCATCCCCGACCAGAGACTGAACCCGGGTCCCCTGCATTGGCAGGCAGATTCTTAACCACTGAGCACCAGGGCAGTCCCGTTTGTTTTTCAAGTGTAATTGATCTACAACATTACGTTAGTTCCTGCTACACAACATAATGATCTGATATTTGTAACACTCCACATTGATCACCAAGGTAAGTCTGGTTACAATATGTCACCATAAAAAGATATTACATAGTTATTGATTGTATTCCCCACAATGTACATTTCATACCCATGACTCATTTACTTTGCAACTGGACGTTTGTACTTCTTTTCTTTCTGTCTTTTTTTTTTTATAAATTTAATTTTTTATTTTTATTTTTGACTGTTAGGTCTTTTTTTTTAAACATTTTTACTGGAATATAATTGCTTTATAATGGTGTGTTAGTTTCTGCTGTATAACAAAGTGAATCAGCTATACATATACATATATCCCCATATCTCCTCCCTCTTGCGTCTCCCTCCTATCCTCCCTATCCCACCCCTCTAGGTGGTCACAAACCACAGAGCTGATCTCCCTGTGCTATGCAGCTGCTTCCTACTAGCTGTCTATTTTACATTTGGTAGCATATATAAGTCCATGACACTCTCTCCCTTCATCCCAGCTTACCCATCCCCCCTCCCTATGTCCTCAAGTTCATTCTCTACATCTGCATCTTTATTCCTGTCCTTGCCCCTAGGTTCTTCATAACCACTTTTTTTTTTTTTTTTTTTTTTAGATTCCATATATAGGTGTTAGCATATGGTATTTGGTTTTCTCTTTCTGACTTACTTCACTCTGTATGACAGACTCTAGGTCCATCCACCTCACTACAAATAACCCAGTTTCGTTTCTTTTTATGGCTGAGTAATATTCCATTGTATATATGTGCCACATCTTTATCCATTCATCTGTCAATGGACACTTAGGTTGCTTCCATGTCCTGGGTATTGTAAATAGAGCTGTAATGAACATTGCAGTACATGACTCTTTTTGAATTATGGTTTTCTCAGAGTATATGCCCGGTAGTGGGATTGCTGGGTCATATGATAGTTCTATTTGTAGTTTTTTAAGGAACCTCCATACTGTTCTCCATAGTGGCTATACCAGTTTACATTCCCAGCAACAGTGCAAGAGGATTCCCTTTTCTCCACACCCTCTCCAGCATTTATTGTTTGTAGATTTTTTGATGATGGCCATTCTCACTGGTGTGAGGTAATACCTCACTGTAGTTATGATTTGCATTTCTCTAACGATTAGTGATGTTGAGCATTCTTTCATGTGTTTGTTGACAATCTGTATATCTTCTTTGGAGAAATGGCTATTTAAGTCTTCTACCCATTTTTGGATTGGGTTGTTTATTTTTTGATATTGAGCTGAATGAGCTGCTTGTAAATTTTGGAGATTAATCCTTTGTCAGTCACTTCATTTGCAACTATTTTCTCCCATTCTGAGGGCTGTCTTTTGGTCTTGTTTATGGTTTCCTTTGCTGTGCAAAAGAGTTTAAGTTTCATTAACTCCAATTTGTTTATTTTTTGTTTTCATTTCCATTTCTCTAGGAGGTGGGTCAAAAAGGATCTTGCTGTGATTTATATCATAGAGTGTTCTGCCTATGTTTTCCTCTAAGAGTTTGATAGTGTCTGGCCTTACATTTAGGCCTTTAATCCATTTTTAATTTATTTTTGTGTATGGTGTTAGGGAGTGTTCTAATTTCATTCTTTTACATGTAGCTGTCCAGTTTTCCCAGCACCACTATTGAAGAGGCTGTTTTTTCTCCATTGTATATTCTTGCCTCCTTTATCAAAAATAAGGTGACCATATATGTGGGGGTTTACCTCTCACCTTTCTATCCTGTTCCATTGATCTATACTTCTGTTTGTATGCCAGTACCATACTCTCTTGATTACTGTAGGTTTGTAATATAGTCTGAAGTCCAGGATCCTGATTCATTCAGCTCCATTTTTCTTTCCCAAGATTGCTTTGGCTATTCAGGGTCTTTTGTGTTTCCATACAAATTGTGAAATTTTTTATTCTACTTCTGTGAAAAATGCCATCGTTAGGGATGGCACTGAATCTGTAGATTGCTTTGGGTAGTATAGTCATTTTCACAATGTTGATTCTTACAATCCAAGAACATGGTATATCTCTCCATCTGTTTGTATCATCTTTAATTTCTTTCATTAATGTCTTATAGTTTTCTGCATACAGCTCTTTTGTCTCCATAGGTAGGTTTATTCCTAGGTATTTTATTCTTTCTGTTGCAACAGTAAATGGGAGTGTTTCCTTAATTTCTCTTTCAGATTTTTCATCATTAGTGTATAGGAATGCCAGAGATTTCTGTGCATTAATTTTGTATCCTGTTCCTTTACAAAATTCATTGATTACCTCTAGTAGTTTTTTGTTAGTGTCTTTAGGATTCTCTATGTGTAGTATCATGTCATCTGCAAACAGTGACAACTTTACTTCTTCTTTTCCGATTTGGATTCCTTTTATTTCTTTTTCTTCTCTGATTGCTGTGACTAAAACTTCCAAAACTAGGTTGAATAATAGTGGTGAGAGTGGGCAACCTTGTCTTGTTCCTGATCTTAGTGGAAATGGTTTCAGTTTTTCACCATTGAGAATGATGTTGGCTGTGGGTTTGTCATATATGGCTTTTATTATGTTGAGGTAAGTTCCCTCTATGACTACTCTCTGCAGAGTTTTTATCATAAATGGGAGTTGAATTTTGTCAAAAGCTTTCTCTGCATCAATTGAGATGATCATATGGTATTTCTCCTTCAAATTGTTATTATGGTGTATCACGTTGATTGATTTGTGTATATTGAAGAATCCTTGCATTCCTGGAATAAACCCCACTTGATCATGGTGTATGATCCTTTTAATGTGCTGTTGGATTCTGTTTGCTAGTATTTTGTTGAGGATTTTTGCATCTGTGTTCGTCAGTGATATTGGCCTGTAGTTTTCTTTCTTTGTGACATCTTTGTCTGGTTTTGGTATCAGGGTGATGGTGGCCTCTTAGAATGAGTTTGGGAGTGTTCCTCCCTCTGCTATATTTTGGAAGAATGAGTTTGGGAGTGTTCCTCCCTCTGCTATATTTTGGAACAGTTTGAGAAGGGTGGGTGTTAGCTCTTTTCTAAATGTTTGATAAAATTTGCCTGTGAAGCAGTGTGGTCCTGGGCTTTTGTTTGTTGGAAGATTTTTAATCACAGTCTCAATTTCAGTGCTTGTGATTGGTCTGTTTATATTTTCTATTTCTTCCTGGTTCAGTCTCGGAAGGTTGTGCTTTTCTACGAATTTGTCCATTTCTTCCAGGTTGTCCATTTTATTGCCATAGAGCTGCC
Source organism: Kogia breviceps (assembly GCF_026419965.1). Classification (NCBI taxonomy): domain Eukaryota; kingdom Metazoa; phylum Chordata; class Mammalia; order Artiodactyla; family Physeteridae; genus Kogia; species Kogia breviceps. The sequence goes on from NC_081311.1 coordinate 88,014,176, forward strand.
TGTAGTAATTTCTCATGATCCTTTGTATTTCTGCAGTGTCAGTTGTTACTTCTCCCTTTTCACTTCTAATTCTATTGATTTGAGTCGTCTCCCTTTTTTTCTTGATGACTCTGGCTAATGGCTTATCAATTTTGTTTATCTTCTCAAGAACCAGCTTTTAGCTTTACTGATCTTTGCTATTGTTTCCTTCATTTCTTTTTCATTTATTTCTGATCTGATATTTATGATTGCTTTCCTTCTGCTAACTTTGGGTTTTCTTTGTTCTTCTTTCTCTGATTGCTTTAGGTGTAAGGTTCGATTGTTTATTTGAGATGTTTCTTTTTTCTTGAGGTAGGATTGTATTGCTATAAACTTCCCTTCTAGAACAGCTTTTGTTGCATTCCATAGGTTTTGGGTTATTGTGTTTTCATTGTCATTTGTTTCTAGGTATTTTTTTATTTCCTCTTTGATTTCTTCAGTGATCTCTTGGTTATTTAGTAGTGTATTGTTTAGCCTCCATGTGTTTGTATTTCTTGCAAGTTTTTCCTGTAATTGATATCTAGTCTCATAGCGTTGTGGTCAGAAAAGATACTTGATACGATTTCAATTTTCTTACATTTACCAAGCCTTGAATTGTGACCCAAGATATGATCCATCCTGGAAAATGTTCCATGAACACTTGAGAAGAAAGTGTATTCTGTTGTTTTTGGATGGAATGTCCTATAAATATAAATTAATTCCATCTTGTTTAATGTATCATTTAAAGCTGTGTTTTCTTATTTATTTTCATTTTGGACGATCTGTCCATTGGTGAAAGTGGGGTGTTAAAGTCCCCTACTATGATTGTGTTACTGTCAATTTCCCATTTTATGGCTGTTAGCATTTGCCTTATGTATTGAGGTGCTCCTATGTTGGGTGCATAAATATTTACAATTGTTATATCTTCTCCTTGGATTGATCTGTTGATCATTATATAGTGTCCTTCTTTGTCTCTTATAATAGTCTTTATTTTAAAGTCTATTTTGTCTGATATGAGAATTGCTCCTCCAGCTTTCTTTTGATTTCCTTTTGCATGGAATATGTTTTTGCATTCCCTCACTTTCAGTCTGTATGTGTCCCTAGGTCTGAAGTGGGTCTCTTATAGATAGCATATATACGGGTCTTGATTTTGTATCCATTCCGCCAGTCTATGTCTTTTGGTGGGAGCATTTAATCTATTTTCATTAAGGTAATTATCGATATGTATGTTCCTATTACCATTTTCTCAGTTGTTTTGGGTTTGTTTTTGTACGTCTTTTCCTTCTCTTGTGTTTCCTTCCTAGAGAAGTTCCTTTAGAACTTCCTTCCCATAGATGGGACCTCCAAAGACACGCATTTAATTTTTAGGCCTGTTTTTCCTATTATGAGATATGAGTTTTTTCACTGATGGAGATGATGCTTATCTGAAAAGAAATTGTGAAAAGTGTTGTAGTATAGAGATGTGGCTTAAGCTTTTAAGTTTTCTTCAAGGTTTTTCCCCTAAGCTTCATACTTCAGATGGCCTACTTACATCATACTAGTATATAATGTGAGGCTAACAACTTACTAAATACCTGCAAGCCAGATCAGTGTCTCTTTCCTCTATATTTCCATGGAAATCAAGGGACCCATAGCTACTGCAGGTTAGGCTGGGTGGTGTGAGATTGGGGGAAGTGTGGTAAGACAAATTTTGGTATCAGTAAAACGTTTACATATTAAAATATTTAGTTCCAACATTCAATTCTATTTAGGCAAACCCTTAGTTAGGCTTTTCCTGGTTCCGAGCCTATGTAACTTATTTTCTCTCCCTAGTTCCAGCCATTTAACTTTAGCTTGCAGGCTCAACATCATCTTAACCTCTAAAAGAATCTTACATGTAGGACGAAGAAACTAAAGATCTCTATTTCAACACTTAGGAACATCAGGCCCTACCCTGACCTAACCCTTTATTCTTATAGTTAGGGTATTGTCTTGTCCTGTATACCCACTTCCTGCATTTTGAACCCATCATGTTAACTGAGACAAGTCTTGGTGTAACATACCCAGTTCATCTACCCCTGAGGTGCTCCTTAATTCTTCCCATTCTCACATTTTGATTTAATTAAATACTGGAATCCCTAAAAACCCTTGCATGGTACCTGAGGCCCTATCAGATACTGGTAGATTTTGTTAGTGTCAAATACTTAGCTGTCTGATTCTCCAAATATCCCTTGCTCCTATATTTTCCATACCAGCATACTACATACCCCTTAAGGCATTGTTTTATCTCATGTTGGACCCACTCCCATCCAGAGGCCTAATCTTTCATAGTTCCCATACTTTCTGGAAACCCTGTTATGGCCAGCTCTGGATTTTTTTGTGTTCCCACCCAAAGCCTGTATCTCTTAGCAAGCTGGAACTATAAGACCAACATAGATTTTCTAGTTTCTGATAGATTTATGTCATAATTTGTATATTGTCATGTCTATAGATATTTGTATCATTTGTACTTTTTGGCCATTACATGCCTATTGGATATTTTTCATAAATTGCAGAAGAATATTTTATGACTTAGCACCGAATTGAATGTGCCTAATTGTAAGTTTGTAAACTATGTTGTGCTAACTTGTATGTTTTCTTTATCCAAATAGTAATTTACTACTATTGTCCCATTTTTAATTATGTGGAAGTTTTCAGAATTGTAAATAAATGCTTGTGGATTGAAACTTCGTTAGACTATGACTGTCCCAGATACGTTAAAGCTAGTGATCTTTTTACTCATTCATTCATTCAATAATTCTGACCTTCCTGACTCAGCTTACCTAGCTCAAATGGTTGTGAAGATTACTAATAGTGTATGTAAGATACTTTCAGAAATTAGAAACTAAAAAGTAAAACTAACAAAAAACATTTGTTATTATAAATAACAATGGAATTTAGTATGCTATTATACCTTCAGACCTACTGTAGGCCATGCTGTTCTTTGCTGTTCCACTTGTGGCAGGATTCATAGTTTTTCTAACAGGTACAGATCCCTATGCCTGATACTGTGAGGAAATGTTTTATACTTGAGCTCCACTCTTATCTCTCTCAGGCATTTTTTGGTATTGTCTAAAATGTAAATACATACTGTCAACCTCCAGCAGGATACCAGGGATATAATAGAAACCCAATAAATGTTTCACTGTGAGTGGAGTATAAGTTGATAGATTATTTTTGAAGGTTGATTAGGCAGATTAGATTGATTGAAAATCTTTCAATATCTTAAGTTTGCATCTCTTTCATTCCAGAAATTCTATGTCTAGAAATTTATATATAGCTATATACATGAATAAAATGGTTCACATTGCAGCCTGTCTGTAACAGAGGACAAAAACAAACAAAAAACCCCCAAACTGAAAACAACTACAAGTCCATCAATATTGGACTGGTCATGTAAATCATGTAATGTTACGCAGCTATTAAAGAGAATAGAATGGATGTACGCAAAAATTGACTGGGAAAAATCACTATCCAAGACAGATTGTAGACTATGTATAGTATGCAGCTCTGATACAGGATATCGATTACGTACAAATACTTACATACAAGATACAATAAGTGTGAATGTAAGCACTTGGGAAATATCTGAAAGAACCACACAAGAAACTGGGAGAGTGGGACAACTTTCCATGTCCCCTATGATTGTAATTCTGAAGGGTACACACACGAACTAATGGACCTCTGCTCCCAGCCTCCGGCTAAGGAGGGAATTGCAGGTAACAGAGTCCTCTCTACTAATCAAGCGTCTGAGTCGGCCGGCGTGATGACGTCATCTAGACGGGCGGCGGCGCATGCGCAGTAGAAGGAGGTTCGTGAGCTGCGTGGACTTGTGCCTAGGCTCCTGTGATTCCGATCCTTGTGCTGGCACCGGGGTCGCCGGGTTGGCGACTTTAGCACTTTTGGCGTTGGATGGGCGGCATTTTGGAGGTCACATGAGCCAGTGGCATCATGCCCACGGGCGCTGGGGTCAGGGTCGCGCGGCTTTTCCGGACGTTTGTCGGCCAAGAGGAAGGGCGGAAAGCACATCGCAGAAAGGTAATACGCCTTGGCCCCCTGGGCGTTGCGGGTGGAGCTCAGAGCCCCTGGGCCTGGGCTTCGTCTCTTGTGCTGTCTCCTGTCACCGTTGCCCCCGCACGCTGGCCTGTCCGCGCTGTGCTTGGGGGTATTGGTCGTCTCGCGGCTCAGTTCACAGTAGCTGAAAGGGACAGTGTGTGATGTTCTGATTTCTCCCCATCGTTTTAACAGGGAGGCTCTGGCCATTGCTCCTCGGGTAAAATGCAGAGGGACTGCTTTTTAAGATGGGACTGTCAGTGTTGAGGACACTCCTTAATTACCGAAATGGGATCCCCGTCAATTCCTCAAGCTGTGTTGTTTTGGCACAGAAAATGTGAGTAATAGGAACTGGAACTAAGTTTGAGTGAAAAAACGCACCCGTACCGCCGAATTTACCATCGAAACAGTTGATTTGTGTTGTCTCTAGGAATTATAAAGGGCGTACTGTTGCTTCCTAACCGGTGTCATTTGAGAGATCTACCTCTGTACGTTCAAATGATTAATTTTGAGACTTTGCTCATATGTGCAGTGAACCCTTTAATTCCCTAAGACCTTCCTTTCCTCCATCTCATACCCCATTAAGCCCGCTTCAGTTTATCTCCTGAATTTCTTTTGAATCTGTCAACTCTTCCTCGACATCCTAATACTGAACTTGTCTGTCTGTTGCAGTTAGGTCCTAACTAGTGTCCATATATCTTGTTTCCTTCCAATCCATTCTTCACACAAGAAACCTTAAAAGCAAGTTGGAATATTGCTCATAAACATCGCTCAAAAACATTGTTTTGAGAATAGAAAACAAACTTGGCCTTTAAGACTCTGCATGGTCTCTAGCCCCATCTTGTCCCACTTTTGCCCTCACTTTCTATGCTTCGATACACTGAATTAACCTCAGTTCTAACTCATCTTACAGAAGTCAGTTCAGATATTATTTTTCACTGTGATTCCTAGCATTAAGGAATTTTATTATCAGGTTCTGTATGAGGACTGAAAATAAACTGTGAAGTGGAAGAATTGAGTTTAAACTATTTCAGTCAACACGCATGTATTCATGATACGTTAGTAGTCAACACCGGGCTAGGTTTTATCAGGGATACAGAAGTTCTGGCCATCTCTGGTTTTGGATATCCCTTATTTGTTGAGACCTTTGCATTGTTTTGTTGCCTTTCATCTGTTTTCAGGATGGGAAAACAGGAGCAAGCGAAGTATAGGTTATTACTAGGTGGGGTTGAATAAGTGGAACAGCAGCAAAATGCAAAGCAGAAAGAAGAGGGACCTGCTATAGAGGGATATGATTTCCATTTTCAAGGCGCATCCGTCCTATGCAGGGAGACAGCCTAACATAAAATTTGCCTGTCAAAAAATATATTAATAGGTGGAAAGACTATCTCCCAGTTGGACAGCGGATGCCTGGGACTCGTTTCATTGCTTTCAAAGTTCCTTTAAAAAAGGTAAGCAAAAGTTAATACCGTATGCTTCCAGAAATCTGAATTCACCATATAGAGCCCTGGCTCTCAACCCTGTCGTACTCCATTTTCCCTGTTTATAGCAAATACTTTTCAATACCTCCTTTACTATCCAGAAATGGAATTCATAGATAAATACAACCTATTTTTGTACTTAATTTGAAAAAACACCAATGGAATGCTCTAACTATAAATAAAGAATAAAGTAATTTATAAGAAAGTAATATGTATCTCAGTATGTAAATGTTTGGGGATGACTATACTAGAAATAAAGAAATAGTCAGTTACTTGTACCATGAATGCAATAAACTATGGACTTTGATAATGATGTGTCAGTGTTGGTTCATGAATTCTCACAAATGAAGCACACTGGTATGGCATGTTGATAATGGGGAAGGCTGTGTGGGATGAAGGAGAGAGGGTATAAGTGGGAACTGTGTAGTTTTTGCTCTGTTTTCCTGTGAATCTCAAACTGCTCTAAAACTAGTCTACTAATTTTTAAAAAATGTGTTGCTGGCACTTGAATAACCAGACAGATCAATGGAACAGAGTACATTAATAAGCCAAATGCATAAAAGAATATTTAGCAGTGAAAGCCATCCTTCCTATAGGTAGATATTCAAGAAGTATTTATCTCTGTGTCTATTTACAGACACTCTGCTTGGAGCTGGCAGTACAGTGGTAGGCAAAATTGATGTGGTCCCTGCCTTCTGGGAGTTTACAGTCTGGTTAGGAGACCAACATGAAATAAACAAACATAGAAATAAATATCTAGAAGTGAGCTTATTTTCTTGTGTCTAATCCCTCTGGAAGAAAGGATTGTAATACTGCTTGTAAATTCCAGAGGAGGAAACTTTACTTTGAATCTCATATGTTAGCATCACAGGGTTTGAATAAATGGATAATATAATAAAGGATTTTAAACACATGTTCTTCCTTATTTTTTTCTTTCTGACAGAATTTTGAAAAGAATCTTGCCCCAGAAGAATGTTTTTCCCCCTTGGATCTTTTTTAACAAAATCCAAGAACAGAATGAAGAACTTGGGCTGATTATTGACTTAACATATACTTGCTGCTATTATAAGCCAGAGGTAAAGGGAACCCATAATTGAAAATGACCTTCTTTCTGATACTGTAATACTTCATAATAATTCAGTACTTATCATCTTATGCTAAGGTGAAAACTGGCCTTCTTTCATGGGTTCAAAAAGGGAAGCTAGTGGTTTCCTTAAATACACATTTCTAATTGCTGTTTCAAAATGAGATTAAAGATATGAATTGAACTATAGTATTTGGCAGTAGGCTCTAGATATGCTTAAGAAATTCTATAAGCTTCCATGTTCTATATTTTGAAAATGAAGTAAACTTTTAGTAAGAATAGTAGTAGCCTAAAAGGAAAGAAAGGTATGTCCATTATGTCTTTAGCAGTTATTTTAAGCAGTTGCCCGAGCATGTTTAAGCATCACGGTAAAAGACAGTTGTTCTCTAAGTTTTATGCTTTCTTTTCCTAATACCTTCTGATATATTACAGAACCCCGTATATTCTCTGGTCGCATGTAGTACGTACCAGTGCAAAAGAATTATCCTTCTTCTGATCTGTTCCATGGCCTTGGGAGACAGTAACACCTAATGTTTGTTAACATTTGTATAGCGGTTTGCCATTTAGAAAGTTCTTTCATATCCATTGACTTAGTTAATCTTCACAACAATCCTTTGCTGTTGAAGTGGAAGTAGTACTGATATCTCCTACTGAGTGCTTACTCTGCACTAAGCTCAGAGGATAGACAACTACAATTACTAATTTTACAGATGATGAAACTGACTCTCAGAAAAGGAAGAATTGAAATTTCAACTCAGTTATTCCTCTTTTTTTTATTGTGGTAAAATATACATAAATCATATTTATTTTAACCATTTATAAATATGCAGTTCAGTGGCATTAAATACAGTCACAGTGTTGTGTAACCATCACCACTGTCTATACCCAAAACTTTTTCATCATCCTCCACAAAAACTCTGTAACTGTCAAACAGTAACAACCCCATTTTCCCTCCCACCAGCCCTTAGTAACCTCTATTCTATTTTCTGTCTCTATGAATTTGCCTATTCTAGGTACATCCTGTAAGTGGAATCTACAATATTTGTCCTTCTATGTCTAGCTTATTTCACTAAACATAGTGTTTTCAAGGTTCATCCATGTTATAGCATGTAACAAAATGCCATCCCTTCTTTGGCTTACTAAATCCCATTGTGTGTATATAACATATTTTGTTATTCATCGGTTGATTGACACTTGGGATGTTTCCACCTTGTAGCTATTGTGAATCATGCTGCTATGGTCACTGGTGTACAAATATTTGTTCAAATTCCTGCTTTCAGTTCTTTTAGATGTGCAGTGTAGGTAGTAGCAGAGTTGTTGGATCATATGGTAGCTCTACGTTTAACCTTTGATAAACTGCCAAACTGTTTTCTACAGTGTCGTCTTGTTTTTAAACAATCACCACAAATTTCAAACATATACAAAAGTATACAAAATACTGTGAGTGTTCCTTGTATACCCATGAACTCATCCAGCTGTAATATTTAGCAACTGATGGCTGTCACGTTTTATCTATACCCCCACCTGTTTCACCCTATTCCATATTATCTTGAAGCAGCTCCGAGACAACATGTAATTACACCTATACATTTTTGGTATGTATATTTAAAATATAGGACTTTTATTCCTTAATATCACTTTTTAATATTAAATGCCCAGTGAGTGCTCGAATTTGCAGTTGTCTCCTAAATGTCATAAGAAATTGTTTTTAAGAATTTTGAATTAGATCCAAATAAGGTCCAAACTTTGCAGTTGATTGTTAGGTCTCTGAAGTCTTATTTAATCTATAGGTTCTCCCTCCATGTCTCTCTCACTTTTTTTTTCCTCCTTGAATTTTATTTTTAAAGAAACAAGGTAATTTGTCTCATCTAGATTTTGATGATTACATTCCATGTGTTGTTAACATATTCTTCAATCCTTTTATTTCCTGTAAATTAGTAGTTAATCAGAATGAAGCTTGCATGTTTTGTTTTGGCAAGACAGTTTCATAGGTGATGATGTGTTCTTCCATGGAGACATATAATTGTCTCTTTCTGTGATATTAGCAGTCACAGATGATTCATGCCTACATCCATTAATTCAGTTGAGGCTTCAAAAAATGGTGAATTCTGTTGTTCTTTTTTCACTTATTAGCTGGGTATATTTCTATCAGGAGAAGATTCCCCTCATCAGCTACTTGGTTGCCAAGTTGTAGAGGCATGATTCTCTTCTTTTATTTAACAGTTTTCAAAATAATGAGTTGATTCACAAATATCCTCCAGTGGTGACCAATTTTTAAAAATTTATTTATTCATATCACCGTGGACTCCATTACAGTTATTATTCTACCTGAGGCCCTATCTTTGGCCAGTTGGAGCTTCTCAGTGACTCCTGAGTCCTTTTGATGTGACATCAGTTGTTTCTAGACTTTTTCAGTGGTCAGAGCTGGGAAACATGTATCTTTGTTTTTAATATAAAATATGTCATAGGTTAGGTTCATACTGCTACTTTCCATGTAAATGCAGAACTACAGAATTTTCACTTATCCTTTTCTGTCTTCTATTGAGAGTCTACTTTATCCCACCCCAAGAATACCAGTTCTCAACAATGCCTGAAATTTGCTGTTTCCTAATTCGAATCCAAGTTCTTCTGACTCTATTCTACTATTCTACTTAAATCACAGCCGCTTTATGGCCCTTGAAATGTAAGATAGAATATAAATGTAGGTAGAACTGTTTATATCCTTTGAGTTACATGTGCATTCATTCACATAGATTTGCTTTTCCTTTTGCATGCCTAGTAACTGTCCATTCTGCAGTTTTAATGAAAATCAAGTGATACTTACTGGTTAAAGCAGCTTTGGAAAAAGAGGCTCTTGTCAGAGTGACTGACATACTAAGTTTAATGTACTCTCTTGGTTTATATTCTGCCTTCTCTAATTAATTTTTTATTCTTTCCCTACAAATGAAATAATACTTGCTTTCATGGTTTTGCCTTATAGGAGTTACCAGAAACTATTCCTTATTTAAGAATTTGTACAATTGGTCATCAGGTGCCAGATGGTGACAATATTTTTAAATTCCAATGTGCTGTTAATGGGTTTTTGAAAGAAAATAAAGATAATGGTGAGTTGTTTTTGTTTTTTTTTTCCTTTACCTGAACTTTGGTATGCATATTGAGTGGGGTTGGGGATTTTTAACATGTTTAATAGTTCTGACATTAGGCCTGTTGTGTTTGATAACATTAAAGTGGAAATGTCAGATGGTGCTGATAGAGTGCGGTGTTTTTCCTGTTTATGGTCAGAAACAATTTAGTTCAGTTTGGAAAGTGATTTTTGTGAGAAATATGAACTGAACTAGCTTACTTATCTCTTTTTTAAAGATTTGAATGGAAAATACATAAAAACATAACAATGTTCTTTTGTCCTATTTATTGGTTGAGAGGTGGAAGAAAAGGTTAAGACTCTCAGGTTCTTAGCATACATAAAAGAGAAAACAAGAAGCAAACGTTAGGAGTGAGACAGATCCCTAGAAGCAAAACAAAACAGAGTGGACCAGAAGAGTGGCTTCCACATCATATGTGTTTAAGATATTTTTGCTGCTTTTACACTTTGGGAACAAGTAAGGAAGAACAGTAGCACCTCGTATTCTTATCTTCAGACAGGAAGGACTTAGAAGGCTGGTGTTTTCTTGTTTCCACTTTAAGATCTACTCTGTTGATAGTAGGTCTTAATAGCATCTGAATTTTAAGGATCCAGTTGCCTTTTTCTGACATCCAACTATCAGAAGGAACATGGTATTTGCCATGTTTTATGACTGAGGAAGCTTTTGTCTTTGGAACACCAGTGACCCACATGAGAAAGTGTTCATTTTGTCCTCTTTCTAAATTTAGCCTGAGGAGTGTGCACTTTATTAAATAAATCTAACAGACAGTAAATATTCCGTGTATTTATAAAATGATGCATATATATACATAAAACAGGGAGTAGGGGAGAAGGAATAGAGATGGAGGTGGGAAGATAGGGGATAGGAGGTGAGAGAGAGAGGGAGAGACTGGAATCTCAAGATAAATTTTCACTCTGTAATCTGGTTGCTTAATGCAAGTACTAGCTCTTAAATATCTTAAGCCCTATTCACAGATCTTCCCTGTACTTTAGCTTTAAAACCTGAGAGGCTTGGCCTTGCCTGTGATAACTAGGGTGCCTACAAAGGAGGCAGATTATCTGATTGGTGTAAACTGTAGTGACAGAAATGTTACCTCTTAAGATGTTAGGGGGCAGCTGCCGGCCTACTCACTTCTTCCAGGCTCCGTGGTGTGTGTTCTCTCTGTTCCACGTGGGCTAGAAGATCCTTACAAGTGCATGAGAACACGTTTCTAAACCTTGATTGTTCACATGTTATACCAAGTGTAGTCCACTGCATATGCTGACTCGTGTGTGGGTCTTCTGCATGCAGTGAGCTAACTTCACCATGCTCTCTGCCATTGCAGTCTCAGGACCTTAGTTATGACCCATTGGTGTCTTCCTCTGCTCTAAGCCCCTCCCACAGATGCCCAGCTCACTGATAATGAGGAGGGGACTCTACTATCTACTCCCTAGAATTGGTAGAGACTCAGAAAATAAATTGTTTTAGTAAACACCGAGAGCCTTATAGGTTTGTTGTTAGGGCACGGGGATACAGAGGTGACTAGAAGTCTTTGTTCTATAGCAACTTACAGTTATCTAGGAAGGTAAGCATGTAGTGACTATAAGTGGGTTAATTATAATAAACGAATCAGGTGCAGCAGGAATATAGAGTAGAAATGGAGGAAGGCCTGACTGAGGAGACAGCATTTGAGCTGGGCTTGGGGGAAGAGGATTTTGCCAGAATGAGGAAAGGACAGCCCAGGTATTGGGAACAGGTACAAAAGGCACAGGGCTTGGACTTGTGCTCTGGAGGGGCAGCCTCTGGTGTGACTAGAGGGTAGTGTGAAAGGGCAAATAATTCATACATTCATTTTCAGCAAATATTTGTATAACACCTTCTAAGTTGAAAGCACTGTTCTAGGAAGTAGGAACAGAACAAAGTTCTTGCCCTTATGTACTTTACATTCTAGTGGGGGAGAGAGAGAAATAAATAAGTACATATATGGAGAGTGAAGTGGTGGTAAATGCTTTGGAGAATAACAAAGCAAGATGAAGAGGTGCGGGGATGTGGTAGGTGATCAGAGAAGTCCGCTCTATTAAGATGTCGATTGAGCAGAGCCTTGAAATGAGAAAGAAGGCACTGGATATTGGGGAGAGTGGTGATGGAGTGGGAGGGTGTGTTCTAAAGCAGAAGGATTGGTAGGTGTAAAGTCCCTGAGTCACAACTGTGCTTGGCATCTTTTTTTTTTTGAACATCTTTATTGGAGTATAATTGCTTTACAATGGTGTGTTAGTTTCTGCTTTATAACAAAGTGAAGCAGTTATACATAAACATATGTTCCCATATCTCTTCCCTCTTGCGTCTCCCTTTCCCCCACCCTCCGTATCCCATCCCTCTAGGTGGTCAGAAACCACCAACCTGATCTCCCTGTGCTATGCGGCTGCTTCCCACTAGCTATCTATTTTACATTTGGTAGTGTATATATGTCCATGCCACTCTCTCACTTTGTCACAGCTTACCCTTCCCCCTCCCCATATCCTCAAGTCCATTCTCTAGTAGGTCTGTGTCTTTATTCCCGTCTTACCCCTAAGTTCTTTATGACATTTTTTCCCTTAGATTCCATATATATGTGTTAGCATAAGGTGTTTATTTTTCTCGTTCTGACTTACTTCACTCTATATGACAGACTCTAGGTCCATCCACCTCACTACAAATAACTCAATTTCATTTCTTTTTATGGCTGAGTAATATTCCATTGTATATATACAGTGCCACATCTTCTTTATCCATTCATCTGTTGATGGATACTTAGGTTGCTTCCATGTCCTGGCTATCGTAAATAGAGCTTCAATGAACATTTTGGTACGTGACTCTTTTTGAATTATGGTTTTCTCAGGGTATATGCCCAGTAGTGGGATTGCTGGGTCATATGGTAGTTCTATTTGTAGTTTTTTAAGGAACCTCCCTACTGTTCTCCATAGTGGCTGTATCAATTTACATTCCCACCAGCAGTGCAAGAGTGTTCCCTTTTCTCCACACCCTCTCCAGCATTTATTGTTTCTAGATTTTTTGATGATGGCCATTCTGACTGGTGTGAGATGATATCTCATTGTAGTTTTGATTTGCATTTCTCTAATGATTAATGATGTTGAGCATTCTTTCATGTGTTTGTTGGTAATCTGTATATCTTCTTTGGAGAAATGTCTATTTAGTTCTTCTGCCCATTTCTGGATTGGGTTGTTTGTTTTTTTGTTATTGAGCTGCATGAGTTGCTTATAAATTTTGGAGATTAATCCTTTGTCAGTTGTTTCATTTGCAACTATTTTCTCCCATTCTGAGTGTTGGCTTTTGTTCTTGTTTATGGTTTCCTTTGCTGTGCAAAAGCTTTTAAGTTTCATTAGGTCCCATTTGTTTATTTTTGTTTTTATTTCCATTTCTCTAGGAGGTGGGTCAAAAAGGATCTTGCTGTGATTTATGTCATAGAGTACTCAGCTTATGTTTTCCTCTAAGAGTTTGATAGTGTCTGGCCTTACATTTAGGTCTTTAACCCATTTTGAGTTTATTTTTGTGTATGGTGTTAGGGAGTGTTCTAATTTCATACTTTTACATGTACCTGTCCAGTTTTCCCAGCACCACTTATTGAAGAGGCTGTCTTTTCTCCATTGTATATTCTTGCCTCTTTTATCAAAGATAAGGTGACCATATGTGCGTGGGTTTATCTCTGGGCTTTCTATCCTGTTCCATTGATCTTTATTTCTGTTTATGTGCCAGTGCCATACTGTCTTGATTACTGTAGCTTTGTAGTATAGTCTGAAGTCAGGGAGCCTGATTCCTCCAGCTCCATTTTTCGTTCTCAAGATTGCATAGGCTATTCGGGGTCTTTTGTGTTTCCATACAAATTGTGAAATTTTTTCTTCTACTTCTGTGAAAAATGCCAGTGGTAGTTTGATAGGGATTGCATTGAATCTGTAGATTGCCTTGCGTAGTAGAGTCATTTTCACAGTGTTGATTTTTCCTATCCAAGAACATGGTATATCTCTCCATCTATTTGTATCATCTTTAATTTCTTTCATCAGTGTCTTATAGTTTTCTGCATACAGGTCTTTTGTCTCCTTAGGTAGCTTTATTCCTAGATATTTTCTTTTTGTTGCAATGGGAGTGTTTTGTTAATTTCACTTTCAGATTTTTCTTTATTAGTGTATAGGAATGCCAGAGATTTCTGTGCATTAATTTTGTATTCTGCTACTTTACCAAATTCATTGATTAGCTCTAGTAGTTTTCTGGTAGCATTTTTAGGATTCTCTATGTGTAGTATCATGTCATCTGCAAACAGTGACAGCTTTAGTTCTTCTTTTCCGATTTGGATTCCTTTTATTTCTTTTTCTTCTGTGATTGCTGTGGCTCAAACTTCCAAAACTATGTTGCATAAGAGTGGTGAGAGTGGGCAACCTTGTCTTGTTCCTGATCTTAGTGGAAATGGTTTCAGTTTTTCACCATTGAGGACAATGTTGGCTGTGGTTTTGTCATATATGGCTTTTATTATGTTGAGGAAAGTTCCTTCTATGCCTACTTTCTGCAGAGTTTTTATCATAAATGGGTGTTGAATTTTGTCAAAAGGTTTCTCTGCATCTATTGAGATGATCATATGGTTTTTCTCCTTCAATTTGTTAATCTAATTTATCACGTTGATTGATTTGTATATATTGAAGGATCCTTGCATTCCTGGAATAAACCGCACTTGATCATGGTGTATGATCCTTTTAATGTGCTGTTCTATTCTGTTTGCTAGTATTTTTTTGAGGATTTTTGCATCTTAGTTCATCAGTGATATTGCCCTATTGTTTTCTTTCTTTGTGACATCTTTGTCTGGTTTTGGTATCAGGGTGATTGTGGCCTCTTAGAATGAGTTTGGGAGTGTTCCTCCCTGTGCTATATTTTGGAAGAGTTTGAGAAGGATAGGTGTTAGCTCTTCTCTAAGTATTTGATAGAATTCGCCTGTGGAGCCATCTGGTCCTGGGCTTTTGTTTGCTGGAAGATTTTTAATCAGTTTCAATTTCAGTGCTTGTGATTGGTCTGTTCATATTTTCTATTTCTTCCTGGTTCAGTCTTGGCACGTTGTGCATTTCTGAGAATTTGTCCATTTCTTCCAGGTTGTCCATTTTATTGGCATACAGTTGCTTGTAGTAATCTTTCATGATCCTTTGTATTTCTGCAATGTCCGTTATTACTTCTTGTTCATTTCTAATTCTATTGATTTGAGTCGTCTCCCTTTTTTTTTGATGAGTCTGGCCAGTGGTTTATCAATTTTGTTTAACTTAAAGAACCAGCTTTTAGTTTTATTGATCTTTTATATCATTTCCTTCATTTCTTTTTCATTTATTTCTGATCTGACATTTATGATTTCTTTCCTTCTGCTAACTTTGGGGTTTTTTTGTTCTTCTTTCTCTAATTGCTTTAGGTGCAAAGTTAGGTTGTTTATTTGAGGTGTTTCCTGTTTCTTAAGGTAGGATTGTATTGCTATAAACTTCCCTCTTAGAACTGATTTTGCTGTGTCCCATAGGTTTTGGGTCGTCGTGTCTCCATTGTCATTTGTTTCTAGGTATTTTTTTATTTCCTCTTTGACTTCTTCAGTGATCACTTGGTTATTAAGTACTGTATTGTTTAACCTCTATGTGTTTGTATTTTTTACAGATCTTTTCCTGTAATTGATATCTATTCTCATAGCGTTGTGGTCGGAAAAGATAGTTGATACGATTTCAATTTTCTTAAATTTACCAAGGCTTGATTTGTGACCCAAGATATGATCTATCCTGGAGAATGTTCCATGAGCACTTGAGAAACATCTGTATTCTGTTGTTTTTGGATGGAATGTCGTATAAATATCAATTAAGTCCATCTTGTTTAATGTATCATTTGAAGCTTGTGTTTTATTTATTTTCATTTTGGATGATCTGTCCATTGGTGAATGTGGGTTGTTAAAGTCCCCTACTATGATTGTGTTACTGTCGATTTCTCCTTTTATGGCTGTTAGTATTTGCCTTATGTATTGAGGTGCTCCAATGTTGGGCGCATAAATATTTACAATTGTTATATCTTCTTCTTGGATCGATCCCTTGATCATTATGTAGTTTCCTTCTTTGTCTCTTGTAATAGTCTTTAATTTAAAGGCTATTTTGTCTGATATGAGAATTGCTAGTCCAGCTTTCTTTTGATTTCCATTTGCATGGAATATCTTTTTTCATTCCCTCACTTTCAGTCTGTATGTGTCCCTATGTCTGAAGTGGGTCTCTGGTAGACAGCATATATATGGCTCTTGTTCCTGTATCCATTCAGCCACTCTGTGTCTTTTGGTGGGAGCATTTAATCCATTTACATTTAAGGTAATTATCAATATGTATGTTCCTATTCCCATTTTCTTAATTGTTTTGGGTTTGTTATTGTAGGTCTTTTCCTTTTCTTGTGTTTCTTGCCTAGAGAAGTTCCTTTAGCATTTGTTGTAAAGCTGGTTTGGTGGTGCTGAACTCTCTCAGCTTTTGCTTGTCTGTAAAGGTTTTAATTTCTCCATCAAATCTGAATGAGATCCTTGCTGTGTAGAGTAATCTTTGTTGTAGGTTTTTCTCTTTCATCACTTTAAATATGTCCTGCCACTCCCTTCTGGCTTGCAGAGTTTCTGCTGAAAGATCAGCTGTTAACCTTATGGGGACTCCCTTGTGTGTTATTTGTTGTTTTTCCCTTGCTGCTTTTAATATGTTTTCTTTGTATTTAATTTTTGATAGTTTGATTAATATGTGTCTTGGCGTGTTTCTCCTTGGATTTATCCTGTATGGGACTCTCTGTGCTTCCTGGACTTAACTATTTCCTTTCCCATGTTACGGAAGTTTTCAACTATAATCTCTTCAAATATTTTCTCAGTCCCTTTCTTTTTCTCTTCTTCTTCTGGGACCCCTATAATTCTAATGTCAGTGTGTTTAAAGTTGTCCCAGAGGTCTCTGAGACTGTCCTCAGTTCTTTTCATTGTTTTTTCTTTATTCTGCTCTGCAGTAGTTATTTCCACTATTTTATCTTCCAGGTCACGTATCTGTTCTTCTGCCTCAGTTATTCTGCTATTGATCCCTTGTAGAGTATTTTTAGTTTCATTTATTGTGCTGTTCATCATTGCTTGTTTCCTCTTTAGTTCTTCTAGGTCCTTGTTAAATGTTTCTTGCATTTCCTGTATTCTATTTCTAAGATTTGGGATCATCTTTACTATCATTATTCTGAATTCTTTTTCAGGTAGACTGCCTATTTCCTCTTCATTTGTTAGGTCTGGTGGATTTTTACCTTGCTCCTTCATCTGCTGTGTGTTTTTCTGTCTTCTCATTTTGCTTATCTTACTGTGTTTGGGGTCTCCTTTTTGCAGGCTGCAGGTTTGTAGTTCCCGTTGTTTTTGGTGTCTGTCCCCAGTGGCTAAGGTTGGTTCAGTGGGTTGTGTAGGCTTCCTGATGGGGGGGACTAGTGCCCATGTTCTGGTGGATGAGGCTGGATCTTGTCTTTCTGGTGGGCAGGACCACATCTAGTGGTGTGTTTTGGGGGTGTCTGTGACCTTATTATGATTTTAGGCAGCCTCTCTGCTAACGGATGGGGTTGTGTTCCTGTCTTGCTAGTTGTTTGGCATAGGGTGTCCAGCACTGTAGCTTGCTGGTCGTTGAGTGGTGCTGGGTCTTAGCGTTGAGATGGAGATCTCTGGGAGAGCTTTCACTGTTTGATATTACGTGGAGCTGGGAGGTCTCTGGTGGAACAATATCCTGAACTAAGCTCTTGCACATCAGAGGCACAGGCCTGACACCCGGATGGAGCACCAAGAACCTGTCAGCCCCACGGTTTATTACTGTTCTCTGAAATTGGTCCTCCACATTGTTTCCTTAAAGAGTAAAAGCCTGTGGAAAGTACAGTCCGGGCTCTTCAAGGAACACGCAACTGGGGATACCAAGGAGAAAGCAGAACGCAGATGCTGCAGTTTTCCAAGTACTGTCTGTCCTCCCCACGTGGTAGATTTTTCTAATCTTTATTTTTAACATGGACATTCTTACTTCTGGTCAATGTGCTCTTTCTTTAATAATTAAAGCAGATGTACAATGTGTGTTTGATAGGACTCAAACAGGTTGTTTTAGTTAGCAAAAAATTCCAGTTAACTCATGTGAAAGCCAGAATGACTTACCCATACCTCAATATGTGAAAATTGCTTCCATCAATCCTAATTCACTGACTCTTTCTCCAAGAAATGTCATTGAATCTGATATGTGATCTACTATGATACTATTTCTACTCCTCATTATGTTAATTAACTGAAATCTCTGAACTTTGGCACTTCAGTTCTTTGTTGACATGAATGATTTTTTGCTGCTTTAAAATCAGGCTTGGTAAGACACACAGACACAGAAATGACTGTCATTAAGAAAGTTCTCTTCCTCACTTGTGCCAGCCATGGTTGGTGCGTGGTAAGCAAAAAACACCGTAAAACAAAAAGAGAAGCAAGGGATCTTCAGGGACTGAGCATCAGGTGGGTACTTGACTTACCTCCTCAGAGGATGAAAGACTAGGTCTTGTATTGAAGGTTGGGGCAAGGAAAACTCAGCAGTGGGAAAAGAAAAGCACATTCAGTCTCCTGCTGAGCTGACCTGTTAAAACAGGTACTTGCTGTCCTCTCTGGCCAGGAGGCCAACAGCAGCCAGGGCCCCGAGGCTCCTCCCTGCATACCACTCTCCCAAGTTAGCTAATGTAGCACCAGGTATTTAGTTTCTGAGCTGCATGGGTTTAGAATTAGTTTTGGCAATATTCTTCACATTTAATGTTGGAATTTTTATGTTAAACAATATTTATTCCCAGTTATTTCAAAAGAATTTTACATAAAAAAAACAAAAACAAAGATAGCTCTTAATAAATTATTTGAGGCAATAACCCTGGTTCCTGCCCCTGAGGTCATGCTTTCTGTCATATACTCTTTGCTGGACAAAGCCTTTGCAGATTTAGTGATTACCATCTGTCCTATGTCCTTTCTAGGCATTTAGCTGTGCTCAGTTTCCTCATCCCTCTAGGGGTCATGAGAACAATATTACCTGAGGTCTTGCATGGTGACTTGGACATTAATATGATTATACTGTAGATCAGTTTTTTAGCTACAAAACTCATGGCTCACAGTTTCTTTCCATGAGTGTCTTTAAATATGTTACTCTAATTTCTTCTGACATGAAATATTGCCCTCAGAAATGTGATGAGACCCTATTTTTTTTCCCTTTATACAGTAAGTATATTATTTGCTCTTTTTTCCTAGATGCCCAAGGATTTCTTTACTAGCTCAAGTCCTGCCCTTGGTTCTGAGTCACTGCTCAGTGTGCCCTGTCAACACACAGTTTGAACATATTTCCTTATTTCCAGGGAATTTTTCTGAATTATAACTTTTAATATTTGCTTTGTGTCTTGGCTTTGTTTCCTTTTTCAGGCACTCCAATTATTCATCTTCAGTGCTTATCTTCAAATTTTGACATTTTTTCTCAAATCTTTATAATCTCTTGTTTAATTTCTTTTTTTAGCATTTTCCTCTTTTCACCTTCCATCTCTCATAAGACATTGTCACTTTGCTTTTGCTTTATAATTCATTCATAAATGATTTTTCATTCTTTTCTGAGGTCTGTCCTTTCATTTCTGAGTTGTTCTAATTCTAACTTATGATGTCATTTAATGTCTTGTATCATTTTCTTAAGGCCTTTTTCTTCATTTTTTGAAAAAGCACATTACAATTTATGAAGTACATCAAGAAGAAATGCTTTCATTTTCTTTGTGGTGTTATTCTGAAAGTATGCCCCTTTGCCCCCTGTGGTAGTGTTGCCTGGAATTCAACACCAATATTTTTCTGTAACTAAACTTTATATGAAATTTGTTCTCTCAAATTTGTAGAAAGCAGTGTGATTTAAATAGTTTTTCTCTCCTGTTGTTGTTACGAAATGCTAACAAATATGGCACCTTGCTTCTGGAGTTTTCTCAGCTCTGCTCTTTCACCCTTCTTTCCTGGGGGAGGGGGGGGTCTGTCTGCTTTCTCATTTCCACCACCGCAGCTGCCCTTCTCTATACCAGTTTTGCTCTTCGATATAGCAAGCAGCTTTAGAGCTTATGAGAGAACAACTGCCAACATCTTCCCCAAAGCTATAGCTATTCCCTTTAATTGGTTACATATTTTCAGGTTCAGCTATGAAGTTATTTTCAATTACATACATACTTTAAAATTATTTAATTTCTGAGTTATTTTAACTTAATTTTAATTCATATTTTATTCTTATAACTATTAAATTTTAGTTTCTTATTTATTTTAGTCATGGATTTTTAAAAGATTTTTGTTATTTATATTTGAGTCATTTGATTTTAGAGTTGTTAATTTTAGTTTTATTTAACAAAAAATTATAACAGATTAATTTATTTAGCAAACACAATCTTCTCTGTGCTAGGTTTTTGGAAAATATTCATAAGATTAGGATCCCAGTCCAAAGAAGCTTACAGTTTTAGACAACCTCAAACACATTACAATGTTATAAGTGCTGTTAAAATGTATACAAATGAAATTCTATGGAGATGACTAACTCTTCCTACAGTAGCTAGTGAAGATTTTGTGAAAGTGGTAACACTGTACTCTCCGAAAAAAGAAGAAAGGGATTGACATTTAATACATGTGCAGAGTCCGAAGGTTATCATTTTATTTATTTCAGGTTTATCTATTTGAGGGATTTCAGAGGGATTTGTTATGGCAATTTATTTTTAGTTTTTAAGTGGTTGCTTTTTATTTCTAGTTCTTTAGAGTTCTGGTCATGTAGGTTCAAAATCATGTCTAATTGGACCTACAACTTTATCAGCAAATGGCTATTGCTATTATCAGGCACAGACACCAGACTCTCCATGGGGCCTCGTGTATGTCATGGGGCTCCTAAGTATAGTCTTAAATATTCACCCTGCTACATATAAAAGCACTATTTTGGAAATGACCTCTAACAAGAAATAACTCTTTTAATTTTTTTGACTTTTTTTTTAAACAATTTAAGTGCATGTAAGAAAATATGTCAGCCATATTATACTGTGAATTCGATTACTAAGCATCTTGAAAACATACACCTAAACTAAAATTTATGTGACTCAAAAGACAAAAATGCAGGGCTTCCCTGGTGGCGCAGTGGTTGAGAGTCCGCCTGCCGATGCAGGGGACACGGGTTCCTGCCCCGGTCCAGGAAGATCCCACATGCCACGGAGCGGCTGGGCCCGTGAGCCATGGCCGCTAAGCATGCGTGTCCGGAGCCTGTGCTCTGCAATGGGAGAGGCCACAGCAGTGAGAGGCCCGCGTACCGAGAAAAAAAAAAAAAAAAAAGACAAAAATGTTGGTCTCCTGCAAATGAATGGGCTCATGTGCCAGAGTTTCAGAAATGCACCCCAAGCTCTCTGTGCCTAGGGGACTCTGCCACTCACTGCCTGTGGACTGTCAGTGCTCAAGGGAGCCAGAGTCATGGCTGCATCTGAAGCACCTTCCCATGGCATCTCTCTCCACCAAAGACAAGAGCTACATCAGACGAGGCCCCTTCAAGACCCGAATCCCATGGCCCTGTCCTAGAACCTTCCTATTAGTTCATGGGTGACAGTGTGTCATGTGGTGGATGAGCACGGGGCCTAGGTGACTGTGTTCCATGGAAAACATGAGCATATTCTGCACAGAGCTCCCTGGGAAAACCCTTGGTCTAAGTCACTCAGAGACTGATGTCAATTTACATCATTAAGCTATGGGCCTGTCCTACACTTGCTTTCCAAATCGTAGGCAGAAGGGCCTTGATTGCCCCAAGGGTAGGCAGACCCAGAGACAAGAATATCAAATTCTTGGCTCTTCTGTGGAGAAAGAGAATGTTAGGAGATACAAACAGGATTGGCAGCCAAGGCATCAGGTACTGTCTGTGACGGGTGACAGTCCCACCCAGGCAGAGTCCTGGCACAGACTGCTTTCCTACATGTAGCCCAGTGACCATGGCATCAAGGTCTTTCTCTGGGTGTTAAGGAAGGCAGGGGGTAGGACAGATGGGCAGGCCCAGCTTTGCAGGCATGTGGTACCTTCATTTTTATCTTTGAACCTGTGACTTGTAAGACAGCATGTGCATGAGGACAGAGAGGAAATGCCCCAGGTGGGCATGTGCACCTGGGCAGGCACAGCAGGCCATGGGGAATGTGCAGCCCAGACCTTGGCTTGATCTAATTAGGTTTTTGGGCTCCTGTGCAGGGATAGTTTTTGACGTCAGTGTTTGGGACTTGCCCTGACCCCAGAAGGACTCTTGCAGCTCTTCCTTTCCCTGATTCTCTCTGGTAAACCAGCTAGCCTGCAGTTTAGCTTTTGTCTCTAACGAATCTACCAGTCTCCTCTTAATTGCTTTTTACCACAAGCTCCATTATTTTTTGAGGGAACGCTTCAGTTTGAACTCTCCCACATTCTGTTGCAAATAAAGTCAGCTCCTTTAGGAAGACCTTCAGATATCTTTGTTATATGACCTGCTTCTCCCTGGGCAAAATCTGTGAACTCTAGAGCAGAAGGTAGGGATAGGCACACTTCTCTGTCACCTGCTTTAGGAGCTGGAGGGGGTAGTAGCCTCAGGTCATCTTGGCTTACCAATCCTAGCTTGGACACCTTGTTTTTCAGACAGGGGCGAGGACAGTTGGGGTTCCAGTATTTTCCGTGCACCACACCCAAGGTAGAGCCTTTGTCCATAGGGACAAAACCTTTGTCAATAAAAACTGGACAGAAGAAAGAGCCCCAATCTCTTGGCCACTCTTGCCTCCACAATGAATATCTGGGGAGAGAATGAGAACATGTCAGCACCCTGCCTCTCCCAAGAGGATGTTATAACCCTCAGACTGGGAGCTGGAGGGAGAGGGAGCTTGTTGTCCATGGCCATCTGGAGTTGATTTTTGTCATGTTGAGCTGGAATGGAGTAAGGAAGAAGTAGGTAGCGATTCAAGTTCCAAAGACTTTTGCTGTTCTCACTGTTTTTGTAGGTTTTCTTGAATAAATTCTTGTTCATTTGTTATATGCCCATAGGACCATTTCTGGAGACTTTAAAAAAAAAATTATTTATATTTTGGCTGCATTGGGTCTTTGTTTCTGTGCACGGGCTTTCTCTAGTTGCAGCTAACAGGGGCTACTCTTCATTGCAGTGCACGGACTTCTTATTGTGGTGGCTTCTCTTGTTGTGGAGCACCAGCTCTAGGCGTGCAGGCTTCAGTAGTTGTGGCACATGAGCTCTGTAGTTGTGGCGCACAGGCTTAGTTGCTCCGCAGCATGTGGTTTCTTCCCAGACTGGGGCTCGAACCCGTGTCTCCTGCATTGGCAGGTAGATTCTCAACCACTGCACCACCAGGGAAGTCCCAAGACTTATTTTGGAAAAATAATCTTTACCAGTTTCACCAGGGAGTCAGAAGTGGTACTTCCACCTGGAAGTTTTGAGATCATTTGCTATTCAGTAAAGCTAACAGATACAGGTTAATAAGTGGAGACATTTTTAAATCTTTGGTATTTACAGTCTGAAATCTTTGTTCATTTCTGCTTTATCTTATTTCTTCTGGTTCTTATTTGGGGAGGTTTGTTTCCTTTTGTGGTTGATTTAGGTTTGACCACATGCTGGTCAACTAATTATAGGGATTTCCTTATACCAAGAATGAAGGTACCATCCTCTAGAGTAGTTCGGCATTTGTATGGGTCACAGACCACCTCAGACTACATTCACAGATTGATGTGACCCCTGGCTGGTCAAACTATAAGTGCAAATCTGCCCCTACCCTTGTCTTCCCTTTTCGTCTGGTTGCCAGGCTTGAGGGTGAACAGTTTATCTTATCCTATTAGGCTCTTCGGGGTCCCAGTGTAATGTGAAGTCACAGTGACCAGATATTTGGCCAAACATTATTCTGGACATTTAAGTCAGTGGACTTTGAGGAAAGGAAATTGCCTTCCACGATATCGGTGGACCTCATCCAATCAGCTGAAGGTCTGACTAGAACAAAAGACAAACTGTCCTGGAGCAAGAAGGTATTTTGCCAGCAGACTGCCTTCAAACTTCAACTGCAGCATTGTCTCCTCCTAGGTCTCCAGCCTGACAGCCTTTGGACTTTGTATTAAAATGTACCTGTGGGATTTTAACTTATGGAGGTGACCGGGTGATGACACAGAGGGCAGTGCCATTGAGAGAAGACTTTCATGACTTACACTTCCCAAGAGGAGGGCGCCCTCTACCCCACACAGGGCCACATGATGAAGCATCAGTCTGGTCAGGAGACAGAAGCAGGAGTGAGAGGAAAGCATGGCCCGGAGCCTTTATTGTGGTTTCCGTGGGAGACAGGCAGGAAAACAGTTTGGGATTAGAGAGTGTGAATAATGTTAGCGGGCTCTAGGCTATATGGGTGGTCTCCAGTTTTCTGCAGTGATTTAGGGCAGGGGAAATACTGGCTTGGAGTATGAGAGTTAGATAAAGAAAGCTGTTGTGGTTATGGACATGGGATTGGTTGTTTGCATAGAAAAGGTATGTTCACAGTTGATTATTATTTCTCCCAGGCCAGCAAGGTCTCCCAACATGTCAAACCATCATGAAATACAAAACATTTAAAATATGATTATTTTATTGCCTCAGACTGCTGCATCAGTTCTTCCTGAGTCAGCCCACACTGCAAAGTTTGGATTTTTAGTCTGTATAATGAGCCATTTCCTTAAAACCAGTCTTTCTCTATAGATAGATAGATAGATAAACATGCAGCTGGTTGTCTGGAAAGCCCTGACTAATACATTTTCCTTCCTGTTGCCTTGGCAGATGTCTGCTGAGGCCCAGTTTTGACCTATATATTAGAATACGCTTGTAGCAAAAACAACTTTGGGTGTCAGATATTCTGATTGTAGGCTTTCCTCCAGAATTTGGTCCGGGCAGATCTCCACTCTCTTTCTACCTCTTCATGAAGATTTTTTTTAGCAGAGGTTTCCTAGGCTTGCTATGTCCCTCAACTGCAGGTCTCCCCTTCTCTCAAGGCAGCCTGTCCATGGTTTTCCCACCCAAACTCTTAGAGTCTAGAACTGGCAAAATCTCTGTTGCTGCTGCTTGGGCCAGGCACCTGAACTGGGCCTTCTCTTTTCCTTGTACCCCAACCATACTTTGGTAGTTAGTTCTTTTGTAAATAAATACTTTACAAATTATCCTCCCTTAGTGTGCCAGCTCCGAGGTCCATACTTTGTAATGTCCATACAAGGTAATGGTTACATTTCTCTCTCATCTGTGTTTATCCTATTAGTCACTCAATCTAGTGTGCTGTTTAATTCAACTACTATATTATTCCTATGTAATATTTTGACTTTGTTCTTTTCTGTGGTTTCTTTGTTTTGGGTCTTATTGCTAATAATATTTTACTATATCTATAAGGATATTAATTAGCTTATTAAAATTTTTTGATCTGTCTTTTCCAGCAACTTTATAGATCTGCTCTGCACTCTTCCCTCCATCTTGTTATCTGGGATCTTTCATCGCCACTGACCAGAGGGAATTCTGGGCCACATTTGGGACAGGTCAGTTCAGTCCTGAAAGAGGAATTCAGACAGGGCCTGAAGAGTCTGTGAGGCGAGAACAGAGGTTTCAGAGCACTCTCAAGACGTCCGAGCTGGAATTCCCATTCCACTAGTGACTACTCACAGACCTCACACAGGTTACTTACCCAGGCTAGGCCTTGTGTCCAGATCTGTATAAAGAAACCAAACCTGGATAATGATACTGAGCACTGAAGCTGATTCCAGGTAATAGGGAAGTGGGCTGGGGTTGGAGCCGTGACTTGTCAGGTCTCCAGGGTGTCTGGGAAATGTATTTGTATCCACTGAGTTGGGGGCCCAGGGAGCTTCACGGAGAAGCAGGCAGTCACATCCCTCCATGCTCCACATAGAAACATGCTGTTGACGGACAGAGCAGAAGTCACCATAGGAGAGAAATCCAGCACAGCCAGCACGAGGTCACTGTGCGCTGAAGGAAAGTGATAGTTCCAGGGACCACGGGTGGCCGAGGCTACAGGCCTGAACTGACCAAGCGCTTGCTCGCGTCTCAGGCCCAGCAGCCCTGCTGGGGAGCCCATAACTGAGCCCACTGCCAAGGGAGGGCTTTCTCACTTCCAGACACTACTGAACTGGGAAGGATTCTGGTGACCACGTGCATGTGACTTCACCTGTTCTCACTTGCTGGCGAGGTGACAGGGCTATCTGGGTGACAACAGGTTTGGAAGGAATTTTCACAGAACACCTGATGGCACTTTGGACACAGTGGACCTGCAACGACTCAGGGCTGCTGCCTGACCATCAGGGGTCCAGACTGGGGATTGTGGTTGCAGGACTCTTCTGAGAGATCTGCTGACTAGTTAAGATTCTGTGACCCAGACGTGTGTGCCAGGGGCAGCTCAGGACACGGCCTACAGGCTCAGTGCTGGGCCAGCAAGTCCTAGGCCAGGCCAACCTCAACCACTGCAGGACGTGGCAAGTCCACGAGGACGGGGGGGAGGGTGCCCTGGAGACTGGCAGAAGCCAAGTCTGTGGGTACACGGGGAACTGAGCTGAGCTCTGAAACAGAGCTCTGAGGATGGCTGACCTGAGCCTCCTGGCTAGGGCCCTTTGCTGTCTACTTCAAATCAAGCCTTTCCAGCAGAGCCTCAGTGGCCTGTGGACCTGGAAGAGCCTCCTCCATCCTCAGCTCAGGGCAAATCATCCATTGCTAGGACGACGATTATGTGGGCCACCACTGCCCTGCTGGCCCTAGGGCATGCCACTTCCTCCCATGAAGTGCTGCCTTGGCCCTGAGCCAGGCCAGCTCTTCTGGGAGACTCACCGAGGAGGGTTCAGCTCCAGGTGGCCAGCCAGCTGCTTGGTGTCCCTGTCCTTCCCCACCCCCATCCAGGGAGGATCTCAAAGCACAGTTGGGGTAGGGGTGCGAGATGGCTCTGATGAGTCAGAAACAGGAGCAGGAAGTTTCTTCCATTATTTTCATTTTATCAGGCCTGGAGCAGACTTCAGATGGACAGGAGGGCTCAGAGCTGAACACATTCAAGTAGAGCCCGTTGGCACCAATGCAGACAGGCTTCCAGGGAGAGGGCCGGGAGGGCCCCATTCATCTGTCACAGCCACCATGTCCAGAGGAAACTCGGCAGCAGGAGGAAGGTCTGTGAAGTCACAAGTGTTAGGAAGCTCCTGGGCTTGTGGACATTGCTCAGAGGAGTAAAGCTGGGCACAGAAGGAGGTTTGCTCTCAGGAGGGGTGGAAGAGGGTCAGGATTGGGTGAGGCAGCCTGCTTCTCGGAGATCCACTGGGCGAAGTAGGAGGCCTTGGTGAAGACGCTGGGGCTTATGGGCTCCTGGCAGGGCAGACTCCAGCTGGACAGCCCCATCAGAAACCAGGTGGTATTCAGCTGGCAGACAAGGGGACCCCCGGAATCTCCCTGAGGAAGGAGAGGGCATGAGTCATGGGGACCAAGATGGAGAAGGACATGCATTGCTCAGACAGTGTGAAGACACCAGAGTGCAGTTGAAGAGCCCTTGTGGCAAGGTGGGGGTGTGCGTGAGTTATTCTCATCAGAATCACCTGGGCAATTTGAAAGGTCCAGACCCAGGGTCCCACTGCAGACCTCCTGCGTCAAAATCTCAAAGGTGGGGCCTTGGAGCCCATTTCACATCTACAAGAATACACAGGGGGACCCCAGGATCTGGATGCCAGACCTCTGCCCTTCCAGCCCCATGTGGGAGAAGGCGCCCCCCAGTGTCCTCCAGAACGGCCACGGCAGGCCTGGAGACCTCTAGCTAAATGCTCTGCCTAGTACTGTATCCTACCTGGGACTTCGTTTTTGACTCATTAAGGACTCTAGTTTTTCCTTGATCTCTTGATTAAGCATCTTTAGAAAATGCCAAGCTATTGGATGTGCTCAGAGGAAAAGAAGTGATGCCCGTGTCCAGGCTGGTGGGGTGGCTGGCATTGCAGGGGATCCCAAGGGGCTCCCAGAAGAGTGTGAGGAACTTTGAGTGTGGGATGCCAAGGCAGGAAGGCACCTGCCACCATGGGGCATAATGCTTCCATCCCGCAGGGCAAAAGGTGGGGCCCAAGGAAACACAGCACCCGTCCAGCCTTCTGTTGAACGAGCATATACCTGAGCACGCTCTGCGGATGGGAGATGGTGAGGCGACATGCAACACAACACAGACAATGCATCCCACACATCTGCAGACTCCAGACGTGGAACGGAGATGCCCAGAGGAGGACCTTCAGAGAGCTTCTCTGACAAAAAGAAGGGAAGGGATAAGCAAGGCCTGACTCTGGAAGATGCAGGCAGAGGTGGCCGGCATGCTTGGCATGGCTGAGGCCAAGGACTAGTAAGGCCAACTCCCAGCTCTCATGAGCCCGGGGCTGGGGCTGAAGGGGGAGCTTAAGGACACTCAGCAGGGAAGTGATGTGACCTGAATCGATTTCTAAAGGTATGGCAGGGTGGTTCTGGGGCTGGGTGGAACACAGCCAGTGGGCGGACGTGAAATGCTGCAGGGAGCCCTGTCAGCACACGACCGTGGCAGCAAGGGTAACAAAGACAGGCAAGAAACGGTAAGACACGGGGTTTGCCACCTATGACCCTTCCTCTCCATCTAAGGAAAGAATGGAGCAAGACAAGAAAAGCAGGATGAGTGCTGAGGGGTGGGTCCTTCGTATGCTGGTGTCAGAAGAAGGAGGAAGAGAGCAGGAAACACAGGAGGGGCCACCCTCCGAGTCCGATGAAAGATGCTGGAGGGTGCACTGCTGAGTGGGGATGGCAGGATATCCACCAGGAGCCCCGGTGAGACCGAGACCTTTGGTTATCTTGACAAGAGCAGTGTGGAGGAATGCCAGGTGCAGAAGTCTGATGGAATGAGCTGAGGCAAGAGAGAGAAGTGAGGAAGCAAGAGAGGGCAAGTGCAGACACCCCGGGGCCAGCCCTATTGGGAAGGCAGGCAGAGAATTAGGGCAGTGTGCAGAGGTGAGAAGGGTCATGTGGTGTGTTTTCAGACGGCAGCCTGTTTCTAGGAGACAGAAAGTGCTAGAAAGAAGGTGCAGGAGAGGAAGAGGAGGCTGTGTGAGGAAGCTAGTGGGGCCACAGCCCCAGAGGAGGACATGGCTCCTCCAAGGTTGGCTATGATCATGCTCTCTTTCCTTGGGCTGTCCACTTCCCCTTTCTGGGCCTCAGTTTCCCCACCGTAAAATAGAAGCACTGCACAGAGTGGGAGAAGACATTGACAGTTCACACGCGCAATATTGGACTCACAGCTCACAATTCAATTTGAGATAAGGGCAAAAAATAAACGTGGATAGACCCAAGAGTAAAGGCAATACCCATATGAAAAAGTGCTTGCCTTCATTTTTCACCAGAGAAATGCAAACGAAAAGTGCATGCAATGGTTAAAATGAAAATGGTAGACAGTGTGAAGGCCTGGCAGCCACCTGGAGCAGCCATTGCTGGTGGGAGTGCAAATGGGTTGGAGCAGGTTGGAAGCCTGCTCTCCAGTATCTGGGAGAGAAGAGCATGTGCACATTTTATGGTACAGTAATTCCACCCCCAGGGTTATACCCAACAGAACGGTGAACCCACGTGCACTCACACACACGCACAAGGGATATTCACAGCAATGGCATCTGCAATGGTCTCAAGCAGGAGCTACCCAAATGCCACCAACGCTAGGATGGAAAAGGAAAATTACAGTATAGTCACACAACAATAACCAGGTAATGCTGTACAACAATGTGACACAACCAAAAC
Source organism: Kogia breviceps (assembly GCF_026419965.1). Taxonomy (NCBI): domain Eukaryota; kingdom Metazoa; phylum Chordata; class Mammalia; order Artiodactyla; family Physeteridae; genus Kogia; species Kogia breviceps. The sequence continues at coordinate 88,043,745 of NC_081311.1, forward strand.
TTCACACAAGGTGGGCAGACCTCACAGACCTGACTGAAGGGGACCAGCCGAGAGTGTGTCGTGTGAGCTTCCATTTATGTTAAGTCCTGACATGAGCCCACAGGGCATTAGCAGCCAGCCTAAGGTTACTGTGCGGTGACAGGAAGGAGGTATAAGACCGTTTGGATGCCTGTTACATGAATGTGTCAATGTCTAAAAATACACATCCAACAATACGCTTGTAAAGTATGCCCTTCTCTATGTATGCTGTCCTTCAGCAAAGCTCCTATAAGCTATAAAGAAACTGGATGGGATAGACCAGCACCCTCTGGGGGCCTCTGTGCTTCAGCTCTGATGCTTCAGGATGGGGTGGGGCCCAGGGAGAGGAAGTCAGGGGCTGGGGGCGGGTTCAGGGAAGACACAGAGGAGAGGTGACAGAGGCCGCAGGAGAGGAGAGGCAGCCCACGTCACTTACTCGGCAGATGGACTTTCCTGTCATGAGGTCCCTGGCACACGGCGTGTCATCGTGTATAGCATAGGTACGGTTGTTGGGATCTGGCCCCTGGAAATATGATGTACAGAGCTGACTGTCCATGACATCAACGTCTCTGTCCTGCAGCGTGCAGGGAGCAGACAGGAACCCTGTGTGTGGGGGGGGGGAGAGGGGTTCAGATGTGGGGTGTACCCTGGGAGAGAAATCAGCTCCCTCTCTAACCTTCCCGCTAATAGAGATGCCATCAGTTCTAGCTGCCAGGACTGGGGAAGCCGTCAGAGATGTGCAAAGGTGAGGCAGAAAGACATCCAGGGCAGACGAGAGAGCAAATACGAGGGGCCTGAGGTGGGGAGCACAAGGAGGGAGGTCATCGTGGCTGCAGTGGGGTGGCAGTGGCAGGTGAAATAGATGAGGCAACATCATAGCAGAGTCCAGAGCGAGCAGCGCCCTCCTCACCAGGATGTGGAGCTTGGATTTCATTCTGAGCACACTGGGAAACCACTGAAGGGTTATATTGAAAAAACAACGAATCTGGCTGCTCTGTGGAGACAGAAGCGGAGGCACAGGGGTGGACGCTGGAAGTCCTGGCTTGGCCAAAGTATGGCGGTACTCCCTAACAATGCCCAGTAGGGTTAGGTGGCATGACAAACAAGGCACGGCCTTGCCTCTTGAGCAGCGCCTGGTCTGGGGGCGCCGCCCACGTGGGTTCTATTTCTAGATCTCGCTCACAGATCGGAGGCGTCTTCCCAAGACAGCACAGTATTGTGGTGACAGCTCGCTCCTATGGAGTGCTTGCTGTGTGTGCCTCACGCGTCACCGGGCTGGCACGCGCTCAGCAACTGCGGTCAGGGGAGGAAATGGAGGGGGAAGGACAGCTGCCAGCTGAGACTCCCTTTGGTGTTATCTGCTACCTGTCCTGGCGGCTGCTCCAGCCTGTGACTTCCCTTCACGCCCCAACTCCTACCCTCCGACCTGTCTTGGAGAATTCCCCTTGCTCTGCCAGCGGCTCTTAACAAGTGACAGTCCATCCCAGGAGAGTGTCTTTGGAAATGTTGGAGAGTTGGCTGTTCTCGTGACGAGGCGTTGCAACTGACATCTGTGGCCAGGGGCAGGGATGCTGCATAGCAAAGAAAGTCCTGCCCCAAATGCCTCCACTGAGATACTCTGCCAAATCAGGACCTACAAGTTATGCCAAACTGACATTCTCCTTTTTCTTTCACTCAATGTTATTATTTTTTTCTAAACCAAAAGCTTTCACCCTAGAGCAAAAATCTTTGCCCAACATTTCTCCTCTCTCGGTCTAAGAATATGCAAGCCCAGGAAGCTGGCGGAAAAGGCAAGTTTCACCTGAGTTAAGGGATGAGGGAAGTGAGGTTCACAGAGGTAAATGTTCTTAAGCCATAAATGCCCCAACTTCACCTCCCACGCCAGAGTGCAGGCCTACCTTCATTTCCTTACTGCTGCCCCAGGTACCTTCTACAGCAGTGGAAGCTCAAGAGGTGTCCTGAAGGGGCCTGGCCCAAACAGGGCCTGGGAGTCGGGGTGGAATCCTGAACGGCTGAGTCAAAGGGCTCGGGTGCCTGATTCCAAAAGTTAGAGATGATGCTCAGGCTGTTTTGAACCATGGAGCGAAGGAAACTTGAACCGATAGCAGACACGCTATCAGGTCTGGAAGGGCTCCACAATGGTCACTGCTCTCCCCTCCTCCTCCTCAGCCCTTGCTCTCCTCGCCTGCCCTGCCCCCACTCACGTTCCTCGGTGACCATCCCCCAGCCAGTTATCCAACAGGAGGTATGAGGGGGCAGCTGTGTGTTAGGTCCCGGTAGGCAGATGGGGCGGATGTAGTCGGAAAAGTCCACAGGCCGATGCAGCTGCAACAGGGTGATGTCACTCCCCATGTAGCAGCGCTTGTTAAAGTCAGTGTTGGCGGTGATCCGTTACACTGATGCCTGCCGGCTGTGTGAGGTAGGAGCTTTTAGCCGATAGCAGCACCCTAGCAGGATTCTGTAGGCTGATGGATCATGGGACCTGTCGTGGGGAAGCTGCGTTGTCACCCATGTCCTCTGGGTGCTGGGCCGGCTTCCTCGCCCTGGCTGCCTACCACCCAGCCCCTCCTCCTGGTGGGACCCCAGCGTTATTCAAAACCGTTCTCTCTCCTCCCTTCCTAATACTGAGGTAGGCTTGATGCTGTCCGTAGCCTCAGCACATTTGTCCTTTGAAAGTTTCTGATGCCTTTCCCAGCACGCACCAGAATCAAAGGAGCAGAGAATCTTCGTGCCGGAAAGAAACGTTGGGGGTACATCCAACTGTACCCCTTCAGTTTAGATGAGCAGAGACTTGGCTCATTCCCAGCTCTGACCAGAACCCTTGGAAGTTCTCAGGGCCTGGGGTGATTCTCAGAGACCCCACTTCCCAGCCCAGAATGACACATCCCCCCTCCTGCCCGGTCCTCACACTCTGATTTCTCTAAAAGCAGGTCCTCCTCTGTTGGCAGGCACTCAACAAGCCTTTGTGGAGCAAATGGAGGAGTGCATGGAACTCAACTTCTCTTTGCTACTGGAACACGAGCAACTTTCCACCCACATGTCCTGCTTGGGCTGTCTCCCTCCCCAGACTCCTCCCACAAGGCCCCTCCTCCGATGGGACCTATAGCACTTCCTCTAATAGTGGCTAAGGGTCTACCATCTTGCACATCCTGGATCACAGTAGGTGGACTTGTGTCTCACTTTCCTGGTAGGATAAGAAACTTCAAGGTGGGTCCTGCGTCTCCATGTCCCCCTCAGTGAGCCTCAGATGAGGCCTGGCACCCGTGGGTGCTGAATGAATGAATAGAACCCAAGTGGGATCTCAAAGCCAGCTGATGCCAGCAGCACTATCCTCCTGACTTGGAGGGTGACACTCTCCCCGCCCACTCTCTTGACTGCTATGTCCCATCTCCCCGGACAGAGGCCATCTGCTTTATGCCTCGCTCTGGCATGTGCCTCTTTGGCACATGCTTCAACAGAAGTGACAAGAAGAGCTGGGTCCCAGGATGCCTCCAGAGAGAAGCATTGGGTCTTTGTTGCTGTGTGCAGTCTTTCTCTAGTTGCAGTGAGCGGGCGCTACTCTTTGTTGTGGTGTGCAGTCTTCTCATTGAGGTGGCTTCTCTTGTCGTGGAGCACAGGCTTTAGGCACGTGGGCTTCAGTAGTTGTGGCATGTAGGCTCAGTAATTGTGGCTCGTGGCTCTAGAGCACAAGCTCAGTAGTTGTGGTGCACAGGCTTAATTGCTCCACGACATGTGGGATCTTGGAAAAAAGGATTTCCCCTGAAGTCTGCAAATCTGGTTACAAATCTGGCTGATGACCCAGCCTGAGCAGCCAGAGTCTAAGTAATGGCTTAGTCACAGCCCAACCAAAGTTGTCTGCACATGCCTGCAAGCGCCCTGCCTGATTCTTTGTGTGTGTGTGTGTGTGTGTGTGTGTGTGTGTTTATTTATTTATTTATTTATGGCTGTGTTGGGTCTTCATTGCTGTGTGCGCTTTCTCTAGTTGTGGTGAGCGGGGGCTACTCTTCGTTGTGGCATGTGGGCTTCTCATTGCAGTGGCCTCTCTTGTTGTGGAGCACAGGCTCTAGGCACACGGGCTTCAGTAGTTGTGGCGTATGGGCTTAGTTGCTCCATGGCATGTGGGATCTTCCCGGATCAGGGCTGGAACCCATGTGCCCTGCATTGGCAGGCAGATTCTTAACCACTGTACCACCAGGGAAGCCCCCTGCCTGATTCTTAATGTGGTGGAAACACACAGGTTTGTGGTGCAGTGGTAGATTTGAGTTCTAGATTCTGCTCTGCTATAATTCATTACTCTAGCCTAGTCATTCAACTCTGGGCCTCAATTTCTTCATCTCTCAAGTGAAGACAAGGACACAAACTCACAAGGTTGCCATGAAGTTAAGTAACTGTAACACTAAGTGACACTTATTGAGCACTTACTACAAGCAAAATTCTTTACATATATGACTTTGTTTCATTCTTACAATGACTCTGTATGTTAGGTGTTATTGTTTCCCCCACCACAAAAAAAGATAAACTGGAAGCAATTGTAACCATTTTTCCCTGTGATTTATCCCCCACACTTCAGCCAGTTGGCCCAACAGTCATTTTATGCACAAAACCATTTGTAAAACCTCACATTCTAAAATGTTGAAGTGTTTCCCCACTTCTCCTCTAAGAAAGAGTGAATCAGAGCTGAAGAATACAATAATCAAATGAAAAATACACTAGAGGGAATGAAAAGCAGATTAGGTGATACAGAGGAACACGTAAGTGACCTGGAAGACAGAACAGTGGAAATCACCCAATCAGGACTGCAAAAAGAAAACAAATTTTTAAAATAAGAATAGTTCAAAAGACTTCTAGGACAACATCAAGTATACTAACATTCACAATATAGGGGCCCCAGAAGAAGAAGAGAGAGATAAAGTTTATTAATGAAATTATGGCTGAAAATTTCCTGAAGCTGAAGAAGGAAACAGACATTCAAGTCCAGGAAGCACAGAGAGTCCCAAATGAGAAGACCCCAAAGATATGTCATGATTAAAATGGCAAAAGAGAGAATTTTTAAAGGCAGCAAGAGAAAAACAGAGTCACATACAAGGGAACCCCCATAAGGATATCAGCTGACTTTTCAGCAGAAACTTTGCAGGCCAGGATGGAGTGACATAATATATTTAAAGTGCTGCATGGAAAAAAATGTACAACCAAGGATATTCTACCCAGCAAGGTCTCCATTCAGAATTGAAGGAGAGATAAAGAGTTCCCCAGACAAGCAAAAACTAAGAGTTCATCACCATTAAATCAGCCTTATAATAAATGTTAAAGGGTCTTTGAGTGAAAAAGTAAAGGCTATAACAATAAATAAGAAAATATATGAAGGGAAAAAGTCTTACTCATAAAGGTAAATATATATTAAAGGCAGTGGCTCAACCACAGAAGCCAGTACAAGGGTTAAAATACAAAAATTGTAAAATCAACTATAATCACAATAAACAGTTATGCCATACACATAAAGATGTAAAGTATGACACCAAAACATAAAATGTGTGTGGAGATGAGTAAAAAATGTAGAGCTTTTAGAATGTGTGTGAACTTAAATGACTCTCAGTTTAAAACAAGTAAAATTAGTTATAGGTCAGCCTCATGGTTCACAGATCAAAAACCTACAATAGATACACAAAATCTAGAGAGAAAGAAATCCAAAAATAATACTAAAGAAAATCATCAAACCACAAAGGAAGAAGAAAAGAACAGAGAACAACTACAAACACAACCAGAAAGCAATTAACAAAATGACAATAAGTACCTATCTATCACCAGGGAGCTTGTAAGCAACAGAGAGAAAATTCAGTACTTAAAAAGAATCAGCAAATAATTTATGACAGATTTGTATTGTTCAGAAGATGAGCAGACTAACAAATTAATTCAAGTGTATTAGGAGTCTCTGCTAAGGTCTTTCTGTGAGCATAGGGGCATCCTCAGTTCATGCCCTGGACAAATAAGAACTACCAACAGCTATAGCATTTGGATGCTAAATATGTGGTTCAGCTCCTTCCCCAGGTGCAGGTAACTATGAGGAATGTTCTAGACTGAGGGCCAGACTCCCTACAGAAGCAAAAGACTTGATAGAATATCATTCTTTTTATCAGCTACCTCTAGGCCCCACTCACTACCTGTGCTTCCTGGCATCATGTCCCAAATAAACTGTCAGCACTTATATCCTCAGGACCTATTTCTGGAAGAAGCCAAAGAGGACAGGTTATAGTACAGTGATATCTTTCACTCTTCACCTTTTGGCCAGGCCCTGTGCAGGCCCTTCTTCCTATGGAAACCCTCCCTCCATCCCTTGTCATATGGTCATGACTTGTCCATGACACAGACTCCAAATGCATGGTACCTAGGTCCATATGGGTCCAGCACATGCCCTTGCACAGCAACCCCAGGAAGAGGTGTCCTCTCAGTGATTTCTTCTGAGGAAAAGTCACGTAGGGTAAGCATATAGCGAAGGACAGCAGGTGTCTGTTCAGCCACCAGGACTCTGGGTATTTGCGGAAGGGTCTACCACTTCCTTCAGTGGACTGTAGTGGGGGTTTGAGGAGATAATGAACAGACTTCACAGGGGACATTTCATTTACTCCCGAACCACTGTTGAAAAGGAGGATGAGGAAGAGCAAAGTCACTTGACTTAAAGCACAAACAGATGATAATGATCATGACAGTGATCCCAGTAATTATCATGTAGGTAAAAGTAAGCTGTAAATAAACTCATAGGTAACAATAACATGGAAGGTAGTGGAAAGTATTGGAAGAAGCTAATGCATGTGAAGGGTCTTGACCTTTCAGGAAGGAGAAGAACTGTAATTAACCCTAGAATTTCTAAAAATATATAATATTAAGTGTATTCTTCAAAATTTTAACTAGTAAAATAAAATATAGATAGGAAGGGTAGGTCTAGTTTTTGTGCAGCCTAAAAGTTATACAATTTTATGAAACAAAATCACCAAAACAAAATGAGGTACAAAAGTGAATATTTTTAAATGCAGAAAAAGTATTTTTATTATTTTACTTTTTATTGAGGTAACATTGGTTTATAACATTAGATAAGTTTCATGTGTACAATATTATATTTCTACTTCTGTATACACTATAGCATGCTCACCACCAAAAATTTAGTTTCCATTCCTTACCATACAATTTACTCCCTTTACCCACTTCATCCTCCTCTCATTCCCTTCCCCTCTAGTACCACTACTCTGTTCTGTGTATCTATGTGCTTGTTTGGTTTGGTTTGTTGATTTATTTGTTTGTTTGTTTTTTATATTCCACATATGAGCAAAATCAAAGGAGCAAAAAACATACAATGGAGAAAAGATAGTCTCTTCAATAAATGGTGTTGGGTAAACTCAGTGGCCACCTGCAAAAAAAATGAAACTAGACCACTATCTTACACCTTACACAAAAATCAACTCAAAATTGATTAAAGACTTGAATGTAAGACTTGAAACCATAAAACTCCTCAAAGAAAACACAATACACACAATTGTCAAAGGGAATACACACTTTGATATTGACCTTAGCAATATCTTTCTGGATATGTGTCCTCAGGTGAAGGAAACAAAAGCTAAAATAAACAAATGGACTACATCAAACTAAAAAGTTTCTGCACAGTGAAGGAAACTATTAATAAAATGAAAAGACAACTTATCGAATAGGAGAATATATTTGCAAATCATATATCTGATAAGGGGTTAATATCCAAAATATATAATGAACTCATATAACTCAAAGACAACAACAAAAAACAACCTAATTCAAAAATGAATAGAGAAGTTGAATAGACATTTCCAGAGAAGAAATACAGATGGCCAACAGGCACATGAAAAGCTGTTCAACAACACTGCTTATTAAGGAAAATACAAATCAAAACCACAATGAGATATGACCTCATGCCCATTAGAATGGCTATCAAAAAAGCAAGAAATAACAAGCGTTGGCAAGGATATGGAGAAAAGTGAACCCTCATATACTGTTGAGTGGGAATGCAAATTGGTGCAGCCACTATGGAAAAAGGTATGGAGATTCCTCAAAAAAATTAATAATAGTACTATTATAAGATCCAGCTATTACACTTCTAGGTATTTACCCAAAGAATAGAAAACACTCATTCAAAAAATACATGCACCTCAGTGCTCACAGCAGCATTATTTACAATAGCCAAGATATGGAAGCAACCTAAGTGTCCCTCAACAAATGAATGAATAAAGAAGATGTGGTATATATGTATACAGTAAAATATTACTCAGCCATAAAAAAAGATGAAGTCTTGCCATTTGCAACAACATGAATAGACCTTGAGGGTATTATGCTAAGTGAATATTTATTTAAATGGGGCCCATTCAAATGAGGTATTCTAAAGCTTAAATTTTATTAGCTTCAAAATGAATCTATCTCTGTTAGGAAAATGGGTAATGGGAAAAACTCAATTCAATGGACAGCAGAAGAGGAATCAAATAAAAAACATGGGGAATAATAAACATAATATGGCAGAAATATACTTAAAAATATCAGTAGTCACTGTTAAAATGATCTATCATAAATGTTTGCCAGATTTACATATATATACACACACATATATATATTTGTGAGTGTGTATAATCATGTGTGCATATGTGTGTGTGCATAGTTTTTAAAATATCAGCCATATTGATTATATACCTATATAAATAATATATGTCCATGAATATGTATAACCGTGTGTGTGTGTGTGTGTGTGTGTGTGTATAGGGTTTTTGACATATAAGAACTTAGAAAAAAATCACAAAATCATTCATAATTTCACCACCCAAAAACAATCACTATAACATCTCAGTATACATTCTATAGGTCCTTTTGATGAATATATTTATTTTACAGAATTAAAACCAGATTGTAGTACTTTTTCTAGACTGCTTTTTGTTTAGAAATATTCCATGAATATTTTACCAGGTTAAAAATATGGTATACATCATATTTTCAATGTCTGCATGCTTCTCCACTATATGAATATACCAAAATTTATTTGACCATGACCAGTTTGGGGGCAAAAAAAAGCTGCTTTCTATTTTAGTCTGTATTATAAGCAATGACATGGTGAACATCCTCATGTTTTGCCATGTGTTTGATGGTTTCCTAGCCTCTTTGCCCACTTTATTTTTCTTCATAGCACTTATAACCAATCAACTTACTATAATTTGTTTATTTATTGTCCACCTCCTTCAATCAGAGTATTAACTCCGTGAAGGTAGAACTTTATCTGATTTATTCCTAGCACCAAGAACAGTGCTGGGAATGTAATAGTCACCAAATAAATATTTGTTGGATAAGTGGATGGATGGATGGGAGGATGATGTGCCAGAAATACTGGTGTGAATAAGATAATAAAAAATCCTAGGAAAGGGGTCCAAAGGAGACAAGTGTTTTAATGGAAGGAGGAGGGAGAGACTAGATAAGGTTTGACAAGTTCTCTTAGTGATCAGGAAACAGTTTTATGCATGTGGATGCTGAAGCTGGGGTTCTATGCTCATTGGTTGGAGTTCCTATCAGAAGAAATTCCCCCTCTTTGGAATAGATGACCCCAGGTCTCAACCAGTCTCAGGCACTATCATTTTGCTACACAGGTATCTTTTATAAGCTAAATGAAATTGTGCCTTCCCAAACTAGATTTCAATCTTTGTTTTCCCATGTTTAAGGGAATGGTCATTAATAATGTGAGAAGAATAAGAAATATAAATAAGCTGGAGAGCACTGACATAAATTTGTTAAGTAAAAGGGGTTTTATGCTTACAAAAGTAAATTGTGACAAAGCTACAGCAATAAAAAAAAAGTGGTACTGGTATAAAGACAGACATCAACCAATAGAATAGGATAGAAAACCCAGAGATAAACCCTCACAGAGATGGTCAAATTATCTTCAACAAGGGTGTCAACATCATTCAATGGGGAAAAGACAGCTTTTTCAGCCAAAGGTACTGGGGAAACTTGATGTCTATATGCAAAAGAATGAAGTTAGGCTCATACCTTACACCATATAAAAATTAACTCAAAATGGGTCAAAGACATAAATATAAGAGATAAAACTATATAACTTTTAGAAGTAAACATAGGGGGAAAGATTCATAACCTTGTATCTGGCAATATTTCTTGACATGTCTTAGATGTGACACCAAAAGCACAGGAAACAAAAGAAAAAAATAGATACCTTGGACTTGGTCAAAATTAAAAACTTCTGTGTATCAAGGGATAATATTGAAGGAGTGAAAAGGCAACTCAAAAAATGGGAGAAAATATTTTCAAATCGTATGCCTGATAAGAGACAAATATCCTCAATATACAAAGAATTCCTACAACTCAACAACATGATGGTATTGGAATTTCTAGTATCCATCCCCTCCCAGAAATATCAATTTGAACAACTATATGCACACAAAAATACCTATATAAGAGCTATAGATTCCAGGTAAAGAATTACAGCAGCTGGGTGAAACACAGAAATAAAAGACACGTTGAGGAGGTAGTAAAAGTAGATTCACATTTCCCCATCACTCCTCCCTCAAGCCTTGGCAGCCCAACATAGAGAAAGACACTCTCCCCATGGAGAAAGACACCTCACCCATAGCACCGGACTTCACATGGACCCCAATGCTGGCCTGCCCCTGCACCAGGCCAACTCCCATGGCCTTAGATGTCTCCTTAAGAGAAAAAATTATTCATGTATAAGGGATGTAGAAAGCTATCAGTGGATGTCTCAGCAGAAACCTTGCAGATCAGGAGAAAGTAGAATGATCTAGTCAAAGTGCTGAAAGAAAAAATAATTGCCAACCAAGAATACTTTATCCAGCAAAGTTGTCATTCCAAAATGAAAAGAGACAAAACTTTCCCAATCAAACTTTCCTAATCAAACAGAACCTGAGTGTGTTCATCAACACCAGACTTACCTTAAAAATGATGAAAGGAGTTCTTCAAGTTGAAATAAAGGGACACTAAATAGTAACATGAGAACATATGAAAATATAAAACATACTGATAAATTCAGAATAGTCAAATTCAGAATACACTAATATTGTAACATGGTGGTATGTTAAACCTTAACTCTAGTAGAAAGGTTAAAGGACAAAAATATTTATAAAAAATAACTATAGCTACAATAATTTGTTAATGGTATACAGTAAAAAAAAGACATAAATTGTGACATCAAATACATAATTGGGGGGGATGTAAAGGGCAGAGGTTTTGCATGTGATCAAAGGTAGGTTGTTATAAGCACAAAATAAACTGTTATATCTATAAGATGTTTTACATAACCCTCATGGTAACCACAAAGCAAAAACCTTCAGTAAATACACAAAGATAAAGAGAAGGTAATCACAGCATACCACTATGAAAAATCATCAGTTTGCAAAGAAAGGCAGCAAGCAAAAAAGGAAAGAACAAGGGAAAACAGCCAGAAAATAATTAATAGTATGGCATTAGTAAGTATGTCAATAAAAAGCACAGATAGCTAGATGGATTGAAAACCAATACCAAACTACATGTTGCCTACAAGAGACCTTCTTCAGGTGTAAAGCCATAGGTTCAAAGTGAAGGGATGGAAAATGATACTCCATGCAAATGAGAACTAAAAGACAGCAGGGGTAGTTATATGTTCATCAGAGAAAATAGCCATTAAGTCAAAACTGTAACAAGACTGAAGAATAAAAACCATATTATCATCTCAATAGATGCAGAAAAATCTTTGGACATAAGTCAACACCAATTTATGATAAAAACTATACAGAAAGTGGGCAAAGAGGGAACATACCTCAACATAATAAAGGCCATATATGACAAACCCACAGCAAACATCATTCTCAACTGTGAAAAACTGAAAACATTTCCTCTAAGATCTGGAATGGGACAACAACGTGCACTCTCACCACTTTTATTCAATACAGCTTTGGACGTCCTAGCCATGGCAATCAGAGAAGAAAAATAAATAAAGGAATACATATTGGAAAAGAAAAAGTAAAACTGTCACTGTTTGCAGACCACAGACACTATACATAGAAAATCCTAAAGATGTTACCAGAAAACTACTAGAGCTCATCAATGAATTTGGTAAAGTTGCAGGATACAAAATTAGTACACAGAAATCTCTTGCATTCCCATACACTAACAATGAAAGATCAGAAAGAGAAGTCAAGGAACCAAACCCATTTACCATCACATCATAAAGAATAAAATATCTAGGAATAAACCTACCTAATGAGGCAAAAGACCTATACTCAGAAAACTATAAGATACTGATGAAAAAAATAAAAGATGCCACAAACAGATGGAGAGATATACAATGTTCTTGGATTGGAAGAATCAATATTGTGAAAATGACTATACTACCCAAAGCAATCTACAGATTCAATGCAATCCTATCAAATTACCAATAGCATTTTTCGCAAAATTAGAACAAAAAAATTTACAATTTGTTTGGAAACACAAAGGACCCAGATAGCTGAAACAATCTTGAGAAAGAAAAATGGAGTTGGAGGAATCAAGCTCCCTGACTTCAGACTATAATACAAAGCTACAGTAATCAAAAAAGTTTGGTACTGGCACAAAAACAGAAATATAGATCAATGGAACAGGATAGAGAGCCCAGAGATAAACCTGCACATCTATGGTCACGTAATCTATGACAAAGGAGGCAAGAATATACAGTGGAGAAAAAGACAGCCTCTTCAATAAGTGGTGCTAGGAAAACTGGACATCTACATGTAAAATAATGAAATTAGAACATTCTCTAATACCATACACAAAAATGTACTCAAAATGGATTAAAGAGCTAAATGTAAGGCTGGATACTATAAAACTGTTAGAGGAAAACATAGGCAGAACACTCTCTGACATAAATTGCAGCAAGATCTTTTTTGATCCACCCCCTAGAGTAGTGAAAATAAAAATAAACAAATGTTACCTAATTAAACTTGAAAGCTTTTGCACACAAATGAAACCATAAACAAAATGAAAAAAAACAGCCTCACACAATGGGAAAAACTATTTGCAAATGAAGTGACCAACAAGGGATTAATCTCCAAAATATATAAACAACTCATGCAGCTCAATATCAACAAAACAAAATGAGACAAACTACCCAATTAAAAAATGGGTGGAAGATCTAAGTAGGCATTTCTCCAAAGAAGACATACAGATGGCCAACAGGCACATGAAAAGATTCTCAATATCACTAATTATTAGACAAATGCAAATCAAAACTACAATGAAGTATCACTGCACACTGGTTAGAATAGCCATCATCAAAAACTCTACAAATAATAAATGCTGGAGAGGGTGTGGAGAAAGGGGAACCTTCCTACACCATTGGTGGGAAGGAAAATTGGTACAATCACTATGGTGAACAGTATGGAGGCTCCTTAAAAAGCTAAAAATAGAGCTACTATATGATCCAGCAATCCCACTCCTGGGCATATACCAGAGAAAACCATAATTCAAAAGGATATACACACCACAATGTTCACTGCAGAACTATTTATTGCTACAATAGCCAGGACATGGAAGCAACTTAAATGTTCATTGACTGAGGAATGGATAAAGATGTGGTACATATATACGATGGAATATTACTCAGCCATAAAAAAAATGAAATAGTGCCATTTGTAGCAACATGGATGGACCTAGAGATTGTCATAATGAATGAAGTATGTCAGACAGGGAAAGACAAATATCATATGATATCACTTATATGTGGAATCTTAAAAAATGGTGCAAATGAACCTATTTACAAAACAGAAGAGTCACAGACGTAGAAAACAAACTTATGGTTACCAAGGGGGAAGTTGGGGGAGGGATAAATTGGGAGACAGGGATTGACATATACACACTACTGTATATAAAATAGATAATTAATAACAACCTACTGTATAGCACAGGGAACTCCATTCAATACTCTGTAATGACCTACATGGGAATACAACCTAAAAAAGAGTGGATATATGTATATGTATAACTGATTCACTTTGCTGTACAGCAGAAACTAATACATTGTAAATCAAATATATGCCAATAAAAATTAATTTACAAAACAAAAAATTAAAATATAAAACCTGTAATGAGACAAAGAAGGTCATTATATAATGATAAAGGGGCCAATTCATCAGGGAGATATAATAATCATAAATATATACACATCCAACATTGGAGCACCTAAATATATGAAGCAAATAATAACAGATTTAAAAGGGGAAACAAATGACAATACAATAAAGATCAAACGTTCTCCAGGATAGATCATATGGAAGTCTCAGCAAATTAAAACACTGAAATTATACCAAGTAACTTTTCTAACCACAGTGGTATGAAACTCAAAATTAATAATAGGAGGTAAACTGGAAAATTCACAAACATGTGTAAATTAGACAGTACACCTCTGAACAACCAATGAATCAAAGCTGAAATCAAAAGAGAAGTCAAAAAATATCTTGAAACAAACAAAAATAGGAACACAATATACCAAAAAATTTATGGGATGCAGGAAAACCAGTTATAAAAGGAAAGTTTACAGTAATAAATGCCTACACTAAAAAAAAAAAGAAAAATTTCTAATAAACAACCTAACTTTACACCTCAAGGAACTAGACAAAGAAGAACAAATTAATACCAAAATTAGCAAAGGAGGGTAACAACAAAGATCAGAGCAGAAATGAATGAATGGAGAATATTAATAAGGGCTTCCCTGGTGGCGCAGTGGTTGAGAGTCCGCCTGCTGATGCAGGGAATGCGGGTTCGTGCCCCGGTCCGGGAAGATCCCACATGCCGCGAAGCGGTTGGGCCCGTGAGCCATGGCTGCTGAGCCTGTGTGTCCGGAGCCTGTGCTCCACAACGGGAGAGGCCACAACAGTGAAAGGCGTGTGTACCACAAAAAAAAGAAAAAATTAATAAGACTAAGAATTTTTATTTTTAAAAGATCATCAAAATTGTCAAACTTTTAGATAGACAACTAAGAAAAAAGAGAGAAGGGTCAAAGAAATAAAATCAGAAATGAAAGTGGAGACATTACAACTGATACCACAGAAATACAGAGGATCATGAGAAACTACTATGAGCAATTATATGACAAAAAGTTCAATAACCTAGAATAAATGGATATATTCCCAGAAACATACCATCTACCAAAACTGAACCATGAAGGAATTTAAAAATTGGATAAACCAATAATGAGTAAAGAGATTGAATGAATCAGTAATCAAAAAAAATCCAACAAACAAAAGCTCGGGACCAGATGGTTTCCCTGCTGAATTCTACCAAACATTTAAAGAAGAGCAACATTCTTTCTCAAACTCTTCCAAAATATTAAAGAAGGAACACTCCCAAACTCACTTTACAAAGCCAGCATTACCCTTATACCAAAGCCAGATAAGGACACTATAGGAAAAGGAAATTATAGACCAATACCCTGCTGAATATACATTTTAAAATTCTCAACAAAATACTTGGAAACTGAATTCAACAGCACATTGAAGGATGATACACCATGATCAAGCAATTTAGTCTCTGGGATGCAAGGATGGTTCAACATATGCAAATCAATAAATGTGATATACCACATTAATAAAATGAAAGATTAAAAGCATATGATCACCTCAATAGATGCAGAAAGAGTACTTCACAAAATTCAACATTCTTTCAGTATAAAAATTCTCAACAGATGGGCATAAAAGGAACATACTAAACATAATAAAAGCTATATATGACAAACATTCAGCTAACATCAAACTCAACAGTGAAAGGCTGAAAGCTTTCCCACTAAGATCAGGAACAACACAAGGGTGACCATTCTCCCTATTTCTATTCAACATAGCACTGGAAATCCTAGACAGAGCAACTAGGTGAGAAAAAGAAATAAAAGGCATCCAAAATACAGAGGAAGAAGTAAAATTGTCTTTGTTTCCAGATGACATGATCTCATACTTAGAAAATCCTAAGACTCTACCAAAAAACTATTAGAACTAATAAACAAATTTTAGTAAAGTTGAAGGATACAACAACATATAAAAATCAGTTGCATTTCTATACAGTAATAAAAAACAATCTGAAAAAGAATTAAAGAAAATAATTCTATTTGCAATATAATCAAGAATAATAAAATACTTAGAAATAAATTTAACCAAGGAAGTGAACAATCTGTACACTGAAAACTACAAGATGTTGATGAAAGAAATTGAAGAAGACAAAAATAAATAGAAAAATATGTCATGGAGGAAGAATTAATATTATTCAGATATTTGTACTATCAAAGCCATTTATAGGTTCAATGCAATCCCTATCAAAATTCCAATAGCATTTTTCAAACAGAAATAGAAAAAGAATCCTAAAATTCCAAAGGATCATGAAAGACTCCAAATAGCTGAAATACTGAGAAAGAAGAACAAAGCTGGAGGCATCACACTTTCTGATCCCAAATTTTATTACAAAGTGATAGTAATCAAAACAGTATGGTATTGGTACAAAAACAGACATGTAGACTAATGGAACAGAATCAAGAGCCCAGAAATAAACCCATGCATATATGGTTAGCTAATATTTGATAAGGGAGCCAAGACTACTCAGTGGGGAATAAATAGTGTTAGGAAAACTGGATATTCACATGCAGAAAAAAGAAATTGGAACCCTTAGACCACTCACAAAAATTAACTGAAATGGATTAAATGTTTAAATATAAGACCCAAATTGTAAAATTCCTGGAAGAAAACACAGGGGTAAAGCTTCTTGACTTTTGTCCTGGCAATGATTTTTTAGATACAGCACTAAAAGTGAAACTAAGCAGGACCCTATGGATCCTTGCTGGGGACAGATCTCCCCCCACCCCCATGTCCCCAGCCACTGGTTTGTAGAAAAGCTTTAGCCTCCTAGGCATTTCTCAAGTTCCAAACAACAAATTTAATCAGAGAAGTGAGAAAATGCAGAAACAAAGGAAAGCAGTCAAGCAAGACAAAATAATAACAGTTTAGGCCATAAGGCAAAGTCAAAGATCTTTAGTTCCTCTTCAGTCATACCCATGAGATGTTTTGTAGATATTAAAAGCCCCACCAGGTGGAAGAAATTAACTGCATGCTGACAAGCATGCAGACCTCAGACAGCTTGGAACCAGAAGGTTGATGATGTTAACTCCTGAAATACCACCCTATTACCTCACCACCAGGGAATCAGAAGAACGTCTACCAGCTGCTCAGGCACCCTACAAACTTCACCTCTAATGTTGCCTTTAAAAACCCTTCTCTGAAAGCCATCAGGGAGTTCAGGTCTTTTGAGCATGAGCTGCCAATTTTCACTTGGCCCTGCAATAAACACTGTACTTTCCTTCACTACAACCCAGTGTCAGTAGATTGGCTTTGCTGCAAGTCAGGAAAGCAGACCCAAGTTCAGTTCAGTAACCAAGGCACAAGCAACAAAAGTAAAAATCAACAAGTGAAGCTAAATTAAAAAGCTTCTTTACAACAAAAGAAATAATCAACAAAATATAAAAGCAAGCTATGGAATGGGAGAAAATATTCACAAACCATCTGTCTGATAATGGGCTAATATCCAAAATACATGAGAAATTCATACAACTCAATAGCAAAAAAAAAAAAAAGAAAACCAATACGACAAAATAAACAGAGGATCTGAATAGACATAGGCCATTATAAATGGCCAACAACATGAAAATGTGCTCAACATCACTAATCATCAGGGAAATGCAAATCAAAACCACAATGAGATATCACCTCACACCTGTTAGAATGGCTATTATTAAAAATACCAGAGACAACAAAGTGTTGGCAAGGATGTGGAGAAAAGGCATCCCTTGTGTGATGTTGGTAGGAATGGAAATTGGTGTAGCCCCTATGGAAAACAGTATGGAGGGTCCTCAAAATATTAAAAATAGAATTCCCATATGATCCAGCAATCCTACTTCTGAGTATACATCCAAATGAAATGAAATCACTATCTTGAAGAGATATCTGCACCCCCATGTTTATTGAAACATTATTCACAATAGCCGACATGGATGGATGAATGGAAGAAAATGTACACACACACACACACACACACACACACACACACACACACACACACACACTGGAATATTATTCAGACATAAAAAGAAGGAAATCCTGCAACATGGATTGACCTTGAGGGCTTTATGATACGTGAAATAAGTCAGACAGAGGATGGCATACACCACATGAGTCACTTATATGTAGAATCTTAAAAAGCTGAACTCATAGAAACAGAGAGTAGAAGGGTGGTTGCCAGAGTATGGGGGAAATGGGGACATATTGGTCAAAGGTATATTGGAAGTACAAACTTCCAATTATAAGATGAATAAGTTCTGGGGATGTAATGTACAGCATGTTAACAATAATTGACAATACTGTATTGTATACTTGAAAGTTGTTAAGAGAATGAATCTTAAATGTTATCTCCTCAGCTCCCCCAGATGGCAATATTGTGAGGGGATAAAAGTGTTAACTAACCTTATTGTGGAAAATACTTTGCCATATATTTGTGTATAAAATCATCAAGTTCTACACCTTAAACTTACGTATGTATCGGGTTGCCCAAAATGTTTGTTCAGGTTTTACGTAACATCTTAAGGAAAAACCCAAACGAACTTTTTGGTCAGCCCAATAAATGTCAATAATATCTCAATACAGATGGAAAAAAAAAAAAGACAAATAATCCAATTTAAAATTCAATTAAGAACTTGAATAGTTATTTCTCCAGAGAAGATATACAAATGGCCAATAATCACATGAAAAACATCCTTAACATTACTAATTAGGGAAATGCAAATCAAAACCACTAGGAGATACCAACTCACACCCATTAGAATGGCTATTACTAAAAAAAAAACAACAAAAACACAGAAAATAACAAGTATCTGCAAAGATGTGGAGAAATTGCTGGTGGGAATGTAAACTGGTGCTGCCACTGTGAAAAAAAAAGTGATGGTTCCTCAAAAAACTAAACATAGAATTACCATATGATCAACAATTCCACTTCTAGGTCTATACCAGAAAGTGATAGCTGAAACTTGAATAGATATTGTACACTAATGTTTATAGCAGCATTATTCACAATAGATAAAAGGTAGAAACAACCCAAATGTCCATCAGGGGATGAATGGATAAAGAAATGTGGTACATACATACACTGCAATATTATTCAGTCCTAAAAAGGAATGAAATTTTGATACATGCTATAATACAACATGGGTGAACCTTGAAAACCTTATGCTAAGTGAAATAAACCAGACACAGAAGGGCAAATATTGAACGATTCCATTTATATGAGTTACATAGAAGAGTCTAATTCACAGGGAAAGAAAGTAGAATACGGGTAGAAAGTAGAATACAGCAGCTAGGAGTGAGGAATGAGTAGGTAACACTTTATGGGTACAGAGTTTCTATTTGGGGTGATGAAAATATTTTGGAAGTAGGTAGAGATGATGGTATACAACTATGTAATGTACTTAATAACACAGAACTGTACACTTAAAAACTGTTGAATTGAAAATTCTATGTTATGCATATTTTGCCACAATTTTTTAAAAAAGAAACTGTTCAGTTTTTTTTTTAAGATGGATGTTTTAAAATATAGAGAAATGTAAAAGAACAAGAAACCATCCAGCCATAGCCATAGCCACTTCATCTGATAGTATCCCTCACACTAGTTTGTTTGAGATTGGGGAGGACATCTTGCTGCAGGGGAGCTGACCTGAGTCCTAGAGTGCCTCTTGCCATGCCCATCCTTGAAGCCACTGGCCCTCCTCCCCGGTCAGCCATCTGCTCCAAATTGTGGCCCCTGAAGCATGTTCTTCTCCAAGTTGACAGTCCCAGTCCTGCCAGCCTTCCTCAGATGTGTGGGATTCCACCCCCTCACCTCCCAGTCCCTTCAGATGTGGGCCCCACGTGGAACTGGATTCTCAGGCTGCAAACCTGGAGCTTTGCACACCCACTGATGCAGCCAGATCAGCATCATAGGCTGTTGTTAAATTTGTGCTCACAGTTAAGTGAAATCCTCTAGGTCTCTCAGAAAGCAAGGGGTGTGGCCAGGGGGCCTGAGACCCTCCAGTCAATCAAGTCACCTGGGAGTCCAAGGTCAGAAGACCCTAAGAGCCCATGCCAGGAAAGAAGAGGGTTATAGCCACAGCCTGAAAATGCAGATGAGAAAACGAAGTCAGTGTATTACAAAAATAACATAAAGTAAGTTTATATTAAAACAATTTAAAGAAAAAATCTTTCAGTAATATCTAAACTGGGAAATCTTGGTGTGAACGGTCTTTCCAGGGGTCCTTGGAGAAGACCAGATCCCATGTCTTGGGGAAAAAAATTGTATATATGTGTGTGTGTGTATATATATATATATATTTACATGTTTATATATATATATATATAGTTTGTTTTTGTTTGGTGTTTTTTTTTTTTTTTGCGGTACGCGGCCCTCTCACTGTTGTGGCCTCTCCCGTTGCGGAGCACAGGCTCCGGACGCACAGGCTCAGCGGCCATGGCTCACGGGCCCAGCCGCTCCGCGGCATGTGGGATCTTCCCGGACCGGGGCACGAACCCGTGTCCCCTGCATCGGCAGGCGGACTCTCAACCACTGCGCCACCAGGGAAGCCCTGTTTCGGGTTTTTATACCCCCAAATAAGGATGTTTTTAAACTGTCTAAAAGGAGGAAGTAGATGGCTTAGAATAGTTCTCACTGACAAAGGGTGACAAGCTGAGCATTGACTAGACCAATTATCACTCAATGGAAGAAGTTAAGGGAAAAGGTACCCTTGTAATGCTGTAATGCGGAAGAAGGGAGACCATAATAGGAGAGGCTAATCTTTGTTAACTTAAAGTGGTGAGGACTGTGGAGTCTAGGAGATCCTACACTTGATTCAGGGTTATGTGACATGAGGCACAGATCCACCTTTGTCTATACATAATAGGGGGTAAATTGATTCTAGGAACTCTGAAGGCTAGAAACTGCCAGGAAAGGTCAGGACTATACCATCAACATGGGGGGGGGGGGAAGACATCTGGGGTAACGTGAGTCAGTCACTGGGTAGAAAGACGATTCAACTCCAAGAAATACAAGAAGGTGGCCTCACCCAAAGGCGGTGGGTGATCCTTGCTGAACGAGGGGCCTGCGGTGGAGCTGCTCTTGACTGGCGTGACTGCGGTAGGAAGATCTCAAGGTGACTGATGATAAAGAAGGCTGCTGATTTATGACAAAGCCAGCCCAGACCAAGGAAGGACGTCTTGTATCCAGGGGATTTTTTTTTTTTTTTTTGGAAATGGGAACAGGGAGGGAGCCCATCAGGCTCAAAGAAAGGAGTGGCCTTCGTCATCCACGGAGCCCTGACCTCTTTGGGGTCTCAGCACAAGCCTGGACTGGAAGACTCCTTCCTTCTTCCTCCCAGCGCTCTCCGCCTGGGAGAGAGCGCTCAGCCCACTCCACCCCGCCCCACCCGCCCCGCGCGTGCTCCGCCCTCACCCAGGCTCCTGGCACTCCTCTCCGAGCCATCCCGGAGTTGCTTGCTCCATGCTTGATTCCTGCTGCCAGCGTGCAGACCCTCCTTCCTCAGCTCAGCGGGGAGAGGGTCCCACAGCACTTCAGCGCCCCCCCGCAAGACTGCGGCAGCCCACAACACCGGCAGACGCCACACTGTGAGTACCTGTGAGGGGGGCACCTCGTTCCTTCCCATTAATACTATACTCGGGCCCAAGAAAGGCACTCTGTAAGGAAGACTCTGCCCCGCATCTCGAGATTGGCCTGTTCCTTTTTCCAAACCCGCTCCGAATCCTGGGGAGGGCTCGTGACTCGGCCCTTCCGAGAGCCTTGGGTAAAGGTGCCTCGGCGCTGCGGGCTGCGGAGGGTAGGGGCACCCACACCTGCGCGCTCTCAGGAGTTCGGGCCGCGGCGGGGGAATACGGTCGGGGGCGAGGGGAGACGACTGGGCGGCTGTCAGTCCGGGGGACCCCAGAGGCTGGGCCTGAGGGATGCAGAACCACAGCCCTGCGGGGGTGGGGGGCAGAGACGCACGGAGGCAGATACCGGAATAAACACGAACAAAGCGAGACCGAGCGAGGTCCGGGCGGCGGCCCTGCCAGAGCAGTACCCCCCCGGCCCCGCGCGCCTCCTCGCCCACTCCTGCGCGGGGGCGCCTTCGCGGCCGACAGGCCCTCTGCGCGGCCCCGCCCCGCCCCGCCCCGCCCCGCCCCAGCGCGGTTGCCCTCCGGCGGCTGAACCCTTGCGGGCCCGCCTCCTGCCGCGGCCTCCCAGCCCCTCCTGCGGCGAAGCGAGGGTGCCGGCCGTCCGCCTCCCGGGGTCCGGTGGGCGCGCGCGGCGCCGGGAGCTGACCGTGGTGCTGAGCGCTCAGCTCCGGATCGGGCGCGGCTCCCGGACCTGCCGAGGCCGCGTCCTGCGACGCTCCAGGCCCCAGCGGTAAGTCGCCAAAGCCCCGAGGATGTAGGCGTGGAGCGGAGGAGGGCAGTGATTTGGAAATTTTTGTGCGTTTTTCGCGCAATGGGCGGGCTGAGAGGAGGAACCAGTGTCTGCACTCTGTCCACTCCGTGATGCGGGGTCTGGGAGCGGTGACCCAGACCTGAAAAGGTCTGGGCTAGGGAAGGGGGGAACCTTGTCCCCCCGGATGCGGGTGCTGGGAAGGGACGAGTAAGACTGGAGACCCCTCTTTTCTCCACTGGGCAGGCCAGGAGCGCCCAGAGACTCCCTTAGAAAAAGGAGACCAGGACCTTCGCTCCCCAAAGGTCCCTTTGTCTCCCCAACGTGGGGGCTGGGTGAATTGGTGATGTTCTAAACACTGCAGATTCTATTTCTGCTTCATTCCCCACCCCACAGCCATCCCAGAACACAGACGCTGTCCCTCCCCGCAGTGGCCTTCACTCCATCACCCTGAAGGTTTTGGCTTAGACAAGGCAGCCTATTACAGAGATAAACTACTGCCCCATACATAGCCTCTCCACCCCAATGTCCAGGATGTCCCTGGGTGGGGCTCACCTCATAGGCCCCTACTCTCGTATCACAATTCACCCCTTTGTGTTTCATGTTTGTGATTTTCCTGGATATTGGGGGTGGGGCAGGAGAAGGCAGGGTAAATACCAACACTATTAGTCAAAATTTTTATAATTCCAAACTGTCTCTGGGGCACATGTGTAGCTCCAAGGTTTTTATTTTGCTCCATGAAATACCTGGTCATTTTAATGTTCAAAAAGGAAAGAAAAACATAGAATTACCTTACCAAAAGGAAAAGAAAATTCTAGGCAGTTGAGCTAAAGTTAGTCATAATGTAGAAAAGCAGCAAATGGAATTACTTCATTTGCTCAATTTGCAGTAAGTTCGTATGCATGTGCATGCTGTGTGTAAGACGCTGAGATGTAAGCTTTCACACGTGGGAAGTCTCTGCCACTACTTTCTTTCCACTGGACCTTCCTCTGGCTCCTAACCTGCCCTCTTGTGTCCACTCTTGCTCCTATTTTACATTCTCACCCACAACTGGAGTGACCTGTTAAAACTGAAAATTGGCCTTCCTGGCTGGCAAATGATGGGGGGAGTATCTCTCAGGCTCCACAAAGAGGGTGTCTAGCCACAGGGTTACAAGGCAGATTGTGCGTTTTTGCAACTGAGAACCTGGACACGTGGCCTTTGCCCTCAGGAAATGAGAATGCCAGCACCTGGCTGTCCAGATAAATCCCACTGAGCCCCTGAGAATTATCATGAAAGATGACCTCTCAGCTTGACTCCAGTTGGGCAGTGGGTCTTCTGACCTCTCAGGGAGTTCCCACCTGTGTCACATATGGACTCCACATTTCCAAAGAGTCAGGATCTGGTAAAATAGTTTAACATGGAAACTGAATGGACTGAACACACACTGAATTTCCCCTGATTGCTCCAGTATTTTGCAAGTCTCTGGTTCATTGTTCTGGGCCTTGGTGCTTATTGTCCTAACAACATGCAAAGTGCTAAATGAACTCAGGAAATAGGGTTGGCAATATTAGTGACATTTGGTCCCAACACCTATAGCAATGACAGCTATTTTGAAAGGCCATTTTCCAACTTTAGAGTGTGGTGAATTTTCCAGTTGCTCATGATTTTAAATCGGTAACTATTCCAAGAATTTGATTTTAAATCAGTAACGATTACAAGAATTAAGAAACTAGTAGTTTTATTTATAGAAATCAGTATCAAATAAACTGTCTTATATTCTGTAGTTGCAAAATTCTGCACACAGTGAAATAATCTTTATCATGCCTGGTTGAAGTTACTTCCCAAAGGACAGTAATAAAAAGATTTTTCTAAAACATGGAAAAAGAATAAATGCAACAGAAGTCCCATAATGAATATCTCCAAAATTTCTTGCCATAGAAATTATACTACCTTCAGTTACAATTTTTCTAAGTTTGTGAGCTATACTTTTGCTTTTAATCTTCATTTTCATTATGCTTTCCAAAATTTCTCACAAAACCACATTTATTATTCAATGTTTAGATTTCCCACGAAGAGGAGAGTGAGCTGTTAGTTCAAAGAATGCCTATCAGTTAAGAGTACATGTTTAGTGTCAGACAGGCTTGGGTTCAAATCCTAGGTCTGTTACTTACCACTTGTGTGACCTGGGCCAATCCATTGACTTTTCTGCACCTTAATTTCTCCTTTATCAAATGGGGGTTACAGCAGTATGTCCCTTATAAGGTTATGGGCCAAGCACTCTGCCTGGTTAGGTAGAGGGAACAAAGACTCAGATACAGGTCTTCCCAGAGCCCAGAAAGTAACCGCTATGCTGTGTGCACCCAAACCCACTAGAGCTAGGCTACAAGATTGTGGGGAGTGGAAATGGGGTCTGCAGGTACAGAGTGGGAAAGACTTGGGCACATGCCACCTGGCAGGAGGCAGAAAGGCAGCTTGAGGGACTGACCCTGTCCAGGGTCAGTCCAGGATCAGTCCATCATGTCCAGGATGCTGCCACCAAGAGCTGAAGTGCAGCCAGAGCCAAGCCTGGGCTCTGCAGCCTTCCCTGACATGGTCCTTCTACTATCCTCTGGCCAGAGGCCCCAGGTGTTCCTCTGCAGGGGAGGAAGCATTGCCCACAGGTGGGAGTGGGGTTGAGGCCGTGACGCTTGCCCCGTGAGCCTCTGCAGTGCCCACTTTGCCACGGCTTTAACATTGCCAGCTGGGCCTGGAGGCAGCCCCTCCGCCTGCCTCCAGGACCCCATGTTGAAGCATTTCCGAGACCCTCCGGAGGGGACTGGGAAGCCTCTTTGGCAGTGGGTGCGAAAGACATGCGGGCCAGTAAAGCCACTTGCCTGCACACCTGCTCTCTTCCTCCCTCACAGACTGTGGACTGAGGGAGAGTGAACCCCCTCTCCCTCATCAGACAGAGCACTCCTTATGGAGAGCCCAAGAAACCAGCCAGAGGACCAACTGGCAGGTCCCTCACTGCTAAGGAGAGGCAGAGACAGGGAGGTAGATGGAGCCTGGGTGTGGGGTACCTGTGAGGGACAGCACACCAGGGTGGGGGTGCCTCTCAGGGGGTGCTCTTCAGCACTGCCTTCTTCTTCTTCTTCTTCTTCTTCTTTTTTTGAGTTATGTTTTATTTGGTGGGAATTTTTAGGACTTCAAGCCCAGGAGACAGCATCTCAAGTAACCCTGAGACAACTGCTCTGAAGAGGCAAGGTGGTGGGGGGGTGGGGGTGGAAATCAGGTTATATAGAAGTTTTGCAACAAAGGGCAGGTAGTCTGAACGTCAAAAAATTATTGTTAATTAAAGAAAACCAGCTATCCCAAGTGTAGGAATTTAGCACTTTTCTGTGTATGGGAAGATGCAAGATTCTGGGCTCACTGAAATCATTCCTTTGATATGCACCTCAGCTACCTGGGGCCAGCATCCTGTGTTTACACATCCTGAGTTTCCTGAGGGCTGATCATGGGAGAGGCTGCAGTCTGATGGCTGCTAGATGGCAGGTATTCTTTCCTTCCTGAGTTCCCTCAGGGCTCACCAGCTCACATGGGAGGGCTGCAATCGCTGAGGACTGTGACATCCTTTGTTTACTGATATAGCATTGCCCCTTCTTTTGATGTGGTCTTGTGGGTCTCCAAACTCACCCCAAAGGCAAGGCATTTAAAACTAGACCCTTGCTCCTCTGCCCCAAATCAGCTCTTAACACTGGTCCCTTCCTTGCCTTTGCTCACCTCTCATCCTCTCCACTTTCTGGACTTTTCCCACTCCTATGGTCCCCCTCATGGCATGAATCCTGGCCTCGGTGTTTATGACTTCTGGCCTGCATGTCTTTCTTTATTTAGTTGCTAAATCCTGGTGTTTCTTCCTTTGAAAGACCCTATGACTTTACCCCTCTTTTTCATGCTTAGAACTGCTTTCCATCTAGAACTTATCTCCATATACCCGACCCATTTTAGCTTCCTCTTGTGAGTCCTCTCTGTTCAGAGCCTCTCTCCTGATTTAGTCCGTCCTCCACTCAGACATCAGATAAATGGTCTCAGACCATCAACTTCATTATGCCACTGCTTCTAGCTACTCCCTCAGAAGACTTCCGTAGCTCTTCCCTGACTGCGGGTAAGGCCAAAAACTCCCCAGCTGTGCAAGGATGATCAAGTTGTTAACACCCTTACCACCTTCCCACTCCCAAACCCAGGACAGACATCAATAAGCGATTCCAGCACTCTTTCCCATTGAACTCAGACTGGGCATCAGAACCTTTGTCTGGATGGCACTCCAGGTAGCAATGTTTATCAGTTAGGACATGCACAAAAGACGACACCTGCCTGCCCTTCCAGCTCATGATGTGCTGTGTGTGGCCAGTCTGCCTGTTCCTGGTCTCCTGCTTGTCTCCTCCCTTTCGCCTTCTGCCACATTGCTCTCTTCTCCCTGCGCAAGCTCTCGTGCACCATGAGATGCTTGGCTGTGCCTTGCCTGATGGCCTCTGTGTAGGCTGAGTCTTCCCTCCTCAAAAAGATGCAGCAGTCCTGGAGGGCATGCATGTGTCTTCCCTCCCCCCATGGCCACATGGCCCACTGCACCCAGCCCAGGAAGTAGGCGTGGGTTTCCTTGTCTCTTGCATGAAGGAAGCAACTTATTTATTGAGTCCTCTGCTTCATCCACTCAGAAGGGCCATGATACTCCTCCTAAGGATATGGTGCTGTGGGTAGAGCCGGGCCTGGACATGGAAGTCTAACTTGCCCAGATAAGCTCTGAAAGGATGCTCGAGGGAGTTGCAAGATCACAACTACAGGAGTACCAGACCCCAGTACGCTCTCATTTTGTCACCTGTTGCCTGCCTTTGAGCACATGACTTAACTTCTCTGGGTATCAGTTATCTACAAAGGCTGGAGCAGCAAGCCTGTGGGTGGGGCAGTTCCCATCTCCCTCTCCTCTTGCCTCCATGGAGGATCCCAACTCAGATGTCAGAGCTCAGCTGCCAAGCCCATGTGGGCAGTGGGGGGGTGGCGGGGGGGAGGCAAACACAGGTCTTCTAGAACCACAGGCCTCCATCTTGGATACCTAGTGCCTCCTTCTTTCCTCCACAGCAGCAGGGACACTGCAGCATGGAACTGAAGAGAGGAAGGACATTCATCAAATCTAGCCTGCAGACTGACCATGAGAAACCCCCAGATCCAGCAGCCACTGCCCCGGCCACGGAGGATGCAGTCTCACCAGGAGGGCGGCAGCGACCCCACAGTGAGAGGGGCCCCCAGGTCAGTCCCAACACCCAAGGATATGACAGGTGCTCTGACGAGGGAGCCCAGCCAGATGCCAATGGGGGGCCTGCAGCTCTCTGTGGGACCACCTTCAAACTGGTGCAGAAGAGCAAGACTCACGACAGTGTGCCCAGGGCTGACAGGGCAGCCGCAGCCACAGGGCAGCTGGTGGGCAGCGCAAGCTTCCCAGGGCCCCCCAGGAGCCAGCGCATGATTGACTACCGCCACTTTGTGCCCCAGATGCCCTTTGTACCAGCTGTGGCCAAGAGCATCCCAAGGAAGAGAATTTCCCTGAAACGACCC
The DNA here is from genome assembly GCF_026419965.1 of Kogia breviceps. NCBI lineage: Eukaryota > Metazoa > Chordata > Mammalia > Artiodactyla > Physeteridae > Kogia > Kogia breviceps. The sequence goes on from NC_081311.1 coordinate 88,071,840, forward strand.
AAGAAATGTTTTCGGAATCTATTCCACATCCGCAGAAACAAGACTGAGAATTTGTCCTCGCTGGCAACCAAGGGGAAGAGCTTGTCCTCCCCTGAGGGCCCATCAGAGGCTGGAGGGCAGCAAGGCACAGCTTGCTTCCCCTTGGGCGAGGGGCTGGGACTGGACAGCCTATGCCAGGACCTGTCTGACAGCGAGTTCCTACCCGACTCCTCCTTTGACCTCTGCAGGGCCCTGTGTGAGGACGTGGCCTCACTCAAGAGCTTTGACTCACTCACCGGCTGCGGGGAGATCTTTGCAGACGAGAGCTCTGTGCCATCCCTGGAGCTGCATGAGGGCCTAGAGAGCCCTGTCCAGGCATCCCAGGCCCCTGACAGCATGGCTTCCAGGGGCCCATTCCAGGGCAGCATAGAGCAGCTGGCATCGCCTGCCCAGAACGAGATGTCTGACTTTGACAAGTTCTGGGACCGTGTGAATCACTCGGTGAGGCAGCAACAGCGCGCCCTGCTAGGTCCGTGGCTGGGGGGCCCCCAGGGGTCAGACACAGACAAGCCCAGGCCAGATGCAGCTGGGCTTGCTGAGCTCCCCCTGTGCCCATGCAGGGACCCCCACAGCGGCTCCAAAGCCAGCTCCATAGACACAGGCACCCCCAAGAGCGAGCGGCCAGAATCTGTGTCCACGAGCGACGAGGGCTACTATGACTCCTTCTCCCCAGGCCTCGAGGAAGACAAAAAGGAGGCCCCGAGCCCAGGCACACCCGCAGCCGCCTTCCCCCGGGACAGCTATAGCGGAGATGCCCTCTACGAGCTCTTCTATGACCCCACTGAGGGCCCTGGGAGCCCGAACCTGGACGACGACCTGTGCGTGTCCGAGAGTCTGTCGGGGCCGGTGCTGGGAGCGCCGCTGTCCATGTGCAGCTTCCACGTGGGGGCAGAAGAGAACCTGGCCGCCGCTCCAGGCCCAGACCTACTCAGCCAGAGCTTCTTGCAGAGCTCCTGGAGGGGCAAGGAGTGCCTGCTGAAGCTCTGCGACACCGAGCTTGCCATCACCATGGGCATTATCAACTGGCTCCGCCGGAGTCCAGAGCTGCGTGCCCCGCCTGCCTCGGCCCCCAGGGAGCCTGCAGCGCCCCCGGGAGGACTCGTGGAGAAACCAGGAGCTGGCTCTGAGAAGGTGTGTCTAGGTCCAGTGAAGCTGGAGGGTGGGGGCACCCAGGCCTTAGATGCAGGTAGGACCTCTGTGAGCTCAGCACCCAGCAGGCGGGAGCTGTGGGCATGTTCGGGCACCAAGGGCCTGCTTGCTGGAGTGAGCGAGGTCCTAGTGGGGGCCAAGCAGGGGACCAGCTCTCCATCCAGGGACCCCTCTCTGGAGTGTGTGCAGGTCTCTGGGGAAGAAGGGACACAAGGCCACCCTGAAGGCTCGTTCTCCTCTGTAGGGTCTGCAACCCCCATGGCAACCAACACGTCCAGCAAAAACAAGGTCCCAAACCCCTCTCCCTGGCCTGGTTCCCAGGAGCCCAGGCTGCCTGGGAACCTGGGGTGTTTCCAAGGTCCCTGGAGACCAGGTCTTGGGGGAAGCACCATGGATTCAGAGCTCACTCTGACAGGCTGTGTGGCCCAGGTGGCAGCCCTACAGATCCACCCAGATTGTCAGCCCCCAAGGCAGAACACAGGTAGTGGGCTGTGCGGGCAGCCTCAGGCCAGGGACCCTGACATTCTGCAACAGAAACAGCCTAACAGCTTCCCTAGCATGGCTGCCATATGTGGCCTGCCCTCCCTGGCCAGCCCACTCCACAGCCCACAGGACCAAAGGTGCCCAGGCCGCATTCTGGACCTGAGCCAGATCGGGGTGAAGCCCGCCAGGCTGGACGCCCAGGCCCATGCCTCTGTGGAGGACCAGCCTCTGCAGCTCAGCTCAAGGGCTATAGAGCAGGCTGCACACAGGAGCCAGCTGGACTCATAGCCCCCTCAGTCCTGCTGCCTGGGATCACCTGCCAGGAATTCTGGCCCTCACTTCCAACAACCAGTGGGAGGGGACCCGCTCTGCCAGTGCCGCAGAAAGCCGTTGCAGCTTCTTGGACCACGAGGGCGTCCTCTGCAACCAGCAGGAAGTGGGGGCTCCCAGGCCAGCGTGGCTGAGACCCACCTTTGGAACAGTCTTGTGTCTTTGTGGTCCCATTCAGGAGAGCCTAAGACCCAAATCTCCACCCTTTGTCCCTGATGTGAGGACTGTATTGCGGGGGAGGGGGTGGCAGGACTCTGGCAAGTGGGGCGGGGCATTCTAACATGGAGGCATCCGTAGCTGAACCCACCAGCTCAGCCAGAGCAGGTCCTGGGCAGCCCAAGGCCAAGGACAATTGCAAAGCTGCTAGCGCTCTCAAAATGTGCCTCACCGATTTCCCCACCGAAAAGTGAAGCGTCTAAACCCAGACGCGAAGTAGCCACATTTGGCCACTCGTACAGCATGTCAGAGAGAGAAGCTCAGGCTTGAAACTGATGGGATGGAAGTGGTACATATTATAAAGGGTACATGTTGTGCTGATAACTTGCACCAGGGTTGAGAGTAATAAATGTGAGTGGGGGGTCTGAGGCCCAGGGGTAGGAGCTTGAGACAGGGGGTAGGGGGTTACAGATGAGCTTGGGAGTGCTCGCTTGCCCCACCCCCGCCTGCTCCCCACCCCCAGGATGAGCAGCCACAACCTTTGGGACCCTGAAGGGCTCCTCTGAGGGAATCAGAAGCAGAACCAGCCATCTCAGCAAGAGCCTTGAACCAACCAGCAGATGCCGTACATCCCTGTGCACCCTGGCCAGGGCTGGCCAGGGCTGCAGACTCTGGCCCATGGGTGTTCTCTGTCACAAAGCATCCCATCCAGACAGTGATTCCCCCCAGTTCTCACTCGCTAACTGAGCTACAGGTGGCAGGATGCCCTTGGAGAAGAAGCTGACTGCTTCTCTGCACTGCCATTCTTGCCCTCCGTGCTGCCAAGCATTCTAGCCTCCCGCTTCAGGAAGGCTCACCTTTGAATGAGGCTGTACCCCCCAACCCCTCGAAAGCCACAACACGTGCACAGCACCAAACATGCAGAATCACAGAGGGAAAGCTGGTTCGCACCTCAGAAAGGGCAGGTGTCTGTTTGGCCAGCCTCAGGGCAGCAGGCCAGCAGCCAGCCCCTTGCCAGGGTTCCCTACGATTAGATCCTGCCTCAGCTGCCCTGTTGTGGTGAGGTGCCGGGTGGGGGTGGGAGGGCAGTATGCCACAGGCAGCTCTGAAGCTGTTTCTAGAAGAGAGGCCAGGCTAGAAAGGGGGCGGGCCCAGTGATGAGGTAGGAATTCCAGATGGAGGGGTGCAGTCTGGCAAGCTGACCACAGGCTGGGGCCTCTCCTGGTTGTCTGAGGCTCTGTTTCAGGCTAGCACACGCTCCGCAGCCCTCATCAACAACTGCTTCCTGGGGCCCACTGTGCGGAGGACGCATGCAGCACGTGGGAGGTTCCAAAGGGCATGACAGGGCTCCTGACCAGGCCCATCGAGACAGGACACAAGGAAGGTCAGGGCCAGCCTTCCTGGGAAGCCACACTTGACCCTTCCTCCCAGGACTGCCACAAGGGGTCACAACGGCGTTATTGGGCCTAGATGTGAGCAGGTGACATGTGGAGTAGCTTGCTGCATCCCTGCAGCAACCGGAATGCTCTCCTGGTTTCTGACATGGAAGCCGAGGCCAGGGTGCGGATGTGGCTTGTCCATGACACACTCGGCCAGTGTGTGGGACTGATGGTGTTGGAGCCAAACCCCAACTCCTAGGGCCCAGCTCTCGGTAGGCTCCTGCCATGAACACCCCTCTCGAAGCCTCCCCTCCTCCCTTCTTTCAGGGCACAGGTGTCTGGGGCCTCTGGGCGCCAGGAGTGCGACTCCGTTACTTTGTACCGCACCTGAGCAGAGCAAGTGCTCAGTAAATACTGTTGCAAGAATGAAATATCAAAAGGTTGTACATGGTTTTCTGATTTCTTGTTGCCTGTGGGCCTTGTGTCTAGAGAGCAGCAGAGTTGGGTATAACCTGGCAGAAATTCTGATGGAGACTTCCTTGATGTGACACAGTGACTTGTGGAGATGTGGAAGAACCAGACTGGTCCAAGAGCACTGGGAAGGGCAGGACCCAAAGTGGTCCAGGTCGGGAGGGGCCTGGGGTCAGGAGGGCAGCGCCAAAGGGGACCCAGGACTCAGAGTCCATGGTGAAGCAGGAGCACGGGGACCCAACAGCAGGGCAGCAGAAACAAGGACTTAGGACCATGCCTACTGGGAGGAAATATTGCCTGGGGGCTCTCAATCTGGGGAGCATCTTAGACCATCCCAGCACTGCAGAGGTTCTCACTCAGGAATCTGGGGAGCGGTCCCTGCAGTGGTCTGCTAGGCGCCCTGCTGGGAGAGTGAAAGAGGCTGTGTGATCTTCCTCTCGTGTGCACTGAGTCCAGGGTCCCTCAGCCCGTATCTCTTTCCGCACCCCACCCCTCAGGCTGCCCTCCCCAGCAAGATGGGTCCAGGCAATGCCATTCTGACTGGGCTCTACAGGCCTCAAGGATGTCCTCAAGGTGACCCACTGGGAGGAATAGGGGAACTTCAGGGTCTAGCTCCTGGGACAGGTGCCTAACCCAGTGATGGGTGTGGAAGAAACCTGCTTGGGGCATTTTCAGAACTCTGGTCAATTTCCAGCCCTCTCATTCACACGTGGCTGTGGAGGTTATGGAAGATTTTTCCCATGTAAAGTAAAATCTGAGAAGTAGGTCCAGTTGTCCCCAGCTCACAGCTGTCCCAGGGTCACACAGTGGAGGGGGAGCTGGGGTTCACCCTGGCGCCTGTGCACTGTGCTTCCACCCTTCCAACCTTCTGAGGTTGAGTTAGAAAATGGGAAGGTACCCAGGCAGGCTCCCAACTGGGAGAGGCCTGGGCCCTACAGCAGAGTGGCCAGGGTGGACTAGGAGGACAGGGAAGAGAGCAGGAGAAGGTGCTGGAAAGAAGAAGGAGGTGAAATCCAGCACAGGTTGGGGAAGTGCCTGCAAACTACATTGGGGGAGCTTCTTACCTTTCCTGGGTCTTCCATTTATTTGTTTGCTTATTTATTTATTTATTTTTATGAAAGGGGGATAAATATACAGAATACAAAACTCAAATGACACAGAAGGGAGAACAATGAAAAGTGAGTCTCCTCCAATTCCTCCCTTACCCCCTGTTGTTTTGAATCAAAATTAATACCCACTTACTACAACCAATTCAAACAATGCCAAGTGCAGAGCCTCCTCTTCCCTGTCCTTCTTGAACATTGGATGTGTCCTCAGACCCTTTCTCTGCCCATGACATAAACACACATGGACTTGAACATTTTTTTCTTACTGCACACCGTATCACAGATGTCTTCCTTGAGCTTAGCAGGCACAAGGAGCACACAGGTTCTCCATTCTCTTGAACAGCTGCACAGCAGTCTCCTGTAGGTGGCAAGTAATTTAAACACTCTCCTGTTGATGGATAGTCATTTCCCGTTTTTGCTGTTACAAACAATGCTGCACTGACTCCTTTTTCTCCTAAATGTTCTCTCTGAAAGTCCTCTTCAAAACTATAAAAGTGAAATTTAACGAGGAAAAGATGCATTTTTAAAAATGAACAGCACATCCTGCTTCTATGTCTCCACTCCAATGCCCACCTACCTTAAGGGCCTGATGTTAATGGCCTGGGCTCCATGCTCGTACAAACATACTACACACCCCCATCTTTGGAAGGGGAGAGGTGGGTTCTTTTGTTATTATGTATAAAGCCTTAGAAGTTGTCATTCCCATCCTTATAACAAGAAAAATGTGGACAAACTGAAAATCCATGACTTTCCTTGACTCATCAGAGAACTGAGGTCACAGAGCAAATAACTCCTCTGAAGCCTGGAGGCAAAGGTGCATCCAGAGAAATGAGGCAACCGAGACCTGGTGCAAGATGCCAAAGAACTGGTAGGAACTGTTAAGGAGTAGTTCTGACAAGTGGCTGTAGGCTGAACAAGAAGCTATAAGGGGCTGGGCAGTAGAGGGGGGGCCCACACTTTCATGGCTTGCCTCCAGGAACCACACTGTGTTTTCAGGGTGAGGACAAAAGACGCCCTCATGGGCTTGGCAAAGGGAGAAGAGTAGCAATTGTGAAACCCTCCATAACCTTCTCCTTAACAGGCCTATGTAAAGGGGAGGGGCTTCCCCAGGGGGCTATTCTGAAGTCTTTTCCAAGCTGAAGGAAGGCACTCCACTGGACCCCAGTCTTCTCCAGCCTTCCTGTCTCACTTAAGAAAAAGATAGGAAGAAAGAAAGATAAAAAGAAAAGGACAGTTAACCAGAAGAGGACTCCAAAGTACAAAACTGGAAATAGTGGGCCAGAAGCAACTAGGGTTTTGGAAGGCTTAACCCCACCCTGGGGGCACAGGCCCACAAAAGACTGAGACTATTAGAAGCTTAGAAGATAAGGACACATTCTCTCCCTCCCGACTAACCCCATCACCACACTAATAAGCCTCAAGTAATAAGAACTGTGGATTAAAACTAAAAGAGCTACAAGACAAAGACTCTCTAAGGATCAGAACAAAGGAAAGCCACAAAGAAAAGAAAGGAGGAAAAAGTAAGCCCACTAGAGTAATATGAAGTCTCTGGTGCCTATAGTTATAAGAAATATGAAAACAGCCCAACTCTTAGCCAGATTAACATAAATCCTCACACTAAAAGCCTACTTACCTCAGTACCTATTACCCTATACAATGTCTGGCTTTCAAAAAAAATTATAAAGCCTGTTAAAGGCAAGAGGAAACAATGTCTGAGGGACAAAGCTATTGCCAGAACCAGTCACAGATGTTTGAATTATCACATAAAGATTAGAAAATAAGGTTGATTAATATGTTATGAGTTCTAGTGAAAAAAGTAGACAAAATGCAAGAACAAGTGGTCATATAGCTGATAGGAAGAATTCCAAGAAAGGAATCCAAAAAATATGTTAGAAGTAAAAAACACTGCAAATTAAATGCAGAATTAAACATGGCTGAGTAAAGAATCTGCAAGCTTTATTAGAAAATAATTGAGACAAATAAAAAGAGACACAATATACCAAAACTTACAGGATGCAGAGAAAGCAGTGCTAAGGAAATTTATTGCTAAAATGCATACATTAAAAAAGAAGAAAGATCTCAAATTGATAACCTAACTTTATATTTTAAGGAACTAGAAAAAGAAGACTAAACCTACCCAGAGCCAGTAGAAGGAAAGAAGCAATAAAGCTTAGTGGAGATAAACACAATAGAGAAGAGAAAAAAAAAAAGGAAAAAGTCATCAAAACCAAAGTTGATTTTTTGAAAAGATCAACTAAATTGACACACCTTTAGCTTAAACTGAGTACAAAAGAGAGAAAACTCAAAGTACTGAAATCAGAAATATAAATGGGGATATCACTACCAATTTTGTAAAAATAAAAAAGATAATAAGAGAATGCTATGAACATTATATATCAACCAATTGCATAACCTAGATGAAATGGACACATTCCTAGAAATGTACATCTATCAAAATGAATCATGAAGAAAAAGAAAATCTGAATAGACCTATAACTAGTAAGGAGACTAAGTTAGTAATAAAAAAAATCTCTCAGTAAAGAAAAGCCTAGGACAAGATGGCTTAACTGGTGAATTCCATCAAACATTCAAGGAGGATTTAAAACTAATCACGCTGAATCTCTTCCAAAGTATTGAAGAGGTGGGAATAGTTCCTAACTGATTCCATGAGGCCAGCACTACCCTGATACCAAAGCCAGAAAAGAAACTACAAGAAAACTACATACCAATATTTCTTATGAATATATAGATACAAAAATTCTCAACAAAATATTAGCAAACTGAATTCAGCAACATAGTAAAAGGATTATACACCAAGACCAAGTGAGTTTTATTCCTGAAGTGCAAGGATGGTTCAATATACAAAAAACAAACTATGTAATACATGCCATTAATAAAATGAAGGAAAAAAACACACGATCATCTCAACTGATGCAAAAAAGGCATTTTACAATATCCAACACCCTTTCATGATAAAAAATACTCAATAAACTAGAAATAGAAGGAAATATCCTCAACACAATGAAGGGCATTAAAAACTCACTGCTAACGTTACCCTCAATGGTAAAAAGACAAACTTTCCCCTAAGATCAGACATAAGACAAGGAGGCCCACTTTCAGACAACATGAATTTAAAATAAGAAAATTCTAAAGAACCACAAGAAAACTGCTAGAGTTAATAAATTAATTCAGCCAAGTTGAAAGATACAAAATCAACAAATATCAGTTGAATTTCCATACACTAACAATGAACAATCCAAAAAGGAAATGAATAAAACAATTTCATAGCATAAAACATAAAATACTTGGGAATGAATTTAACCAAGGAGGCAAAATAATTGTATGTTGAAAACTATAAAGTATTGCTGAAAAAAATTTAAGACATAAATAAGTAGAAAGATAACTTGTGTTCATGGATTGGAAGATTTAATATTGCTAAAATGACAATACTATCTAAAACAATCTAAAGATTCAATGCAATCCCTACAAAAATCCCAATAGATTCTCTTTTGCAGGAATAGAAAAACCTATCTTGAAATTCACATGGAATCTCAAGGGACTCAAAAAAGCCAAAACAATCCTGAAAAAGAACAAAGCTGGAGAACTCACACTTCATAATTTGAAAACTTACTACAGAGCTACAGTAAGCAAAACAGTTACTACTGGCATAAGGACAGACATACAGAACAATGGAATATAATAGCGAGCCCAGAAATAAACCCTTACATATTTGGCACCCTTTGACAAGAATGTCAAAACTATTCAATGGAGAAAAGACCATTTTTTCCACAAATGATGCTGGGAAAATTGGATGCGACATGCAAAAGCATGAAGGTGGATCCTTACCTTATACCGTATACAAAAATTAATTCAAAATGGATCAAAGAGAACTGAGTCAAGATGGAGGGGTAGGAAGATGTAAAGTTCACCTTTCCCCACAAATGCATCAAGAATACACCTACAGGAGGGAGTTAAGATGGCAGAGGAATAAGAGGATGTGGGGTTCATCTCTCTCCACAGATGCATCATGAATATATCTATAGATGCAACAATTCTCACAGAACACCAACTGAACACTGGCAGAAGACCTTGGACACTGGATCTTTATAGTTCTTTATAGTCAGAAAAGACTATAAAGATCCCTGCATAATTGGGTGGGATGAAAAAAAGAAGGGAGAAGGAGGAGGAGAGGAAGCAAGATGGGACCTGCACCCTGGGGCAGGGGAGCTGAAGCAAAGGAGAGATTCCAGAATTCAGGGAAACGCCCTCTCCAATGGGGAAACCCCCTCTCTAATGGGGAAATCAATTGGTACAGAAGGGAAGAATTTGAGGCTGTTGGAAACGGGTGAAGTGGCTGATCTGTGGCAGACTGGACAATGTGAGAACTACACAGATGTCAAACTAACAAAAATTAAGCAGAAAGAAAAGAAAAGAAAAGCAGCAAGGGTAAAACAACAACTAACATATAACTAACATAGACGGGAAAAGCAAAAATATTCCCATAAGATAAACAGCTGATCTTTCAGCAGAAACTCTGCAGGCCAGAGGGGAGTGGCAGGATATATTTAAAGTGATGAAAGGGAAAAATCTACAAGCAAGATTACTCTACCCAGCAAGGATCTCATTCAGATTTGACAAAGAAATAAAAAACTTTACAGACAAGCAAAAGTTAAGAGAATTCAGCACCACCAAACCAGCTTTACAACAAATGCTAAAGGAACTTCTCTAGGCAGGAAACACAAGACAAGGAAAAGACCTATAAAAACAAACCCAGAACAACTAGGAAAATGGTAATAGGAACATACATATTGAAAATTACCTTAAATGTAAATGGATTAAATGCTCCAACCAAAAGACACAGATTGGCTGAATGGATACAAAAACAAGACCCATATATATGCTGTCTACAAGAGACCAACTTCAGATCAAGGGACACATACAGACTGAAAATGAGGAGATGGAAAAATATATTCCATGCAAATGGAAATCAAAAGAGAACTTGAGTAGCAATACTCATATCAGAGAAAATAGACTTTAAAATAAAGACTATTACAAGACACAAAGTAGGACACTAAATAATGATCAAGGGATCAATCCAAGAAGATATAACAATTGTAAATATTTATGCACCTAACATGAGCACCTCAATACATAAGGCAAATGCTAACAGCCATAAAAGGGGAAATGGACAGTAACACAGTAATAGTAGGGGACTTTAACACCTCACTTTCACCAATGGACAGATCATCCAAAATGAAAATCAGTAAGGAAACACAGGCTTTAAATGACACATTAGAGCAGATGGACTTAATTGATATTTATAGGACATTCCATCATAAAACAACAGAATACACTTTCTTCTCAAGTGCTCATGGAACATTCTCCAGGATAGATCACATCTTGGATAACAAATCAAGCCTCAGTAAGTTTAAGAAACTTGAAATTGTATGAAGCATCTTTTCCAACCACAATGCTATGAGACTAAATATCAATTACAAGAAAAAAAACTGTAAGAAATGAAAATACATGGAGGCTAAACAATATGCTACTAAACAACCAAGAGATCGGTGATGAAAGCAAAGGGCAAATCAAAAAATGCCTAGAAACAAATGACAATGAAAACACAATGACCCCAAACCTATGGGATGCAGCAGAAGCAGTTCTAAGAGAGAAGTTTATATCAATACAATCCTACCTCAAGAAACAAGAAAAATCTCAAATAAACAACCTAACTTTACACCTAAAGCAACTAGAGAAAGAAGAACAAAAAAAAGAACCCCAAAGTTAGCAGACAGAAAGAAATCATAAAGATCAGATCAGAAATAAATGAAACAGAAATGAAGGAAACAATACCAAAGATCAATAAAACTTAAAGCTGGTTATTTGAGAAGATGAACAAAATTGATAAACCATTAGCGAGACTCATCAACCAAAAAAGGGAGAAGACTCAGATCAACAGAATTAGAAATGAAAAAGGAGAAGGAACAACTGACACTGCAGAAATACAAAGGATCATGAGAGATTACTACAAGCAATTCTATGCCAATAAAATGGACAGCCTGGAAGAAATGGACAGATTCTTAGAAAAGTGCAACCTTCCAAGACTGAACCAAGAACAAATAGAAAATATGAACAGACTAATCATAGGCACTGAATTTGAAACTTCGATTAAAAATCTTCCAACAAACAAAAGCCCAGAGCCAGATGCCTCCACAGGAGAATTCTATCAAACATTTAGAGAAGAGCTAACACCTACCCTGCTCAAACTCTTCCAAAATATAGCAGAGGAAGGAACACTCCCAAACTCATTCCATGAGGCCACCACCACCCTGATACCAAAACCAGACAAAGATATCAAAAAGAAAAAAAAAAATAAAGAAAGAAAATTACAGGCCAATATCACATAGATGCAAAAATCCTCAACAAAATACTAGCAAACAGAATCCAAAAGCACATTAAAAGGATCATACACCATGCAAGTGGGGTTTATCCCAGGAATGAAAGGATTCTTCAATATATGCAAATCAATCAATATGATACACCATACTAACAAATTGAAGGATAAAAACCATATTATAATTTCAATAGATGCAGAAAAAGATTTCAACACCAATTTATGATAAAAACTATCCAGAAAGTGGGAATAGAGTGAACCTACCTCAACATAATAAAAGCCATATATGACAAACCCACAGCAAACATCATTCTCAATGGTAAAAATATGAAAGCATTTCCTCCTAGATCAGGAACAATACAAGGGTACCCACTCTCACTACTATTATTCAATATAGTTTTGGACGTTTTAGCCACAGCAGTCAGAGAAGAAAAAGAAAAGTAATCCAAATTGGAAAAGAAGTGAAACTGTCACTGTTTGCAGACAACATGAAACTATACATAGAAAATCCTAAAGATGCCACCAGAAAACTACTAGAGCAAATCAATCAGTTTGGTAAAGTAGCAGGATACAAAATTAATGCACAGAAATCTCTGGCATTTCTATACACTAAGAACAAAATATCAGAAGGAGAAATTAAGGAAATGTTCCATTTACTATTGCAAAAAAAGAATAAAATACCTAGGAATAAACCTACCTAAGGAGGCAAAAGACCTCTACGCAGAAAAGTATAAGACACTAATGAAACAAATCAAAGATGACACAAAAAGATGGAGAGATATACCGTGTTCTTGGATTGGAAGAATCAGCATTGTGAAAATGACTTCACTACCCAAAGCAATCTACAGATTCAATGCAATTCCTATCAAATAACCAAGGGCGTTTTTCACAGAACTAGAACAAGAAATTTTACAATTTGTATGGAAACACAGAAGACCCCAAATAGCCAAAGCAATCTTGAGAAAGAAAATGGAAGCTGGAGGAATCAGGCTCTCTGACTTCAGACTATGACAAAGCTACAGTAATCAAGACAGTATGGTACTGCCACAAAAACAGAAATATAGATCAATGGAACAGGATAGAAAGTCCAGACATAAACCCACACACCTATGCTCACATAATCTATGACAAAGGAGGCAAGAATGGAGAAAAGACAGTCTCCTCAACAAGTGGTGCTAGGAAAACTGGACAGCTGCATGTAAAAGAATGAAATTAGAACACTCCCTAACACGATACACAAAAATGTACTCAAAATGGATTAAAGAGCTAAATGTAAGGCTGGATACTATAAAACTCTTAGAGGAAAACATAGGCAGGACACTTTTTTTTTTTTTTTTTTTTGCGGTACACGGGCCTCTCACTGTTGTGGCCTCTCCCGTTGCGGAGCACAGGCTCCGGACGCACAGGCTCAGCGGCCATGGCTCATGGGCCCAGCCGCTCCGCGGCACATGGGATCTTCCTGGACCGGGGCATGAACCCATGTCCCCTGCATCTGCAGGTGGACTCTCAACCACTGCACCACCAGGGAAGCCCTGACACTCTTTGATATAAATTGCAGCAATATCTTTTTCGATCATCCTTCTCTGAGCATAATGGAAATGAAAACAAAAATAAACAAATGAGACCTAATTAAACTTAAAAGCTTTTGTATCGTAAAGGAAACCAGAAATAAAACAAAAAGGCAGCCTACCCAATGGGAGAAAATATTTGTGTATGAAGCGACTGAAAAGGGATTAATCTCTAAAATATACAAAGAGCTCAGGCAGCTCAATATCAAAATAACAAACAACCAAATCAAAAAATGGGTGGAAAATCTAAATAAACGTTTCTCCAAAGAAGACATATAAATGGCCAAGCGGCACGAGAAAAGATGCTCAGCATGACTAAATACTAGAGAAATGCAAATCAAAACTACAATGATGTATCACCTAGCACTGGTTAGAATGGCCATCATCAAAAAATCTACAAACAATGAATGCTAAAGAGGTTGTGGAGAAAAGGAAACCCTCCTATACTCCTCATGGGAATGTAAATTGGTACAACCACTATGGAGAACAGTATGGAGGTTCCCTAAAAATCTAAAAATAGAGCTACCATATGATCCAGCAATCCCACTCCTGGACATATATCCAGATAAAATCATAATTTGAAAAGATCATGCACCCCAATGTTCTTTGCAGCACTGTTTACAATAGCCAAGACATGGAAGCAACATAAATGTCCATCAACAGAGGAATGGATAAAGAAGATGAAGATGTGGTACGTATATACAATGGAATATTACTCAGTCATAAAAAATGAAATAATGTCATTTGTAGGAGCATGGATGGACCTAGAGATTGTCATGCTGAGTGAAGTAAGTCAGATATTGCTTATAAGTGGAATCTAAATAAAAGGAACAAATGAACTTATTTACAAACAGAAATAGAGACACAGATGTAGAATAAAACTTATGGTTGCCAGGGCGGAAAGGGTGGGGGGGATAAGTTGGGAAACTGGGATTGACATATACACACTACCATATATACAACTGATACCTAATAAGGACCTACTGTATAGCACAGGAAACTCATCTCAATATTCTGTAATGACCTACGTGGGAAAAGAATCTAAAAAAGAGTGGATATATGTATATGTATAACTGATTCACTTTGCTGTACAGCAGAAACTAACAAAACATTTTAAATCAACTATACTCCAATAAATTTTTTTTTTAAAAGGGTCAAAGACCTACATGTAAGAACTAAAACTGTAAATATCTTAGAATAAAACATAGGGGAAATTCTTTATAACATTGGATTTGGTCATGATTTCTTAGATATGACACAAAAAGCACAGAAAAAATAGAAAAAAATAGATAACTTGGACTTCATCAAAATTCAAAATTTTAGTGCATCAAAGAACACTATCAAGAAAGTGAAAAAACAATCTACAGGATGAGAGAAAATATTTTCAACTCATAAAATTTAACAACAAAAGACAGATAACTCAATTTGTAAAAGTGGCAAAAGACTTGAATAGACTTTTCTCAAAGAAAATATACAAATGACTGATAAGTACATTAAAAGATGCCCACCATCACTAATCATCAGGGCAATGTAAATCAAAACCACAATGAGATACCACTTCACACTCATTGGGGTAGCTATTATATATATATTAAAAGGGAAATAACAAGTGTTGGCAAGGATATGGAGAAATTGGAACCCTTGTGCATTGCTGGAATGTAAAATGATTTAGTCACTGTGGAAAACAGTTTGGCAGTTTCTCAAAAATAACACATAAAAATCCCATATGATCCAATAATTCCACTCCTAGGTATATACCCAAAGGAAGTGAAAGCAAGGACTCAAACAGATATTTGTACACCATTGTTCATAACAGCATTATTCACAGTAGTCAAATAGTAGAAACAACCCAAATGCTCATCAAGATGTGAACTGACTAGCAAAATGTGATATAAACATACAACAGAAAGTTATTCAACCTTAAAAAGCAATGAATTCTGATACATGCTACAACATGGATGAATTTTAAAAACACTATGCAGTGAAATAAGGGAAATACAAAAGGACAAATATTGTGATTCCACTTATATGAGGTACGTAGAGCAAGAAACTTCTTAGAGACAGAAAGTAGAATAGAGGCTAACAGAGACTGGTTGGGGGGTGGGGAGGGAAGAATGGTGAGTTATTATTTAATGGGTTAGTTTCTGTTTGAAATGATGAAAAAGTTCTGGAAATGCATAGTTTAATGGTTTGACAACCACTGTGAATGTACTTGATGTCACTCAATTGTACACTGAAAAATGGCTGAAATGGTAAATTTTATGTTATGTATATTTTATAGCAATAAAAAAGCAAAAAAATCAGTGAGTTTGAATATAAGTAACTAAACCTTCCCAATTTGAAACACAAAGAGAAAATTAACTGGAACTAAACCCAGAATAGAACATCTAAGACTGTGAGACATAGCAAAAGGTGTAGCATACATGTAATGGAATACCAGAAGGAGCAGAGAATGGGGCATAAACATATTGAAGAAATAATGGCTGAGAACTTTCCAAATTAATGACAGACACTAACCCACAGATCTCAGAAGTTCAGAGAATACCGAACAGGACAAATACCAAATACACACACGCACACACACACACACACACACACTGGACATATCATATTCAAATTGGGAAAACCAAAGACAAAGAGAGAAATCTGAAGAAAACCAGAGGTGAAAGAAAGTGGACACCTTAACTACAGAGGATCAAGAATAAGAATTACAGTGAACTTCTCATTAGAAACCATGAAAGAAATGTTAAAATAATTTTGTTAGACAGAAGGAAATTACATAGGTTAAACATCTGGATCTACATAAAGAAAGAGCATCAGAAAAGGAATAAATGGTGTTAGAGAGTGTTCTAATTTCATTCTTTTACATGTAGTTGTCCAGTTCCCAGCACCACTTATTGAAGAGACTGTCTTTTCTCCATTGTATATTCTTGCCTCCTTTATCAAATATAAGGTGACAAAGATATGTGCATAAGTTTATCTCTGGGCTTTCTATCCTGTTCCATTGATCTATATTTCTGTTTTTATGCCAGTACCATACTGTCTTGATTACTGTAGCTTTGTAGTATAGTCTGAAGTCAGAGAGCCTGATTCCTCCAGCTCCCTTTTTCTTTCTCAAGATTGCTTTGGCTATTCAGGGTCTTTTGTGTTTCCATACAAAACACCATACACAAAAATAAACTCAAAATGGATTAAAGACCTAAATGTAAGGAAAGATACTATAAAACTCTTAGAGGAAAACAGAGGCAGACACTCTTTGACATCAATCACAGCAAGATCCTTTTTGACCCATCTGCTAGAGTAACAGAAGTAAAAACAAAAATAAACAAATGGGACCTAATTAAACTTAAAATCTTTTGCACAGCAAAGGAAACCATAAACAAGACAAAAAGACAACTCTCAGAATGGGAGGAAATATTTGCAAATGAAGCAACTGACAAGGGATTAATCTCCAAAACATACAAACAGCTCATGAAGCTCAATATCAAAAAACAAACAAACAAACAAACAACCCAATCATAAAATGGGTGGAAGACCTAAATAGGCATTTCTCCAAAGAAAACATACAGATTGACAACAAACACATGAATAGATGCTCAACATCAATAATCATTAGAGAAATGCAAATGAAAACCACAATGAGTTATCACCTCACACCAGTCAGAATGGCCATCATCAAAAAATCTACAAGCAATAAATGCTGGAGAGGGTGTGGAGAAAAGGGAACCCTCCTGCACTGTTGGTGGGAATGTAAATTGATACAGCTGCTATGGAGAACAGTATGGAGATTCCTTAAAAAACTAAAAATAGAACTACTATATGACCCAGCAATCCCACTACTGGGCAGATACCCTGAGGAAACCATAATTCCAAAAGATACATGCACCCCAATGTTCATCGCAGCACTATCAACAACAGTCAGGACCTGGAAGCAACCTAAATGTCCATCAACAGAGGAATAGATAAAGAAGATGTGGTACGTATATACAATGGAATATTACTCAGCCATAAAAAGGAATGACATTGTACCATTTGCAGAGACGTGGATGGACCTAGAGACTGTCATAGAGTGAAGTAAGTCAGAAAGAGAAAAACGAATATCATATAATATTGCTTATGTGTAGAATCTAGAAAAATGATACAGATGAACTTATTTGCAAAGCAGAAATGGAGACACAGATGTAGAGAACAAATGTATGGATACCATGGTGGGGGGGGGATGAATTGGGAGATTGGAATTGACATATTTACACTGCTATGTATAAAATAGATAACTAATGAGAATCTACTGTATAGCACAGGGAACACTACTCATGCTCTGTGGTGACCTAAATGGGAAGGAAATCCAAAAAAGAGGGGGTATATGTATACGTATAGCTGATTCACTTTTCTGTACAGTTGAAACTAACACAACATTGTAAAGCAACTATACTCCAATAAAAATTAATTTTAAAAGAAGAAAAGGAATAAATGAAGGTAAAATAAATTATGTTGTTTTTCTTATTCTTAATTGATCTAAAAGACTTACTTAAAGCAATAATAGTAACAATGTATTGAGTTTTTATGGCATATGAATTAATAACATGAATAACAGCAATGTCACAAGGCATGGGAGTGAGAATTGAGCAAACTCTGTTAGGAGGTAGCTGCAATCCACATGAAGCAGTTAAGGTGATCTGAAGACGGACTTAGATTATTTTTAAATGCATGTTATAAACCCCAAGGCAACCACTAGAAAAGTTTTAAAACTAAATATAAATGATATGTTAAGATGGAGATACAATGGAATCATATATACTTAAAACCAGAGAAGACAGAAAAAGTCAGGAGAATGCTACAAAGAATAAATTCAACGAATATATACACTTACCAAAAATGGTAGATTTTCCTCCAACTATATCAGCAGTCCATCTAATTGTGAACACCAGATGAGAATGAGATCATGAGACTAGATAACAAAACAAAAAGACCCTACAAGAAACTCACTTTAAGTATAATGACATCTATACCTTAGAAGTAAAAGTATAGAGAAAGATATACCATGCTAACAGTAATGAAAAGAAAGTGAGAGTAGCTTATTAATTTCATGCAAGCTGATTTTAGAACAAAGAAGACTAGCAGAGATAAAAAAAGAACTGTTATATACAGTCATCCTTTGGAATCCATGGGAGATTGGTTCCAGGACCACCAACCCCAACCCCCCACACACAGTGGATGCCAAAATTCATGGATGCTCAAGTCCCTTACATATAGTGGCCTAGTACAGTAGGTCTTCCACATTCACGGGTTCTGCCTCTGCAGATGCAATCAAATTTGATCCTTGGTTGGTTGAATCTGTGAATGCAAAACCTACAGATATGGAGGGCAGTTTGTAATTTATAAGAGTTAACTCTCCAAGAGGACACAATTCTAATCATATCACTTGACAGTAGAGCATCAAAATACATGAGGCAAAAACTGATAGAACTAAACTACTAGAGCTGGACACATCAACACTTCTTTGTCAGTAATTGATAGATCAAACAGCTAGAAAATCAGCAAAGCTATAGATGACTTAAAGTACACTATCGATCAACTTGATCTAAGTGACATTTATAGAACACCCCATACAACAGAAGAACACACATTTTTATCAAGCACACATGCACGTGGAACATTCACAAAAATAGACCACACCTGGGCCATGAAACACATCTTAACAAATTGAAAAGAATAGGAATCATACAAAGTGTGTTCCCCTGGAGGCACAGGTTAATAGCTCAGAACCCACTGAACATGTTTACTGGGAGTGAAAGGAAGAACAGATAAGTAAAGTGATGGTAGCTGGCAGATGGTGGGCACCGGATCCTCACGGTTGGAGCTAAGTTTACAGATCAGCAAGAAGAGAAGGCTAACATGAAACATGGAAAAGGATTAGAATTAGAGACATCAGTATGAACTCATGTTTAGCTTATTGTAGGTGCTGATGGATAAATGTAAAAGTAATTATATATGTGTGTAGATAGATGGGCCAGTATACGTACGTGTATTTCCTCTCTTCCACTGAGAGGACCTAGAAGCAAGGACACCTCAGTAGCAAAAGCACACCCAGCCCCCAGATCTCGGTTACTAATACTATTCTCTAATAAAAGGAACATTTCCTCTCTGGAGAAATGGTTAATTCAAGGTCTGGTGAGAGAATACACACAGCCTGGAGCATCAGAAAGTAAGAAAGTTCTTACACATACACACGCACACACACACAGTGATGCAGTTTGTCAGGAGGACACAGAAAACCATTGAAATCGCCCCCAGTGGTCAAAGCTGGAACAAGATGAGCAACAAAACAAACGATGCAGTATTGTGTTATATCTCAAAGATGCGTGAGCTATGCTTAGGACTTGCTTCTAGAGTCAAGTGTGGAAAGAGGGTGAAAAGCAACTTTATAGTGGATAAAACTGGCAAGTATTGTCGTAGCCAGGCCATCCAGGAGAAGCTCTGTTGGGAACAATCTCCCTTGACAGGAGACAGTGAGAACACACTGATCCTCTGTGATCTCCCTCCCCATAACCACAAACCCAGTCTAACTACAAGAAAAACGTCAGACCAGCCCAAATTTAGGGACACTCTACAAATACCTGTCAAGATCATCAAAGCAGGGAAAGTTTGAGAAACTGCCATAGCCCAGAAGAGACTAAGGAGACAGGACAACTAAACAGATGTGGTGTCTTAGATGATTCTGGAACAGAAAAGGGACATTAAGGAAAATCTCAGGAAATCTGGATAAAGTATGAAGTTTAGTTATTAATGATGATTAATAATAATGATTAATAATATTGGTTAATTAGTTGTAACAAATGTACCATAGTAATATAAGATGTTAATATTAGGGAGACACTGTGAAGCATATATGGAAACTCTCTGTACTGTTTCTGTAATTTTTTGCAACTTTTCTGTAAATCTGAAATTCTTAAATAAAAAGGTTATTTAACTGTATATATTTTTAGAAACTAGTACCAGCACCACCACCTCCTGCCCATAAATAACAACAAAGAGTAAATCTGCTGATACTGCTTACTGCTCCTAATTATACATACACAAATCCTATTGTGGGCAGTGGAGATATTAAATGAGATAACTTTTTGATGGAGAAGGCAGACTGCTAGAAAAGCATGGACAGTATCTCAGCTGCACTTGTTAGCATGCCCAGTATAGAGACAGGCCTCCTCCTACATTGCCCATCTGTGCCATTTAGGTCAGCCAACAACAGTCTATTTTTTTCCACATGATGACAGCTCAAGATTTGACACTCACACTTACTGCTAAGGGAGCTTGCTTTCTTTCTTTCTTCCTTCCCTTCCTTCCTTCCTTCCTTCCTTTCTTTCTCTTTCTTCCTTCCTTCCTTCCTTCCTTCCTTCCTTCCTTCCTTCCTTCCTTCCTTCCTTCCTTTCTTTCTTTCTTTCTTTCTTTCTTTCTTTCTTTCTTTCTTTCTTTCTTTCTTTCTCTTTCTTTCTCTCTTTCTTTCTTTCTTTCTTTCTTTCTTTCTCTCTTTCTTTCTCTCTTTCTTTCTCTCTTTCTTTCTCTTTCTTTCTTTCTTCTTTCTTTCTTCTTTCTTTCTTTCTTTCTTTCTTTCTTTCTTTCTTTCTTTCTTTCTTTCTTTCTTTCTTTCTTTCTTTCTTTCTTTCTTTCTTTCTTTCTTTCTTTCTTTCTTTCTTTCTTTCTTTCTTTCTTTCTTTCTTTCTTTCTGTGTGTGCAGTGTCTTCTGACACTGCCATAATAAAATACCACAGACTGAGTGGCTTAAACAACAGAATTGTATTTTCTTGCAGTTCCAGCAAGGTTGGTTTCTCCTGAGACCTCTCTTCTTGGCTTGCACATGGCCACCTTCTCACTGTGTCCTCACACAATCTTCCTTCTGTGTATGTGCATCCCTGGTGTCTCTCTGCATGTCATAATTTCTCCTTCTTATAAGGACACCAGTCAGATTGTATTACGGCCCACCCAAACAGCCTCAGGTTTAACTCAAAAACCTCTTTAAAGCTCTATTTCTAAATACCATCACATTGAGAGGGGGTTAGAATTTCAACATATGGATTTGGGGGGACACCATTTGGCCCATAATAGTGACATTGACCACTGGTGGGTAGGTCAATGGTTGTTTTTTGCACTTGCTGGTTGGTGGTGCTCATGTGCCCTGCAGTCTGATAGGTCTGACCAGCCCTGGGCAGCCAACTGGGTTCTCACTTCTAACTGAACAGTGATCTTGGGAAGAAAGTATTAAGCCTCGTCTCCTTTTACAATCTGTGGCCAACATACTGCCTACCTCAGAGAGTTATTGGAAGGACTTGGGGCTCACAGACCGAAGGTCGTCCACAGAGGTGGCTTTCTTCTTAGTGTCGTGAGTCAGGGACTCAGGTGCGGCACCACCTGAGCTCTGCAGCTTCCACCACTTCACAGGTGTGGGGCAATCATAAGCATTGAACCATATGCTAATGGCACAGCCCTTGACTCAACATTGTGGTTCAGTTGGTGATATACCTTCAAAATTTGGCCCAATTTCTTTGAAAATCTATCTACTCCCCCCAAACATTTTAAGGAAGTGACCCAAGATTTGTTTTTATCTCCGAGATTTTTAAATAGCTATAAGGGATATAATTCACAATGTATCCTAAAACTTGACACTTTAAAATAAAAAGTGTATATCATGCTTTCAAATTTATTCCTTGGAATCTAAGCACCTTAGCACTTTGGTGACTATCTTACAATTATTTTTAATGAGCAAGATTTTCTTTAATTTACATTGTTTCTTTGCTCCTTGGACTTATTTTTCCACTCCACTTCCTTGACAGAACTTTCTTCTACATCTTGTTTTTTTTTTTTTAACTGCTCTCCCTGTCACAGGCACTCTGGGACAGATTAGTTGTAGAGTAAATATGTGTGGAAATTAAGAATCTGGGCCCATCAGGGTGAAGAATGGGGATCTGAGTGTGCCTCACTCTGGTTTGTTCTGGACAATGTCCTTCAGGTGGCTTCAAGTTAAGGTAGCAGAGAAGGCAGATGGGACGCCCCCAGGCAGGTATCAAAAAGACAGACAGGACCAGAAGAAAAGCCAGATGGGGCTGATGTCAGGCAGAAAAAAGCCTGGGATGTAGGAGGAGGAGGAGAAGGCCATGGTGAAGGTGAAAAATGGCTCAGGCAGGTGTGCAGGGCCTCAGTCAGAGGGTGCCCAGGCCAGAACCACGCAGGACATAGGGGCCACCATATGCGAGGCAGAAAGGGAAGAGAGGAGCCAGGAGACTGGGGGCTCAGAGGACCCTGATGGAAAATGGTCGGGAAGAAGGCTCAGTTCTAAAGCAGCATCTGTCTCAGGCTCACATGTGCATTTGCGTTAGCATGTGTGTCTTCTATGCATGATGGAGAATGGGCTGGGGAGTTGCATTTTCAAAATGAATTTGCTACACACACCAATTAAAACACTTAAAAGAAGCAGGGGAGAAAAACCTATAAGTATTTTTCCTAACAAGGAAGAGTATTTAAACAATTTACATTCAGAGGAAGGAAATTATAACAAGAACTGTGAGGTGATAGTGAGTTAATTATAATAAGTTGGTGAGCAAATTCAATTTTCTGAGACAAACATACTTTATAGCTTGGTGTGAGATGATGCAATTTTCTACAGCAAACATTCTGAGAAACACAGTTTCCTATAACAATCATATAGGGTCTCTAGAATACAGCTTATAAATCATGGGACGGTATGACAACTTTATGATGACAAGATGGAAAAAACATTAAAATTCACCTTAAATAGGTCCTTCACACTATGAATTAATATTTATAAATTTCTTGAAGCAGTGCCTGACTTATATAATAAGTACTATATAAGAGTTTGTTAAATAACATAATAAAATAAAATATTTAATTTTCATCACTTGTGCCTCTATAGTAACTAGTAAGTATTTCCCAACCTTCTTCTTATTCTATTTCAAAGCGTTGGTGTCATCAGCTGAATTGTGATGACAAATGTCATATGTTGAATCTCTAATCCCAGTTATGACTGTATTGGGAGATAGGGCCTTTAAAAACATAATTAAGGTAAAATTAGGCTGTTAGAGTGAGCTCTAATGCAATCTGACTGGTGTCCTCATAGAAGAGGAGGAAACACCAGGCAGGTGTGTGCATAGAGGAAAGGCCAAGTGAGGACACAGCAAGAAGGCAGCTATGCGCAAGCCAAGGAAAGAGGCCTCAGGAGAAACCAAACCTGCTGACACCTTATTCTTAGGCTTCCAGACTCTAGAACTATAAGCAAATAAAATTTTGTTGTTTAAGATACCCAGTCTGTAGTATATTGTTATGGCAGCCTGAGGTGACTAAGACAGTTGGCATTCCCCAAAGCACACAAGATATCAATCTTTTTTCTTTACTCTCTGTTTCTCTCTTTTAATATTATTGTGATCTGTGCTTTTAACTACAATTTTAACCAAGGCAAAATCACATATTTTACACTTATAATTTTATAGTTTTCAGTATTTTAACAGCTCTATCCAGCTTGATCACTACCTTAAGTAATAACAATTAATCAGACTTGGTTCCAAACAATTTAGATGGTTTCCACCAATCCAATCTCACTCAAAAGCCTACACCATGTTGACTTTTTATTTATTTCATTAACAAAGCAGTTCAAGAGAGGTTTCCTGCCACTTGGCTTGTTCCCTAATGGCTGGCTATGGAGGAAAAGGGCATGAAGAACTAACATGTTATGTGGGCCAGTCCAGCCATGGACACAGTGGGGGTCAGGCTCTGGATCCTAGTGGCTATCATTCCTAAGGAAGCATGATTGGGAAGCCAGGCTAAAAATAGTACTGTTGATGGGGGGAGATCAAGATGGCAGAGCAGGAGTGTTGGGCTCACCAGCCTTCACAAACACATGAAAATTACAACTACATATAGAGGGACCCTTGCTGAAGTCAACCTGGGGACTAGCAGAGCAGCTCTTCCACAACCAAGGCTGTAAAGAAAGATCCACATGGAGTGGTATGAGGGGAGGAAAAGTCAGGATCTACACCCCTAGTGGAAGACACAAAAAAGAGAGGATATCACAGGCTTGGGGATCCTCCCTGGGGAGCAAAGTGTTCAAGCCACAAATTAGGCATCCCAGCCATGGGGGACAACACTGGGAAGATGAGTTCCCTTGACTGATTTGAAAGCCAGTGGGACTTACTGGAGAGCTGTAAGAAACCAAGACTCAGTTATAGAAAAGCATGCACAGGCTTGCTTACCCCTGGTCAAAGCACAGAAGCAGCAGATTGAAAACAGCCTAGAGCTCTGGCCAGCCCACCAGGATGGCTCCAACACACCCTCCAGCCCTCACTGGGCTCCTGCTCCAGGCCCTCTTGCTCTGGCGCTGCTATTCACTGAGGCAGAGGCTACCATTGTCAATGAGACTGTGCACACATGGAAGGAATAGAGCTATCTTGGACCCCAGCCCTGCTTCTGACTAGGGCAGAAGCAGCCAGTACAAGCTTGGGGGCATCTCTGTACACACTCCAGAAGGGGTGAAACCAGCTCCAGACTGGCTACTGCCATTGCCTGAGCTCCCCTCTCTGTGCACACTTGGAAGAAGGCAGGGTCAGTCCAGTGGTATGACACCAGCCCCTCGGGTCCCGATCCATCCTCTAACCAAGGCATGAAACTGGGAGAAAAAGTGAAACCAACAGAGGTGCAGGCCCAAGAGCTCAGGCCCCAGATACTTCCCAAACAATGGTAGAGACTACCATCACACTGGAGAGAAACAACACTCCCTCAGGGTTCCTGCTCTAGCACCTTGAGCTTGACCCACCCTGATAGGTGGTGATGGCCAATGAGCATGGAAGAAGCCTGACTCACACTTGGCTCTGGCTCTAGCCCTTCCAATTCCAGCCCTACCTCCCATCTAGGTGGTAGCTACCAACACAGCCCAGGGGAAGATGCAGCTTGCACTCACTTCAGATCTAACTCTTCCACCAAAACCACTGGGCACACACAGATTGCATAATGACACTCCCACACAATGACACACCTCCAGCTCGGATAAATAATTGTTTTACCTAATTTCATAGAGACAGAGAAAGTTAAACAAAATGAGAAGACAGAGGACTATGTTTCAAATGAAAGAAAAAGAAAAAACCCTGGGGAAAAAAAGCCCTAATGAAACAGACATAAATAATTTACCAGATAAAGAGTTCCAAGAAATAGTAACGAGAATGCTGACAGCACTAGGGGAAATAACAGATGAACTAAAAAATGTAAAGAAGAACCAGTCAGAACTGAAGAAAATAATAACTGAAAGAAAAATACACTATAGGGAATTAGCAGCAGACTAGGTAATAAAGAAGAATGTATACACAATCTGGAAGATAGAATAGTGGAATTCACCCAATCAGAACAGCAAAAAGAAAAACAAATTTGAAGAAATGAGGATAGTTTAAGGGACCTCTGTGACAACATCAAGGGTATTAACATCTGCATTATAGGGGTCCCAGAAGGAAAGGAGAGAAAGAATGGGGTAGAAAATGGATTTGATAAAATTATAGCTGAAAAATTCCCCAAACTGAAGGAAACATATTTCCAGGTACAAGAAACACAAGATGGACCCAAAGAGACTCACACCAAGATATATCACAATTAAAATGGCAAAAGTTTAAGGTAGAGAATTCTGAAGGCAGCAAAAGAAAAACAAAGAGTTGCATTCAAGGGAAATGCATAAGGCTATTAGCTATTAGATTTTTCAGCAGAAAATTTGCATGCCAGAAGGGTGTGGCATGATATAGTCAAAGTCCTGAAAATGAAAAATGTACCTAAGACACTCTACCAGAAAGGATATCATTCAGAATTGAGGGAGAGATTAAGAACTTCTCAGACAAGCAAAAACTAAGAGTTCATCAATACTAAACTGACCTTAAGAGAAGAGTTAAAGGATCTCCTTTAAGTTAAAATGAAAAGACTACAATAAGAAATAAGAAATTATAGGAAAGGGGAAATTCCACTGCTTAAGGCAGGTATATAGTAAAAGCTGTGGAGGAACAACTTAAATAAGATAGTAGGAAGGTTAAAAGACAAAAACTGTAAAATCAATATAACTACAATAAATAGTTAAGGGATAGACATGACAATGTAAAATATGACATCAAACACACAAAACGTGAAGTAGAGGTAAGTAAAAAGTGTAAAGTTGTTAGAATGTGTTTGAACTTAAATGACTATCACTCTAAAACAACTAGATATAGTTAAAGGTCAACATATATGAACTACATTGTAACCACAAATCAAAAACCTACAATAGATATACAAAAACTAGAAACAAAGGAACACAAACATAACACTAAAAAAATTATCAAACCACAAGGGAATACTAAAAGAAGAAGAAAAGAACTGAGAAGAACTACAGAAACAAATTCAAAAATGGCATTAAGTACATAGCTATCAATAATCACTTTAAATGTCAATGGACTAAATGCTCCAATTAAAAGACATGGCTGATTAGGTTAAAAAAAAAAAGACCCATCTATATGCTGCCTATAAGAGACACAGTTCAGAGATAACGATACCCACAGACTGAAAGTGAGGGGATGGAAAAAGATATTCCATGCAAGTGGAATGAAAAAAAGCCAGGGTAGCAATACACATATCAGTCAAAGTAGATTTTAAAACAAAATTTGTAATTAAGGACACAGAAGGGCATTATTTAATGATAAAAAGATCAACACAAAATAAGTCTATAATGTTCATAAACATATATGAACCTAACGTAGGAGCACCTAAAAATATAAAGCAAATATTGAATATTAACAAACATAAAGGGAGAAATTGACAATAATACAAGAATAGTAGGAAGCTTGAACACCCACTTACATCAATGGACAGATAATCTAGATAGAAAATCAATAAAGAAACAGTGACCTTAAATGACACATTCACCAGTTGGACTTAATAGGTATGTATAGGACGTTCAATCCAAAAGGAGCTGTATACACACCATTTTCAAGTGCATGGAACATTCTCCAGGATAGATCACATGTTAGGCCACAAAACAAATCTCAATTTAAGAACACTGAAGTCATATCAAGCAACTCTTCCAACCGTAAGGGTATGAAACTAGAAATCAATTAAAGGAAGCAAAATGGGACAAGTAATCAGAAAGAGAAAGCAAGAAGACAGTCCCATTTACAATCACATCAAAAAGAATAAAACACCTAGGAATAAAGTTAACCAAGGAAGTGAAATTAGAATTTGTATGGAACTACAAAAGACCCTGAATAGACACAGCACTTTTGAGAAAAAAGAATGAAGCTGAAGATATTAAGCTTCCTGACTTCAGACTATACTATAAAGCTATGGTAATCAAAACAGTGTGACACTGGCACTTCCTTAGATTAATGGAAGAGAATAGAGAGCCCAGAAATAAACCCATTCACATATGGTCAATTAATCTACAACAAAGTATGTGAAAATATATAATAGGAAAAAGACAGTCTGCTCAACAGGTGGTGCTGGAGAAACTTGACAGCTACATGTAAAAGAATGAAATATGAATATTTTCTCACTCCATATACAAAAATAAACCCAAAATGGATTAAAGACCTAAATGTAAGACTGGAAACAATAGAACTCCCCAAAGAAAACATAGGCAGTGCATTCTTTGACATAAATCATAGCAATAAGTTTTTTGGTGTTGTCTCCTCAGGAAAGGGAAACAAAAGCAAAAATAAACAAATGGGAGCTAATTAAACTTAAAAGCTTCTGCACAGCTAAGGAAACCATCAAAAAAACAAAAAGACAACCAACTGAATGGAGAAGATATTTGTAAATGGCATGTGGGATAAGGGATTAGTATCCAAAATATATAAATTGTTCATACAACTCAGTATCAAAAAAAAACAAACAAACTGATTTTAAAATAGGCAAAAGACCTGAATAGATATTTGTCCAAAGAAGACATATTGATGGCCAAGAGACACATGAAAAGATACTCAAAATCCATAATCATCAGAGAAATGCAAATCCAAACCACAATGAGATATCACTTCACACCTGTCAGAATGGCTATCATCAAAATGATCACAAATAACAAATGTAGAGAAAAGGGAACCTTAGTTCACTATTGATGGGAATGTAAATTGGTGGAGCCACTATGGAAAACAGGATGGAGGTTCCTCAAAAAATTAAAAATTGAACTACCATATCAGCAATTCCATTTCTGGGTATATATCCAAAGAAAAGAAAAACACTAATTTGAAAAGATACATGCAACCTAATGTTCATAACAGCATTATTTACAGTAGTCAAGATATTGGAGAAAAGCATGTGTCCATCAACAGAAAAATGGATAAGGAAGATGTGGTATATATAAACAATGGAATATTACTCAGCCATAATAAAGAATGACATGTTTCTATTTGCAACAGCATGAATGGACCTGGAGGGTATTATGCTTAGTGAAGTTAGCCAGACAGAGAAAAAACAAATACTGCATGTTTTCACTTATATGTGAAATCTAGAAAATAAACAAGTGAATGACTATGACAAAACAGAAAGAGACTCATAGATACAGAGAACAAACTAGTGGTTACCAGTGGAGAGAGGGGTGAGGGAGGGGCAGGATAGGGGAAGGGGATTAAGAGGTACAAACTACTAGGTGTAAAATAAATAAGATACAAGGATGTAATGCACAGCACAGGGAATATAACCAATAATTTTGTAATAATTTTAAATTGAGTATAATCTATAAAAATATCATACTAGTTGTACACCTGAAACTAATATAACATTGTAAACCAACTATACTTCAATGTAAAAAATAGGACTGTTGAGCCAAAAGCAAAGAAGTATTGAATCTGCTAGAAGAAAAACACAATCTCTCTGACAGCTTCCAGGAGATACATGATGGAACCAGTGGGCATTCTCCCATGTGACTGCCCTGTCCTGGCCAGGCACACAGTGGTCCCAGTTTAAGAATATCTCAAGTATGAATTTGAGGATTTGTAATCCAGTTGAATTAATAAATACTTCTTTGTTCATCAGAAGGATCTCACAAATTCTGTTAATACTCTTCCTTAGAGGTAGCACTTAGCTGCACCCCTCCAGCTTGAGCCCCTATCATGTCCCACCTGAACAAGCACCATCACCTACTAAGTATTTGACTTCTTTCATATGTACCAGATCCACAGTGCAATCTCCACACCACTGTAACCTTCCTTAAACTCTAAGTTCTCCATGTTGTTCTCCTAGATCAAGAACATTCAATGGATCCCTATTACCCCTGGAGTCAACCTCAACTTTTCATCACAGCACTCAAGGCCTCTGATCACAGGCTATCCCACAGTCACTTCCATGTCCCACACATGAACACCAACCTGAGTTCAGCATTTTCACTTCAAACCTGCTCTTTCAACTCTTCCCATCTCCTCAATCTCACAAGTCATTCTAGACCTTCACTGTTTGTCTAACTTGTTATATCCAGACAAGTTCTATCAGTTCATCAATTCCCCCTCTCAGACATTTCTCTTCCACTCTACCCTCTGCCTCTGCTGATCTTTCCAGCACTGCTCTGCTTCAAGATCCTTGTGTTGTCCCTGGAACCTGGTGGCAGCCCTCCAACGGGACTTCCTGCCTCTGGTTCAGCCTACCTTCAGTCCACCCTCCATACTTCAGCGTGGGAAATTTTCTCAACAATATCACTTCTCTGAATAGAAACTTTTGACCACTCTCTCCCACCACCAGAGTGATACTTCTGAAGGCTCACGCTAGAATCTTTGGAGAGCTGATTAGGAGTCAAGATGTCTCAGTCTCACCTGGACCTCCTGGTCAGAACCTTAAGCAGGAGGACCCAGACAGCTTTTGATTTAACAAACTGCTCAGGAGAAACTGTTTCTTAGTCCACTTTTTGTGTGTCCCACAAGCTAAAAGTGGTTCTTTTATTTGAATTTTTTTTATTTGCAGATAATTTTTGCCAGCTTTATTGAGATACAGTTGACATGTAACATTTTATAATTTTAAGGAGTATAAAATGCTGATTTAATACACATATATTCCAAAGTGACTATCACCATAGTGTTATCTAACACCTCCAGCACATCACATAATTCCCTTTTTTTGTGGTGAGAACATTTAAGATCTAGTCTCTTAGCAACTTTGAAGTATATAAAACAGCATTATTAATTATAACCACCATGCTGCACATTATATCCTCAGAATTTATTTATTTTATAACTAGAACTTTGTGCCCTTTGACCAACATCTCCCCATTTTCCCCAACACCCAGTCACTGGTAACCACTATTCTACTCTCTGTTTCTAGTTTGACTTTTTAGATTCCACATTTGAGTGATAGCATGCATACTGCTATCACTGCAAATACTTTGTCTTTCTGTATCAGACTTATTTCACTTAGCATAATGCCCTCAAGTTTCATCCATGTTATCACAAATGGCAAGATTTCCTTCTTTCTCATAGCTGAATAATATTCCATTGCATATATATGCCACATCATTAGGCACTCATCATTGACAAACACTTAGGTTGTTTCTGAATCTTGGCTATTGTGAATAATGCTGTAAGGTATATGGAGTGTAAATATCTCTTCAAGACCCTGTTTTTATTTCCTTTGGATATATACACAGAAGTGGGATTTCTGGATCATATGGTAATACTATTTTTAATATTTTGAGGAACCTCCATATTGTTCTCCATAGAGGCTATACCAATTTACACTTCCACCAATGATACATAAGTGTTCCCTTTTCTCCAAACCCTCACCAACACTTGTTATCTCTTCTTTTTAAATTATAGCTGTTCTAATAGATGTGAGGTGAGTGTCTTACTGAGGCTTTGATTTGCATTTCCCTGATGATTAGTGATGTTGAGCACTTTTTCATGTATCCACTGGCTATTTAGATATCTCCTTCGGAAATTTTCTATTTAAGTTATTGCTCATTTTTAAATTGGATTATTATTTTTTCTCTTGAGCTATATGAGACTTCACGTATTTTAAATATTAACCTCTCATCTAATATATGATTTGCAAATATTTAGTCCTATTCTATAGGTTTCCTTAATTTTGTTGATTGTTTCTTTTGCAGTGCAGAAGCCTTTTAGTTTTTTGTTGATTGTTTCTTTTGCAGTGCAGAAGCTTTTTAGTTTGATAAAGTCCCACTTATTAATTTTTGCTTTTGTTGCTGGTGTTTTTGGTCTCACATCAAAAAAAAAATAATTGTCAAGAGCAATATCAAGAATCTTTTCCCCCTATGTCCTTTTCTAATAATTTAATAGTTTCAGGTCTTACATTTAAATCTTTAATCCATTTAATTTTTGATTTTGTTTGTTCTCTTGGGATTTCATTGGCATAAAATATCTTTTTCCATCCCTTCATTTTGAGCCTATGTGTGTCCTTAAAGTTGAAGTGAGTCTCTTATAGGCAGCATATAATTGGGTCTTGTATTTTTTTGATCCATTCAGCCACCATATCCCTTTTGATTGGAGAATGACTGGAATCTATATACATTTAGAGTAATTATTGACAGGTAAGTACTTGTAAATGCCATCTTATTTTTTTCTGGCTGTTTCGTAGCTGCCTTCTTTCTTTCTTGCTGCCTTCCTTTGTAAATTTTTGATTTTTTGTAGTGTTATGCTATGATTCACTTCTCTTTATCTTTTGTGAATCTGTAGGTTTTTGCTTTGTGGTTACCATGAGGCAAACGTGAAACATCTTATAGATATAACTATATTTTATGCTAACTCCTTAACTTCTATCTCATTCAAAAACTCTACTCTTTTATTCCTCCCTTTTATGTTTTTGATGTTAAAATTTACAACTTTTTAATATTATGTGTCCATAACAAAATATTGTAGATTTAGCTATTTTTATTGCCTTTGTCTTTTAACCTTTATACTAGAGTTAAGTAGCTAACACACTACCATATTACAGTGTTAGAGTATTCTGAATCTGACTATATGCTTACTTTTAACAATGTGCTGTATATTTTCATATGCTTTCATGTTAATAATTAGCATCCTTCTGTTTCAGCTTGAAGAAGTTATTTTAGCATTTCTTGTAAGAGAGATTTAATGGTGATGAACTCTCTCAGCTTTTGTTTTAGGGAAAGTCCTTATCTCACCTTCATTTCTGAAGACAACTTTTTCTGGGCTACGTATTCTTGATTGGCAGTTTCT
The DNA here is from genome assembly GCF_026419965.1 of Kogia breviceps. Lineage (NCBI taxonomy): Eukaryota > Metazoa > Chordata > Mammalia > Artiodactyla > Physeteridae > Kogia > Kogia breviceps. The sequence goes on from NC_081311.1 coordinate 88,104,099, forward strand.
TTCTTTCTGTCTTTTGAATATATATTCCCATTATTTTCTGGCCTGCAAGGTCTCTGCTGAGGAATCCAGTAATAGCCTTATGTGGTTCTCTTGTATAAGAGATTTGTTTTTCTCTTGCTGCTTTTTAATTTTTGTCATCCATTTTAGACAGTTTTATTATAATGTGTCTTGGAGAAGATTGTTTTGGATTGAAATTTTGGGTTGACCTATTAGCTTCATGAACTTGGATATCAAAATCTCTCTTGAGGTTTGGGAAGTTCTCAGGCTTTATTTCTTTAAATAAGCTTTCTATCCCTTTCTCCCTCTCTTCTCTTTCTGGGGCTCCAATGATGCATACATTGTTTCTCTTAATGGTGTTCCTGTAAGTCCCATAGGCTTTTCATTCCTTTTCATCCTTTTTTCTTTTTGCTCCTCTGATTGGGTAATTTCAATTTATATTCCTTCTAGCTCTCTGATTCTTTCTTCTACTTGGTCTAGTTACTGTTGAAGGTCTCTAGCAAATTCTTCAGTTCAGTCATTGTACTATTTAGCTCCAAAATTTCTGTTTAGTTCTTTTTAATGTTCTCTATTTCTTTGTTTAACTTCTTGCTTTGTTCTAATATTCTTTTCCTGATATCATTACATTGTTTATCTGTGTTTTCTTGTAGCTCTCTGAGCATTTTTAGAACAGTTATTTTGAATTATTTGTTGGACAGTTCCTGGATCTCCATTTCTTTGGTGTCAGTTACTGGAGGGTTACTGTATTCCTTTGTTGGAGTCATGTTTCCCTGATTCTTTGTTATCTTTATAGATTTGTGTAGGTGTCTGTGCATTTGAAGAAATAGTCATCTCTTCCAGATTTTATGAACTGACTTCCATAAGGGAAGGCTTTTACTTGTGGGTGGAGGCATGCTGGAGTATATTGTGACCCTAGTCTAGTGGTTCAGGGTGCCAAGTGTGGGAGCATAAAATGGCACTTGGGTCCGGGGGTATGTGACCTCTCTTTGGCTCAGGCCACTGGTGTCTGGAGGATCAACAGTATGTGGTCCTTGGCAAGAACTGCAGGAGGTCCATAGTAGCTTCAAGGGCTTTTGGGGTCCTCAGCAGTACCTTCAATTCTAGGCAGCAACAGTGGTGGCTGAGGAGAGTGGTGTACACACAGTCAACTGCAGGGGCTAGCTGCAGGTGCCTGTGTAGTGTCAGGGGCTAGATGCAGACACAGGTATTGGTGGGAGCCAGGGAATGCAGAAAGGGCCAGGGCCAACTATAGGCTCACTGGCAGCTGCAGCATCCCTGGCTGTCAGTGTGCTCTCCTGTGGCTGCACAATGTCCCCAGGGCGTGTACATGCTCATGGGGGACAGTGATGAGAATCAGGCTGGGAGCATTCAGGTGCACAGCTGGAGAAGTTAGCCCTGAGCACACACACAGTCCTGGGGTCATCTGCATGGGTGTAGGCCGGGGTCTTACATTTGTACAGCCACAGAGCCTTGGGCTGCCTGCCATTGCAGTTCTCAGGCTCTGGGGGCAGAAGAAGAAAGTGGAGACAGACTCAGGTGTCAACAAACACAAATATCTATGGGCCAAACACTGGAAAAATCTGCAGGGGGCCCATAGCAGCTGTCCTGACTGTTTATTTCTTCCGTGGCAGAATGTGTTGGGTTTATCTGCAGGGCAAGTCACTGTGAACCACAATTGCTCCCACAGCATGACTGCTATTGGTAGTCCCTGCTTTTCTTCCTTGTTCCTAGCGGTCTCTATACATCTTAACTTTGCCGGTCTGAGTTGGGTGAAACCGAAGTAGGACCTTTGTATGATGCTCTGAAAGGCTGGGAAAGCTGGTGTTCACTTACCTCTTCTTTCCCAGGCCAGGGGAACTCTCACTGGTGAAGAAGTTACCTCTTGGCTCTGAGCCAGCATCCCCACCCCCATGCTGACTTGGGGGATGGGATGATATAGGCAAAGGAAGCTGTCTTCTTTCTCTTGTTCTGTGGTTATTCTCAGGTTTTTCCTTTCACCTTGTTGCTAAATATCTCTAAGTGGACTCCAGAGCTCTCCCAGAGCTGTTTATGTTAGATAACTGTCTAATTATCAATCTTTGTGGGGGCACAGAAGCTAGTGTCTTCTACACCACCATTATTGTGCCACCACTTGGTATTTATATTTTTTAATTGTTGGGGGAAAAAAAGAAACCTTTCATGACATGTGAAACTATATAAAATTCAAATGTTAAAGTTTTATTGGACACAGCTATGCCCATTCGTTGACATATTATTTATGGCTGCTTTCAAGTTACCACAACAGAGATCATATCTGTGACAGAGATCCTATGGCCTGAAAAGCCTGAAATATTTACTCTCTGGCTCTTTACAGAAAAGTCTTGCTCACCTCTGACATAAAGGATGAACTCCAAACTTTGTGAATAAAAAGTATTCACCACAAGACTTGTCACACAGGGGTTCCCAGTCAGGGATGCTAATGAATCCCATCCCAGCAGCTCTCCTGCCCCAGCCATGCTCTCCCTTAAGCATCTCCACTCACTACATTAATCCCAGCTCCACCCCATTTCCCATTCATTGAAAATCTTCTCCACTAAGACCTCCTGGTTCCTCCCAGACAAAACCCACCCCCAGCTGTACTTTCAATTGCATTTTTTTAACATCTTTTTTGGAGTATAACTGTTTTACAATGGTGTGTTAGTTTCTGCTTTACAACAAAGTGAATCAATTATACATATACATATGTTCCCATATCTCTTCCCTCTTGTGTCTCCCTCCTTCCCACCCTCCGTGTCCCACCCTTCTAGGTTGCATTTTCTTTATAGCTGTTTGTATCTGGTTACATTCTGCTTCACATGATTATTATCTATTATTGTGTGTACATATCTGTGAGCTCCCTGAGAAAGGGGTAAAATGTCCTCCAAATCCTGACAGTGCTTCTGGCATATAGTACCAAGCAGCAGTGCCCAGGAAATGGATGTTGAATGTCTGGGTGGAAGGGTGGATGGATAGGTGAATGGGTGGATGGGTGGATGGATGGATGGATGGATGGATGGATGGTGTTAGAGAAATCAAACCTGAGTTCCTTGAGTACAACTAGAAGACCCCTGCACAATCCTCAGGGAACATTCCTGGCATTTTACTCACACACTTTTTTCTCCCATCAATGAGCTGGAGATGAGTCTCAATGGCCTTCTAGGAGTCCCATACTACTCTAAGAGGTCTCCCCCAATTCTTATCATCCTCAGGCTGCTGGATAATGATAGCAGTGGTGGGCACTTGGGGCCAGGGTGATAAGGAAGAAGATGTAGGAAGTAACTCATCCCATTAGTTTCTATCTGTCCTTCCACATGGGTTTCTCGAGCTTTTGGGGTGCCACCCAAACTTAATTAATTAAAGACCGATCATCATAATACCCACTGCTATAGAAAGCATCACAATCCAGGGACAAATGATCAAGGATTAGGCAGAAACAGAATGGAAAGGTGCTGAGGAAGGAAAGAAGGCTCCTAGGGTTCTGAGTTAGGAGCTTCTCAGCCAGAAGTGTAAAAGCAAAAGACTTCACAGTTCACTGGGCCAAGTGGTCCCCTAAAGCTGTGGAACAGTGTCAACCTTCTCCAATTTCCTCCCCACACTGTGCTTGATCTGAAAGCAGAGAAGATGGAACTTAAGAGTAAAAGTTGAGAAGATGAAGGAGCTGTGTTTTATTGAAACTCTGGTCTAAGAATAACTATCACCATGTTTTATATTGAGCACCATCTGTCTGTCTGGCATGTATTTGCTCTCTGTCTCAACAACACCCATGCAAGGCAGCTGTGCTTATCTCCACGTTGAGCCCAGGAAGGTTGAATGACCCAGGTCAGACACATGCTCCAATACCTGACCCTTCCTCCAGCAGGTCACCCAACATCAGTGGTTCAGCCCCTGTTTGGTCCCACAAGAAATCAGGTGGGAGACAAAGGCTCTGATCATTAATCAAGCCAAGGGCTCCTATTGGGGAATTCCCCAGGCCATGACTGTCTGTACATTGCTGCTTGCACTCCTTAGCAGCCACCACCAACCACATGAGGCTATTTACTTAAATGGGGTTGAAAAATAAAGACAAATATGCTCTGTTGGTAAGGAGGTATTAATCACCCAATTGTCACATTGGCCCAAAATGTGCTTGCTGACGTCTCAGCTGCCCAGGGAAGGCGTTTGACTCAACAAGAAGTAATGCAGCAGGCAGCTGGGTCTGTGGTCAGGCCTCGTGGAACACCTACACCTGCCCCACTCACTCTTGGCTGCTGCACTGGAAGCTAATTATTTTTATAAAAAGCTGTATTGAAATATAATTATGTATCATAAAATTTACCCTTTTAAAGTGGACAATTCTATGGTTTTTAGTGTATTCATAGAATTGAGCAACTTTCACCTAGTTAGTTGTTCTAATTTTAGAATATTTTCGAAGATTCTAAAAGGAACCTGATATTTGTTAGCAATCATTTCCCATTTTCTCTTCTCTCCAGTCTGTGGCAACAACCAATCTATTTTCTGTCTCTACAGGTTTTCCTATTCTGGACATCTCATAGAAATAGAATTATACACTATATGGTCCTTTGTGGCCAACTTTCATCAGTTAGCATAATGTTTTCAAGGTTCATGCATGGTGTTGCATGTATCACTATTTCATTCCTTTTTATGACTGAATAATAATTCTGCTCCATGGACATGCCCGATTTTATTTAACCATTCATAAGCTGGTGGGCATTTGAATTGTTTTCACTTTTTGATTATTATGAAAAATGTTGCTATAAATATTCGTGTACAAGTTTTTTTTGAAAGTATGTCTTCATTTTTCTTAGGTTTATACCTAGGAGTTGAATTTCTAGACCATATGGCAATTCTATGTTTAACATTTTGAGAAACAGCCAAACTGTGTTCCAAAACAGCTGCACCATTGTACATTTCCACTAGTGATGTATGAAGGTTCCAGAATCTCCACATCCTTGCTGATACTTGTTATTGGAGCCATTCTAGTGGGTATGAAATGGTATCTTCTTGTAGTTTTGATTTGCATTTTCCTGATGACTAATGATGTCAAGCATCTTTTCACGTGCTTATTGGTCACTTGAAGAAACTTCTGTTAAAATCTTCGTCCTTTTTAAATTGGGATTTTGTATTTTTATTGTTATTGTAGTTCTTTATATATTTTAAATACTAGATCCTTACCAGGTATGTATTTTGCAAATATTTTCTCTCATTCTGCAAGTTGTCTTTTCAGTTTTTTGATAATAGTCTTTGAAACACAAAAGTTTCTCATATGAATGACATCCAATTTATCTATTTTTTCTTTTATCATTATGCTTTTGTTGTCATATATAAGAAGCCATTGCCTAACTCAGATTCATGAAAATTTACTGCTATTCTTTCTTCTAAGAGTTTTATAGTTTTAGTTCTTGCATTTATGTATATGATCCATTTAGCATTAATTTTTATATATGATATGAGGTAGGAGCCCAATATCTTTCTTTTGCATGTTAATATCCAGTTGTCCCAGCAGTATGTTTTGAAAAAAAATATTCTTTTTCCCACTGAATTATCTTGGCATAATTGTCAAAAATCAATTGACCATTGGGAACACTCATGCCTTGTTGGTAAATCGGTACAACTACTGTGGAAAACAGTATGGAGCTTCCTCAAAAAATTAAAAATAGAACTGCCATATGATCCAGCAATTTCACTTCTGGGTATTTATCTGAAGAAAACAAAAAACACTAATTTGAAAAGATATATGCACCCCAGTGTTCATTGTAGCATTATTTACAATAGCCAAGATATGGAAGCAACCTACATGTCCATTGGTAGATGAATGGATGAAGAAGATGTGAATACTATTCAACCATAAAAAAGAATGAAATCTTGCCATTTGCAACAACATGGATGTACCTAGAGGGTATCATACTAGTGAAATAAGTCAGACAGAGAAACACAAATACCAGAAAATTTCACTTATATGTGCAATCTAAAAAAACAAATGAACAAACATAACAAAACAGAAACAGTGTCATAGATACAAAGATCAAACTGGTGGTTGCCAGAGGGGAGGGAGGATTAAAAGTACAAACTCCCACTTATTAAATGAGTAAGTCACAGCAATGTAACTTATGGCATGGGAAATATAGTCCATAATATAGTAATAACTTTGTATTGTGACAGCTGTAACCAGACCTATCATGGTGATCATTTTGTAATGTATACAAATATTAAATCACTATGTTGTACACCTGAAACTAAGATGATATTGTAAGTAAATTATATTTCAATAAAAAATCAGTTGACCACAAATTAAGGTTTATTTCTGGCATCAGTTTGATTCCATCTACCCATGTATCTCTCCTTATACCAGTACCATGCTGTCTTGATTACCATAGCTTTATAGTAAGTTTTGGAATGACACAGCATGAGTTCTCCACATTCGTTATTCTTTTTCCAGATTATTTTGGCTATTCTGGGTCCTTGAATTTCTATGTGAACTTTAGGGTCAGCATGTCATTTTCTGCCAAGAAAAAAATGTTAGCTGAGATATTGATAGTGATTGTGTTGAATCTGTAGATCATTTGGGGGAGTATACCATCTTAATGATATTAAATGTTCCAATCCATGAACATAGTTTCCATTTATTGAGGTCTTTTATTTCTTTCAACAATATTTTGTAGTTAGTGCACAAGTCTTGCACTTCCTTTGTTAAATTTATCTTTAGGGCTTCCCTGGTGGCACAGTGGTTGAGAATCCGCCTGCCGATGCAGGGGACACGGGTTCGTGCCCCGGTCCGGGAAGATCCCACATGCCGTGGAGCGGCTGGGCCCGTGAGCCATGGCCGCTGAGCCTGCACGTCCAGAGCCTGTGCTCCGCAACGGGAGAGGCCACAGCAGTGAGAGGCCCGCGTACAGCAAAAAAAAAAAATTATCTTTAAGTATTTTCTTCTTTTTGATGCTGAGCAGCTAATTTTTAAGGAAGGGAAGCAGGTAGAGACAAAATGATTCCAAGACCCAAGATGTAAAAGAAAGGAGAAGGGAAAAGATTCATTTTTACTACCATCATTGGACCTTCATGATGCAGACCAGCCATAGTTTGGATGCTGGAATCCAGGTTGTCTGTACCCCCATCCTCCCCTCACAACTCACCATTTTCTCAGTGAATGGGGTTGGGTGTCAGTTACCTGTGTCCTCTACCATATGATTTATCATTTCACTCTCAAGCCAGGAGATGGGAACTGCAATGTGAATGACATGAGTAATTGTTTGACCTTTTAAAGAACATTTTAACTCCCTACCACCGTATACAAAAATAAACTCAAAATGTATTAAAGACCTAAAGGTAAGATCAGAACACTATAAAACTCTTAGAGGAAAACACAGGCAGAATACTCTATGACATAAATCACAGCAAGATCCTTTTTGACCCTCCCCCTAGATAAATGGAAAGAAAAACAAAAATAAACAAATGGGACCTAATGAAACTTAAAAGCTTTTGCACAGAAAAGGAAACCATAAACAAGATGAAATGACAACCCTCAAGGGCTTCCCTGGTGGTGCAGTGGTTGGGAGTCTGCCTGCCAATGCAGGGGACCCGGGTTCGTGCCCAGGTCCGGGAGGATCCGGTGTGCTGTGGAGCGGCTGGGCCCGTGGGCCATAGCCTCTGGACCTGCGCATCCGGAGCCTGTGCTCTGCAACGGGAGAGGCCACAACAGTGAGAGGCCCGCGTACCGCAAAAAAAAAAAAAAAAAAAAAAAGACAACCCTCAGAATGGGAGAAAATATTTGCAAATGAAGCAAATAACAAAGGATTAATCTTCAAAATAAACAAGCAGCTCAATATCAAACAACCCAATCCAAAAATGGGTAGAAGACCTAAATAGACATTTCTCCAAAGAAGACATACAGATAGCCAATAAATACAAAAAACTAAAAATAGAACTACCATACGACCCAGCAATCCCACTACTGGGCATATACCCTGAGAAAACCATAATTCAAAAATACTCATGTACCACAATGTTCATTGCAGCTCTATTTACAATAGCCAGGACATGGAAGCAACCTAAGTGTCCATTGACAGATGAATGGATAAAGAAAATGTGGCACATATATATAATGGAATATTACTCAGCCATAACAAGAACAAAATTGAGGGTTTCCCTGGTGGCGCAGTGGTTGGGAGTCTGCCTGCCAATGCAGGGAACACGGGTTTGTGCCCTGGTCCCGGAAGATCCCACATGCCGCAGAGCGGCTGGGCCCGTGAGCCATGGCCACTGAGCCTGCGCGCCCGGAGCCTGTGCTCCGCAACGGGAGAGGCCACAACAGTGAGAGGCCCACGTACTGCAAAAATTAAAAACAAAAACAAAAACAAAATTGAGTTATTTGTAGTCAGGTGGATGGACCTAGAGTCTGTCATACAGAGTGAAGTAAGTCAGAAAGAGAAAAACAAATACCATATGCTAACACATATATATGGAATCTAAAAGAAAAAGTGGTTCTGAAGAAACTAGGGGCAGGACAGGAATAAAGCAGACGTAGAGAATGGACTTGAGGACATGGGGAGGGGGAAGGGTAAGCTGGGACGAAGTGAGAGAGTGGCATGGAGATATATACACTACCAAATGTAAAATATATAGCTAGTGGGAAGCAGCTGCATAGCACAGGGAGATCAGCTCCATGTTTTGTGACCACCTAGAGGGGTTGGGATAGGGAAGGTGGGAGGGAGATGCAAGAGGGAGGGGATATGGGGATATATGTATACATATAGCTGATTCACTGTGTTATACAGCTGAAACTAACACAATATTGTAAAGCAATTATACTCCAATAAAGATGTTGAAAAAAACAAGATACACAAGGCAAAAAAATAAAGAAAGAAAGAACATTTAAATTCCATTCCTTCATCATCTGGTGTATTCTAAGTTCCTTGTCTGTGTCAGGAGCTGATGACACAGCAAGTAACTTACAAGTTAGCCCCTGCTCCAGGGGGGCTCAGAAACGTGGGAAGGCCACCACACGGACGGTGAAATTCAGGGCGGAAAGTGATTCGGTGGAGGAGAGTACACAGAGGTCCTGGATGCCCAGAAGGGCACCGTCTGTGACACTCTTCAGGAGAAGTTCCTGAAGGATGAGGGCAAGGGCACTGGAAGCAGACACCGGGAGAGCAGCTCATGAACAGAAGCGTGGAGAATGGAGCAGGCATGGCAGGTGGGGATAAGAAGTCTCCAGGGGCTCAGTGCAGAGGAGACAGACACATGGGGTGGAGCGCAGACAGTGTGGTCGGAGGGTCCCATTGTCTTTGCTTCAGCAGAACATCTCCTGCCTGCTTTCCTGAGGGGGTGGTGCCTGCATGTTCCCTGAAACCTCATCCTGGGGTGGAGGATGAGGCCCACGATCGACTATGCATACCTCAGTGTGAAAAACTGATAAAACTTCCACAAGATAGGACTTTTAAAGAGAATTTTGTTTATTTAGTACTATTTAAAAGGTACCAAAGCATATAAAGACCACAGAATGGATACCCATGTGCCCACACACTAACTTAAAAATAAAACTGCTCCTGTATACTGCTCCCCAATCATCAACACCTCCTTCCACCCAGAAGTAGCCACTTTCCTGAATTTGGTATTTGTTGTTGGCCCCATGCATCCCTTCATACTTTGTCTCAATACACATGAATCCTTACACCATATTCAGTCCTTGTTGCCTGGCGGTTTTTATATGGCATCATTCTGTAGAGAACCTCGTGTAACTTGCTTTTCTCAGAGTTTGAAGTCTCTGATACTCATGTACACTAAGTGCACTCCTGGTGCATGTATTTCCTCGCTCTGTAACATCCCACTGTTAGAATAGCCCACAGTCCGTTGTTTCTGGGTCTTTAATTTGCTGACAGTTTTTGGCTCTTCCAAGTGCTGCCATGTATCATCTTGGCTTGTGTCTCCTGAATTACAGACAACAGTTCCTCCAGGGAAGAGGTTTTCAAACTGATCTGCAGGGAAAAATTGATTTTATATTGTAACTCTGTACACATATTTTTACAAGAGTTCTAGAAAATAATGCTTGTCCTACCTGCAGTGTACTCTCAGTATTTTCGTTCTATTCTATTTCATTTCTTAATGCTGGCCTTGACCCGTTGAATTAGGTTTATGTCTCACGATGGTTCCCACCAGCTGAGAAAGGCCCTATTCCCACCTCTCTATTCATTGGACAGGAAGTGCTGGGTGTGGGGAGTGCGCCCCTCACTTCACAGCGTCTGCCAAGTGGTTTTCCTCTTGGCAGTGACAGACCCTGCCTCCAACAGAGAGCAGGACTTTCCATATTGCCAGAAACTTTCATATCGGGCCATCTGGTGAGTATAAAATAGTATTTCACTGTGATTTCATTTGGCATTTCCCTAATGAAAATGTCCAATGACTAACGAGGCAAAGCATCTTTTCATGAGCTTCTGGGCCATCCACACTTGCTCTTCTGTGAAATGCCTTTTCATACCTTCTACCCATTTTCCTATACTTTTCTTATTGATTGGTGCAACTTCATTTTGCATTCTATATACGAATCTATTATTTTCTTCCCTGTCTATGGACTGTCTTGTTTCTATTGCTGATTTTTGGTGGTGGTGTCAAATTCTTATATGATCTGTTGCAACAAATTCATAAATATTGCCTTGTGCCTGCTGGCCCCACCCCCTTCTCCCCCCTACCTGGAAAGCAAATTCCAGTCCTCAGTGAGATTTTTTTACAAAGGGAAAAAAAAAAAAAGCCCACAGGAGAAGCCCTGTGTGTTTCCGTGGCAGGAAAGTGACTGAGGAGCCCAAGTCATGGTAAGGATGTCATGAGCACAGACTGCGCCCCACCCCCACCCCCAGCAGGCCAGACACACCTGTAGGTAGGCCTGAATCCTGCACAGTCCAGTTCCCTGAACCCGCTGGTGGACCTGCACGTAATGCACGTAATGCATTGTTGGTCTCTCAGCCATTGCTCATGCAACACGAGGTCATTCCGAGGTGGCCCAAGTGCCTTCAGTCTGGCACACAGTAAGCACGGACCATAAGTCCAGTTGTGCAGTTGTGCTGCCTCCCCAGACATCCTCCACACTCTCTGGGGTCACCCCTGGCAGGAGCATCAAGGAAACAGCCTAGGCTATGGGAGACTACGTGCTATTCCTTTTAGAGCCCCAAGAGGGAGGTGTGGGCCAATAGAAGTGAAAGGAGACTCCATTTAACATTGGATTGAGGAGGGAGGGATGCCAAGGTCGGGTGGAGGCCAGATGAGGTCCTTTGTCACTGCCCCTGGTGATTTTGCCTCCCATTCCATTCTGGCCCAAGGGATGGGATGGCCTTGCTGGATAGAACAGAAATATATATGTTCTACCGCATTCTGGAAGCTGTGGGCTTGCGACAGCCCCTTCCGGGAGTAAGTCAGCCAAGCTGATAGTCATACCACTTAGAAATTAGCAATTCTGAAATCCACGTGCAAGCACTTAGGATCCCCACCTCCCCCAATCATGTGTGATGGTCATGAGATTGGGAAAGTTGGTGCAGGCAGGAGGGGTCGTCTGGTTGTGGTGTCACTGAGGGATGGGGTTGTCCACATGGACCAAGTGACATTTCAGTGCTGGGCACAGAGCAGGACTATGACAGTGGTTGGTCAGACATTTAATTTTTTAGTAATGGTTCCACCACAACACAGACAGAAAATAGGGAAGGGGCATCTTGCTGTGGCCAAGGCCACCCTCAATCTACTCCAGCTGATATTGCCACAACTCCGAGTGTCCCTGGAAGGATGTGTCAGAGCCAAATATACCCTGGCCACCAGCTCCAGCACACCAGCCCTGGGGTTGTTAAGACACACTTGCTTCCTCCCCAGGGATCTTACTGGGACAGAGATCATATGCCACTGCTCTGCCACTCACAGTGCCTTCTGTGATGGAGTCATGGGGATGGGGAGCTTCCAGACAGCTACTCGCTCACTCTGCACCTGCTAATGACTGCACACCTCCCACTTTAGAAAAGGACAAGCTGAGTCTCATTCCTATATCTCCAAAACAGTATGACAACATGGAATGGGACTTTGCCTGAGTTTTGGCTGAGAACACACCCACTTCAAAGAAAGGTGCTAACCACACCTCCCCTGGTTTCCATGCCCATCTTCAGGTCTGCACCTCAGCACAACCCTGGCAGGAGACCTGTCAGTAGGAGTCAGGCTCTCAGGACTAGGAGGAGGCCTCCTGAGCTCCTGCACTCACAGGCCCATTCCTGTTGCAAGAACAGACACATAACATTCCTGAAAGAGATGGACAGCACCCCAGATCTGAAGGATGTGGATCGGCAACCCCCTGGAGAAGCCAGGAAGAGAACGGAGAAGGGTTGGGCAGAGGAAAAGCTGTATGTGCAGAATGTGGAGAGGCAAAGATATGTGAATTTTCCCAAAGCCAAGTGACACTGACCCCCAAGGTATCAGGTGTGAGTCATCCTAAAAGGACCCTGACTAAGAGGGCAGACTGTCAGGTGAAGTGTCCCTGGGGTCACAGCAAGGCTAGAAGCTGAGAAGAAGAAAGAAGTCAAACCAGAAAATGTGGAATTCAGTTAAGGGAAGGTGCAGGGAGGCAGTCCCTCTACATCCTCAAAGAATACCACAGATACCCCACTCCCTTATCACCCACTTCCTAACTCATGGCAAGGTCACTGTTAGAAATGACAAAGGACAGCTTATAGAGAAGCACCACCAGCATCTGCTAAACAGAAGCACCTAGGATTTTCTCCCTCATCTTATTCCTCATCTGTACCTCCTCCCTCACCTGTACTAACCTGGATGGGTCAACTCTTGAAGAGCAGGAAGGCACAGATCCATGCCCCCTTCTCAGCCTGGCCTGTGCCAGTGAGGGCCGGAGCTTTGGCTGGACAGCAGGATGCACTTTCATATTTGCATTTAAACTAGACTTCCCTTCTTTGTGTGTTTTATTTTCCCAACTTTTATAATGGTTTTCAAACATACAGACAAGCTGGGATAATAGTACAGTAAGATCAGGATATCCTCCTCTTTCAAGGAGGTGAAAGACTTGTATACTAAAAATTACAAAACACTTCTGAAAGAAAAGTTGAAAGATCTAAATAAATGGAAAGACCACCCATGTCCATGGATTGGAAGAAATAAAATTATTAAGATGACACTGTTACCAAAAGTGATCAATGATTCAATGGAATCCCTATCAAAAGTCCAAGAACTTTTTTTGCAGAGATGGAAAAGTAGATCCTCAGATTCATATGGAATTGCAACAGCCCTGAACAGTCAAAACAATCTTGAAAAAGGAGAATAAAGTTGGAAGACTTACATTCCCCAATTTCAGAACTTATCATAAAGCTACAGTAATCAAAACAGTGTGGTACTGGCATAAGGATAAACCTACAGATCAATGGAATAGAATTGAGAGTCCAGAAATAAATCTACACATATGTGGCCAACTGATTTTCAACAAGAGTGCAAGTCTATTCAATGGGGAAAGAATAGTGTCTTCAACATATGGTGCTGGGATAACTAGATATCTACATGCAAAACTGTGAAGTTGGACCCCTACCTCATACCATTTACAAAAATTTACTCAAAGTAGATCAACAATGTAAATATAAGAGATAAATCCATAAAACTCTTGGAAGAAAACATTTAAATCTCCATGACCTTGGGTTTGGCAATGGATCTTTAGATATTAAATCAAAAGCATGAACAAAAAAGAAAAAAAAACCAGGCAAATTGAATGTTATCAAAATTAAAAACTTTTGTGCAACAAACGATATTATTAAGGAAGGAAAAAGATAACTGTCAGAACAGAAGAAAATATTTATAAATCATATATATGATAAAGAGCTCAATATACAGAATACATAAAGAATTCTTACAACTCAATGACCAAAAGACAAACAACTCAATTTAAAAATGGACAAAGGACTTGAAGGACATTTCTGCAAAGAAGATATACAAATGGGCAACAAGCATATAAAAACACACTCAACATCATTAGTCCCTAGGGAAATACAAATCAAAACCACAATGATATATCACTTCATACCTACTAGGATGACTATAATTTTTTTTAGAAGGAAAATAAATGTTGCAAGGATCTGGGGAAATTAGAACCCTCATACAACTGCTAATGAGAATGCAAAACAGTGCAGCTGCTGTGGAGATCAGTTTGATGATTCCTCAAGAAAGTTAAACATAGAATTAACATATGAAGCAGAAATTTCATTCCTAAGTACAGTCAGCCCTCCATATCTGTGGGTTCCACATCCACAGATTCAGCCAAGAGTGATTATAAATATTTAGGGAAAAAATTCCAGAAAGTTCCAAATAACTTTCAAAACTTGGATTTGTGACAGGCCAGCAACTCTTCACAGAGCATTCACATTGTATTAGGTATTATAAGTCATCTAGAGATGATTTAAAGTGTACAAGTGTTTATCCATGGGTTGTGCCCATGGTAATAGGAACATACATATCAATAATTATCTTAAATGTAAATAGATTAAATGCTCCAACGAAAAGACATAGACTGGCTGAATGGATGCCAAAACAAGACCTGTGTATATATGCTGTCTACAAGAGACCCGCTTCAGACCTAGGGACACATACAGACTGAAAGTGAGGGGATGAAAAAGATATTCCACGCAAATGGAAATCAAAAGGAAGCTGGAGTAGCAATTCTCATATGAGACAAAATAGACTTTAAATCAAAGACCATTACAAGAGACAAAGATGGACATTACATAATGATCAAGGGATCAATCCAAGAAGAAGATATAACAATTGTAAATATTTATGCACCTAACATAGGAGCACCTCAATACATAAGGCAAATACTAACAACCATAAAAGGGGAAAGCAAAAGTAAAACAATCATAGTAGGGGACTTTAAAACACCCCACTTTCACCAATGGACAGATCATCCAAAATGAAAATAAATAAAGAAACACAAGCTTTAAGTGATACATTTAACAAGATGGAATTAATTGACATTTATGGGACATTGCATCCAAAATCAACAGAATACACATTCTTCTTAAGTGCTCATGGAACATTCTCCAGGATAGATCATATCTTGGGTCACAAATCAAGCCTTGGTAAATTTAAGAAAATTGAAATCATATCAAGTATCTTTTCTGACCACAACGCTATGAGACTAGATAACAATTACAGGAAAAAAATCAGTAAAAACAAAAACACATGGAAGCTAAACAATACATTACTTAATAATCAAGAGATCACTGAAGAAATCAAAGAAGAAATCAAAAAATACATAGAAACAAATGACAATGAAAACACGACGACCCAAAACCTATGGGATGCAGCAAAAGCAGTTCTAAGATGGAAGTTTATAGCAATACAATCCTACCTTAGAAACAAGAAACAGCTCAAATAAACAACCTAACACTACACCTAAAGCAATTAGAGAAAGAAGAACAAAAAAACCCCAAAGTTAGCTGAAGGAAAGAAATCATAAAGATTAGATCAGAGATAAATGAAAAAGAAATGAAGAAAATGATAGCAAAGATCAATAAAACTGAAAGCTGGTTCTTTGAGAAGATAAACAAAATTGATAAACCATTAGCCAGACTCATCAAGAAAAAAAGGGAGAAGACTCAAATCAATAGAAGTAGAAATGAAAAAAAAAAAAAAAAAACAACTGACACTGCAGAAATACAAAGGATCATGAGAGATTACTTCAAGCAACTCTATGCCAATAAAATGGACAACCTGGAAGAAATGGACAAATTATTAGAAAAGTACAACTTTCTGAGACTGAACCAGGAAGAAACAGAAAATATAAACAGACAAGTCACAAGCACTGAAATTGAAACTTTGATTAAAAATCTTCCAACAAACAAAAGCTCAGGACCAAATGGCTTCACTGGAGAATTCTATCAAACATTTAGGGAAGAGATAACACCTACCTTTCTCAAATTCTTCCAAAATATAGCAGAGGGAGGAACACTCCCAAACTGATTCTACAAGGTCACTATCACCATGATACCAAAACCAAACAAAGATGTCACAAAAAAAGAAAACAACAGGCCAATATCACTGGTGAACATAGATGTAAAAACCCTCAACAAAATACTAGCAACCAGAATTCAAAAGCACATTAAAGGGATCATACACCATGATCAAGTGGGGTTTATCCCAGGAATGCAAGGATTCTTCAATATATGCAAATCAATCAATGTGATACACTATTTAAACTAATTGAAGGAGAAAAACCATATAATCATCTCAATAGATGCAGATAAAGCTTTTGACAAAATTCAACACTCATTTATAATAAAAACCCTCCAGAAAGTAGACATAGAGGGAACTTACCTCAACATGATAAAGACCATATATAACAAACCCACAGCCAACATCGTTCTCAATGGTGAAAAACTGAAACCATTTCCACTAAGATCAGGAACAAGATAAGGTTGCCCACTATCACCACTCTTATTCAACATAGTTTTGGAAGTTTTGGCCATAGCAATCAGAGAAGAAAAGGAAATAAAAGGAATCCAAATCGGCAAAGAAGAAGGAAAACTGTCACTGTTTGCAGATGACATGATACTATACATAGAGAATCCTAAAGATGCTACCAGAAAACTACTAGAGCTAATCAATGAATATGGTAAAGCAGTAGGATGCAAAATTAATGCACAGAAATCTCTGGCAGTCCTATGCACTAATGATGAAAAATCTGAAAGAGATATTAAGGAAGCACTCTCATTTACCAATGCAACACAAGGAATAAAATACCTAGGAATAAACCTACCCAAGGAGAAAAAAGACCTGTATGCAGAAAACTATAAGACACTGATGAAAGAAATTAAAGATGATACAAACAGATGGAGAGATATACTATGTTCTTGGATTGGAAGAATCAACATTGTGAAAATGACTATACTCCCCAAAGCAATCTATAGATTCAATGCACCCCTATCAAACTACCAATGGCATTTTTCACAGGACTAGAACAAAAACTTTCAGAATATGTATGGAAACACAAAAGACCCCAAACAGCCAAAGCAATATTGAGAAAAAAAAAGGAGCTGGAGGAATCAGGCTCCCGGGCTTCATACTATACTACAAAGCTACAGTAATCAAGACAGTATGGTACTGGCACAAAAACAGAAATATAGATCAATGGAACAGGATAGAAAGCCTGGAGATAAACCCACACACATATGGTCACCTTATTTTTGATAAAGGAGGCAAGAATATACAATGGAGAAAAGACAGCCCCTTCAATAGAGGTGCTGGGAAAACTGGACAGCTCCATGTAAAAGAATGAAATTAGAACACTCCCTAACACCATACACTAGAATAAACTCAAAATGGATTAAAGACCTAAATGTAAGGCCAGACACTATAAAACTCTTAGAGGAAAATATAGGCAGAACACTCTATGACATAAATCACAACAAGATCCTTTTTGACCCACCTCCTAGAGAAATGGAAAGAAAAACAAAAATAAATAAATGGGACCTAATGAAACTTAAAAGCTTTTGCACAGAAAAAGAAACCATAAACAAGACAAAAAGACAACCCTCAGAATGGGAGAAAATATTTGCAAGCAAAGCAACAGACAAAGAATTAATTTCCAAAATATACAAGCAGCTCCTGCAGCTCAATATCAAAAAAATGAACCACCCAATCCAAAAATGGGCAGAAGACCTAAATAGACGTTTCCCCAAGGAAGATATGCAGATTGCCAACAAACCCATGAAAGGATGCTCAACATCACTAATCATTAGATAAATGCAAATCAAAACTACAATGAGGTATCACCTCACATGGGTCAGAATGGCCATCATCAAAACATCTAGAAACAATAAATGCTGGAAAGGGTATGGAGAAAAGGGAATCCCCTTGCACTGTTGGTGGGAATGTAAATTGATACAGCCACTATTGAGAACAGTATGGAGGTTCCTTAAAAAACGAAAAACAGAACTACTATATAACCCAGCAATCCCACTACTGGGCATATACCCTGAAAAAACCATACTTCAAAAAGAGACATGTACCACAATGTTCATTGCAGCTCTATTTACAATAGCCAGGACATGGAAGCAACCTAAGTGTCCATCAACAGATGAATGGATAAAGAAGATGTGGCACATATATACAATGGAATATTACTCAGCCATAAAAAGAAAAGAAATTGAGTTATTTGTAATGAGGTGGATGACCTAGAGTCTGCCATACAGCATGAAATATGTCAGAAAAAGAAAAACAAACACTGTATGCTAACACATATATATGGAATAAAAAAAAATGGTTGTGAAGAACCTAGGGGCAGGACAGGAAGAAAGACGCAGACGTAGAGAATGGACTTGAGGACACGGGCAGGGGGAAGGGTAAGCTGGGATGAAGTAAGAGAATGGCACTGACATATATACACTACCAAATGTAAAATAGACAGCTAGGGGGAAGCAGCTGCATAGCACAGGGAGATTGGCTCAGTGCTTTGTAACCACCTAGAGGGGTGGGATAGAGAGGGTAGGTGGGAGGGAGATGCAAGTGGGAGGGGATATGGGGATATATGTATACATATAGCTGATTCATTTTGTTTTACAGCCGAAACTAACACAATACTGTAAAGCAATTATACTCCAATAAAGATGTTAAAAACAAATAACTTAGTAAACTCAATGCATGTGCATACACACACAATAATATATATATATATAGACTTACACATGTATGTGTATCTACGTAAATCATATATGCTGCTCCTTTCAAAACCCTCCAGGGTCTTTCTCTGTTTCACTCAGGGTAAAGACCAAAAGTCTTGCAATGCCCATAATCCCTTATACCTTCTCTCACAACTACTTCTCTGACATTTCATAATACACCCCCAACCTCACTCCACTAGGCATTCTGGCCATGCCAGGCATAGCCTGACACCATCATCCGTGCCCAAGTCACCCCTCTATCACTCTGCCTGGAATGTTCACCCCCCTGGGATCTGCATGACTCACTGTTATGCCTCCTATGTGGAGAAAAACAAAGGAGATCTTTCCTTCACCTGCTGTGCAGCACTTCTGTATGTAGGAGTGTAGGTAAAAGTATATGGAATAAACATTAAAATATAAAATATTTACTTAAAAATTATGGAATAAACAAAAAAATTAATTATATGGAAGAAACAATATCTTAAAAGTGAAAGGAATATTCATTCCAGTTTTTGGAAAAATATATGGAAATAATATATGGAAAATAAATATATGGAATAAATAAATACTATATGAAATAGACAATATCTTCAAAGGACCCATTGGTAATGTCAGGAATTGGTAATTGAGGAATATAACTAAATTAAATTAGTCCATTAGTGCACTGAATCTCTTTGCCCCTCACCAAATCTGTTTTTATAAATCTACAAACTTTTACTGTGTACCTAAAGAGAACATATTTTAAATATATGAGATCAGTTGCCTATGAGCTGAGGGAAGAAGACTAAGTATTCAGGAAAAGGGGGGGAAATAACAAATAAAATAACTTAAGATAAAATAATTTCTAATCATTTAAATAAAATAAGAGATGTTTCTTGCCATACTGGGGGTACTCTGTGTACCCCGAACTGAGACATATGATGACTCAATTCCCTGCATCTGAAGTGCCCAAGAGAAACAAGATGAACCAGGGACAGAAAAGACAGCTGAAAATTAAATTTCTCTGAGAGAAACCACTTAAGATACAAAGGAAAAAGAGAAAAAAACAACAAACTTTCCAAAGTAATGTACAGAGAGGCAAGAAAATGGACATTACAGAAGATGATATAATAAGAAGGTAGGATAAACATTTCATTGCAATAGCAGAAGGAAAGGAGGGAAAAAATGGGACAGAAGCACTATTTGAAGAGATAAAGACTGAGAATTTTCCAAAATTCATGAATAATATAAATCCTCATATTCAGGAAGCTTAATGAGTATGAGGCAGGATAAACAAAAAGAAACTCATTCACACACCAGAGTAAAACCCCAGAAAACCAAGATGAAGAACAAACATTAAAATAAAGTGGAAAAAAAAATACACAGACGACCTTCAAGTATTAAAGTGACAGATTTCTCAAGAGCGGTAATGAACACGGGATGCCAGTGGAATGATACCTACAATGTACTGAAAGAATGTAACTTCCAACTTGGAATCCTATACCAGTAAAAAGCATTTTTTTAAGAATGAAGGTGAAATAAACACATGTCAGATCCACAAAAATTAAAATTCTCCACTAGCAGACACACACTATTGGAAATTCAGAATTTACTTTTTGACAGAAAGAAAATGATCCCAGTTAGACAGAGATGCAGAAAGGGATGAAGCACAATGGTTAAGAATCCACCTGTCAATGCAGGGGACACGGGTTCGAGCCCTGGTCCGGGAAGATCCCACATGCCACAGAGCAACTAAGCCCGCATGCCACAACTACTGAGCCTGCGCTCTAGAGCCCACGAGCCACAACTACTGAAGCCCGCGCGCCTAGAGTACGTGCTCTGCAACAAGAGAAGCCGCTGCGATGAGAAGCCTGTCCACCACAACGAAGAGTAGCCCCCGCTCGACGCAACTAAGAAAGCCCGCGCGCAGCAATGAAGACCCAATGCAGCCAAAAATAAATAAATAAGTAAATTTTATATATATAACAGAAGAAAGAATCTAACTTAATACATTAAATGCAAATGGATTACATGTTCCAGTTAAAAGACAAAAATGACACAAACTGTCACGCCAAATATTTTTTTACTTATGTGCCAATTCTGTTGGAATTAGAATCGTTTTATTTTTCTAAATTGTGATAGTGCCAAGACTTAAAGCCCTACCTAAGAGACAAACCATGATGAAACTGAATACAAAATATTTGGGGCAATCCGGCTTGATCAAGATTATGTAATGACAGCTAAGTTTCCATGAGGGCCTGATTTATTGATTTATTTTTTAAACTTTGTATTTTAGATTGGAGTAGAGCCAATTAACAATGTTGTGATAGATTCAGGTGCACAGCAAAGGGACTCAAACTCCCCTCCCATCCAGGCTGCCACATAACATTGAGCAGAGTTCCCTGTGCTACACAGTAGGTCCTTGTACACTAGACCGTATAAAAGAGAAAACCACTGTATGCTGCTTAATAAGAGACACATCTAAACCCTAACCCAAGTGTTCAAAAGTTGAAAGTAAGTTGGTGGAGCGTACACACACCTTGTATTCCCGCCCCAAACCCCGTCTTTTGTGGTGTGCAGAGGTCAGAGCCACTTCGTTAAGACTGGGCAGGAGATCATTTCCCCTACAAAGCAGGACCAGGAGCCTCCCAGCTCGGCATCAGAAGAATTTGCCGATGGGAGGGGCGATGGGCGTAGCCCCGGCTCCACGTCTGTGATCTGCCCCTGGCTGGGCTCTGCTCTTCCTCCTGTGGGCCTCCAGGCTTGCTGCTGCCTTTTCCGTGCTCTGAACAGTCAGTGCCAGAACAATGCTGCCTGCAGCATAGGCTGGAAGATTCCACGGTGTTTGATCCAGGGCTCGGGGAAATGAACACAGCCTCACACACTCGGAATCAGAATCCATTGATGTGAAGGTTCCCGTTACTCTGTAGGCAGTTTGGGTGACACCTGCTCCTTGCAAGCCCCTCACCTCCTGTACTGTGCTGGGCAGCAGCCTTCCTGACACGGATAAGCAGAATCTTGGATGTAAAGATCCTCATTAGAAGCTGTCACGAGCTCCCTTTCTGGAGACCACTGGGGCCGGTTTTGGAGAAGGAGTGGATGAATCGCCCTGGGGCACCAGCTGCAGGAGCAACCCTGAGGGGGTGAGCTCTGCTCGCACGCAGCGCTCCACCCTGGTCGCCCGACGTGTGGGGTTTCCCACACACCAAGCGATTCTCTGCGACTCCAGCCGACTGTCAGCAGCTTCACTCAATGCGGACACGATCTACCTGCAATTAGCAAGGACTCCACAGGTCAAGGGCTCAGTCCCGCAAGCCTTCCTCCCGCTTCAGACCTCAATCGCAAGTCCAGGCTGTCACCTGTGCTTCTGACCAAACAGCTGTAAGTCAAACGTCTCCTCCAGTTCAGTCATTTGCTAGAGTGGCTTCAAGAACTCAGGCAAACAATACTTACTAGAAGACCAGTTTATTAGAAAAGGATACAGCTCGGTGGGAGGGTGCACAGCATGCAGGTGAGAAGCGGGGAGGAGCTCCCGTGCCCAGTGTGGGCGCATAAGCCCCAAGCTCCCCCTCGTGTTCACCAACCCAGAAACTCTCCGAACATCGCCCTTCGGAGATTTTTTTTTTTTTTTTTTTTTTTTTTTTTCGGTACGCGGGCCTCTCACTGCTGTGGCCTCTCCCGTTGTGGAGCACAGGCTCCGGACGCGCAGGCTCGGCGGCCATGGCTCATGGACCCAGCTGCTCCGCGGCATGTGGGATCTTCCCGGACCAGGGCACGAACCCGTGTCCCCTGCATCGGCAGTCAGACTCTCAACCACTGCGCCACCAGGGAAGCCCCTTCAGTGATTTAAAAAAAATTTTTTTAGAAGCTTCATTATATAGGCACAATTGATTAAGTCACTGGCCACTGGTGATTAATTCAACTTCCAGCCCCTCTCTCCTCCCTGGACGTCACATAGGTGTTGAACAAATCAATGCACATGCTCTATACCGCCTTTCCCCATGCACCCCTCAACCGTTAGTGACTGATGTGCTGTCCCAGGTTGAAGATGCAGCAACTGCAAAGTGGGGAGCTGGGACTCCAGCCCAGGGCTGTATGGCTCTACCTGGTTCTTCTGAGGGGCTTTGAGGTGAGGGCCAGGGGCTGAGATGCCTGGTGGTCAGGGCCTAAGGACAGCACCAGCTCTCCTCTGCCACCCCTGGAAGCACCCAGGCCAGCCCAAGGTGGAGCCACTTGTGCTGGGAAAGCACATGAAACAGGCATCCACTCCAAGCAGAAAGGAAGTGAAAGCCCCCCCAAGCTGGATTAATAGCAAGACCACGGAAGATCTCAGGGTAAAGCAGGGTCCAGAGCAAGGAGGCAGCCCCAGGGCTCCATCTCCTTCTAGCTACCACCTTGTGCCTCACCAGCCCTGGCACAGGTGGCACATGGGAGCGTGGCAGCTCATTGCCACCATGGCAGACCCAGACCAGAGCTAGCGTGAGGGTCTGGGGGCTGACGAGCACAGAGTCAGGTGACCTTGGTACTCCCTGACACCTGCCCCTGCCAGAACTGCCTGGCTGGGCCTGCAGCCACCCAGTGGGTTGGGGCAAAACAGGCTGGGGATGGGGGCCCGGGCCACCGGATCACCTCTGCTGTGCTGCTGGGGGACCGCAACGAGGAGTCATCCTCACCCAGCACTGTGGGTGGCTGCTCACCGCTTTCTCTTGAGAACGTCTTCAGTTGCGTGACGTGTTCAGAAAACCTAATCACAACTAGATTGGGGAAGAAAAGTCGTTATGGCCTTTCCCCCCTCTGCTCAGCAGCTGGCAGCTCTGTGCACTCACAGAAAAGCATGCCCAACTCGGAAAAAACAATGTTCTTCCCGAGAGCTGCATAATGAACAGGCCATACTGAGAGCAAAAACAAAACAAAACAAAACAAAACAAAAACACATGGCCCAGCTGGACGCCAACTTTCCTTAGAAGAAAAGGAACCTGGCCTGGGGCCACCGCTCATGATGACAAATTTGCTCCCAGAGCCATAAAACAAAGCACTTTCAGCCTGGAGCTTCAGCTTGAGTTTTCCTGAAGCCAAGGGGGCATTTGCCTCTGTGTGTCAGAAAAGGACCTCTCCAAGAGACAGCGGGTACCGGGGACAGAGACCCCTTCATACAGGCTTTGCAACCTGGGGTCAGCTACCAATTCCAGGCCCTATTGGGGGCTTAGAAAAAGACTCTTGCATCAGGTGAAAGTAATAGTGTAGCTAATGTATATAGAACGTGTTCTTTAGACCACTGTCTATTAATCCTCACCATAGCTCTATGAGGGAGGTATTACTATTATCCCTGTTTCACAGGTAAGGGAACTGAAGTACAGAGAGGGTTAGCAACTTGCTCCAGGTCACACAGTAATTATGTGTCAGAGCTGGGATTCATCAGGCAGCCTCTCACTTCAGGGCTAGGACTTCCGGGTCTGTTGGGGCTTTGTGTGTGTGCGGGGCGGGGGTGGGGGGCGGGAAGTTACCCAAGCAGAGTAAGCAGAACCACTTGGGGTGGCACAGGATCAGGGCTTTATCGTAGGCTTGTGATCCTGCCTGGTTGTGGAGCTGGGTGATCAGCGTTTGTAAAGCTCTTGTCTGTGCCCCTGGGGCAGAGGCCTGAGTCTGTGGGTAAGGAGGAAATGGGTGTACAGGGAGAAAGCAAGGGGGGACAGAAGCCCACTGGGATTTCTGGGACCAGCTAGAACCCAAACCTCCAACGTGGATCATCAGCATCCTGCCCCCTTCTCCGGGGGCAGAACACTAATGGCCCAAGGTGAGGGAGGGTCCAGCAGGGGCTGGAAGAGCTGTGGTCAGGCCGCTGCCCTCACCCCGGTGAGCCAGCAGGGAGTGCCAGCATTTGAGACACTGCACCCACCTCCTGAGTGTGAAAAGAGCATGGCACTGCTTTGCTTCCACATCCCAGATCTCACACTAACCGTCTCTTGTGACCGTCAAAACAGATGGCTCTTGTGGTCTACCCACGCTGAAGGCCGTGCTGCACTGCGCTCAGTGGCCAGCAGGCATGGGTGGGTACAGGGTATCCCCCCATGTCCGTGTCTCTTTACCCCAACCTGGGCCCCCTGTGCCTAGGTCTCCCCAAGCCCATCTGGCTCACCCCATCTCCATCTCCCTTGGCCAAAGCGAGAACGAGAGCTTTGCTCCCCAGAGAGTTGAGACCCCTCCTCCTCTTTCCTTTCTGGTCTCCTCTCTCCACAGGCCACAACCCGAAGGCTCTGTGCGTCTCAGCTCCCAGGAATCCTAGGCAGAAGCAGCCAGCTCCTGCCCCAGGTGGTTGCCCCTCTCCACCTGCAGGGCCAGCCTTGGCACCTGGGAGGATGTTCCAGGGGGGCCGAGGCTGCCCCAGCGGCAGCTCCTGGGACGAGAGCTCAGTTCAGGAGGAGAAGCAGGCCCTGTGCTCCCGGACGACACACCTGGCTGGGGAGTGGTAGCCACCTGCGGGCTGGAGGCCTGTGGAGGAGGCCGCAGTGGCCTGGGACCAAGAGCATCTGTGGGGGGTCAGATGCAGCGGATCAGGCCACGTTCACCTCCGCGTCTTCCTCACCTTGACTGGTGTGGTGAAAGGGACCCAGGCATCTGCCTCCCAGGCTTGGGGGGGGGCGGCCAGAGAAGGGCGAGCAAGAACAGCCAGCCTGACCCACATGGGATGCCCACTCCTGAGGTGAGGATGGGAGCTGTGGAGGACACACTCCTGAAATAACAGAAAATACGTGGACTGGCCTCTGCCCCCGGTTCCTGACACAGGGCTCCGAAATCCCTTGGAATTTCCTGGGTGATAGGAAATTCACCCAGGTTTTTGTTCTAATGAGGTGAGTCTTGGGGGGCTCCTAGACTGGGCCGGTCACAAGAAAGACCAAGCCATGGTCAGAAGCTTGGGAGTTTCGACCCCACCCCCTACTCTCCAGAGAGGGGAGAGGGGCTGCATGTGGAGTAATATTCAGTTGCACCTCCGTAAAGATCCCAGAAGTGTGGGACTCAGAGAGCTTGCATGTTGGTGAGCACGTGGCGGTGCCGGGAGAGGGCCTGGAAGCTGGTGTCACTTCCCCACTTCACCCTGGGTACCACTGCGTCGGACTGTTCGTCTGTATCTTTTCTTACACCCTTTATCATAAAGCAGTAAACATAGCAAGTACTTTCCTGAGTTCTGTGAGCCATTCTAGCAAATCGTCCAGCCCAAGGGGGCAGTTGTGGGCATCTCGATTCATAGGCAGGGCGTCAGCACGAATGGGGACAGCCTGGCCTTGCGATTGTCCTCTGAAGAGGGTGGGGCAGTTTGCTGGAACTGAGCTCCTACCTGGCGGGACGGAATGCTGGGTAGATAGCGTCAGAATCGAATTAAGCCGGGGGATACCAGCTGGTGTTGCAGAGACTTGCCTGATAAGTGATGTGAGAAGTATTCTGAGTGTGTGAATAAAGGAAACACAGGAGCAGTTCTCCTAGACCGCACTCTGGAGGGCGCCCATGGCCACCTGACTAGGAACCCTAGGAACCCAAGAAACCCAACAACTATGGCAAGTATTTGTTCGCACTTGGGAGCAGCTGCTGCGGTGAGGGAGGAGTGGGAGGGAGTGAGGCAGGAGAGTAACCCGGGAGGGAGGGAGGCTGCCCTCTGATAAAGGGCGCTGAGCTTTTGTTGGGCAGCTGTTGGGGCCATCCTGCCCCGAAGAAGTTGGGGTCTGGCTGGTGAGGGACTAGGGAAAGGTAATCTGTGGCCCTCTCTCTCTGGGCTGTCCCTGTGCAGGACCTACAGTACTCCTGCGGACGGAGCCCCTTGCTGTCACCTCGCTTCCAGGCGACGGCCACCTGTGGGTCAGCATGCAGCCTCCCTGCTGTGTGGTGTCTGCCTGCCTCACACTCCCTGGCTGTGTGGACTTCTTAGCTGACCGGCTGTCCTCCCTGGATGACAGCCAGGGCACGGTGGTGGGGCAGCGACTAGGTCGAGCACCCAGGGGCCCTCATGCACTCATTCGGGTCCCCCTGCCTCCAAGGCCTACTTCCGAGGCCACCTCCAAGTCCCTGGTGAGAAACCTGATACCCACAGAGGCTGGAAGCTTCCGAGGCCACGGGAGACTTCGGGTTGAAAGCACACACCGGCTCCAGCTCTGTCTGGCAGACTTTCCCAGGGGAAAGGGAAACTGTCCTGGGCCTTTCTTCTGGCAGCTCAGCACCAGCTGCCTCTACACCTACCCCCACGCACACTGAGGTACTGTCAAGCCCCTGCGACTTGGTTGCATCCCCAGGGACCACCCCCACGAGCCCTGTAGTTTCAGGACATAACCCTCATCCCCTGTTCACGCAGAAGAAGGTCAGCCAGACCTGGGATGGAATCGAGTCTGCCACTTCCACATTGCAGGGGATTACTTTGACTTCGGAGCCTCTGTTTCCTCATCTGTGAAATGGGCTACTGATGTAGGTGAACTGCCAGTTTGGTGTGGGTCTGGGCGCTGTGGAGAGTGGCTGGTAGAAGTCCAGTAGGGCTGGCCCAAGTCCTGTCTCTGTGGACGTGGACAGGCCCCCGGGGCCATGAGCCAGGGGCCAGCGCACACCCACACAGAGAGGACAACCTGAGCAGCCCATTGCATGACCATCTGTATCATTTCTTCATCCGAAATCTAAAGATTCTTGTGAACACAGCCTAAACGGCTGCTAAACAGCTTTCATTTTTGAAAACTGTTTTCTCTGTAAGAGAATTGATTCACACAGACCCAGAAGCACACTGGGCAGAACCTTCTAAATCTCATCTCAGCTTCCTGCTTTGCGCAGGAGGATGTCACCAAGACTTTCAAATGCGCCCCCAGTGGTCAACAAGGGTGGTGGACCCTCACTCAGTCTTTTTGTTCTGCTTGAGCTCCCGTCCCCTGTGTAAGCAGGAATGATTCACACACACAGAGACACACTGTCCCTCTGTAAAGCTAGCTCACACAAGCACATAACCTCAGTGGCTGGCAGTCAGACGCAGCCTGAATTATGAGCAGATTTTCCCTGTGCGCCCTGTTGCTAAGAGCAGCCTTGGCCTGGCTCCCGGGACCTGGGACCCAAGTCTGTCCCAGGGCCGGCCCGGCCATGGGATGGGGCGGGGCAGCGTGTTGGGGACCCACTCTGTGGCAGGGCTGCGGGGAGTGAACAGTACTGTGGTCTCACCCCGCCTCTGGCACCTGCCCTGCCCATCCCCCACCCACGGACCCTAGGGCGGCCTCCAGGGCAGGTGGGCTCTTTGCACGGAGGTGCTCAGCTCACGGTCAGCTTCCTGGCCTGGCCCATAAGGAAGGCAGGACTGGGGATAGCCACCCAGTGCGGTAGGACAGCGGCCCTGTGCCCCCCGGCGGCACGGTCCTCCTCAAAGGAGGACCCAGTCTCACTCTGTCCACCTGTTGTGCCCGGGGGTCACTCCCATGCAACTGATGCTTCCCTCAGGGCCAGGACGGCCTCAAGACTGGAGACAGAGTTCACAGCCTGGGCAGACCCCCTGTGGGAGGTGACACTGCCGCTCAGAGGACTCGGGCTTCACGCTCTGCCTTATTCTTCCTCTGACTGAACCTGGGAGCCCTCTTGGCCCTCCTGGAGGAAGCCGAAGGCCTTGTCGTGGGAACTAGGCCGAGTGGCCTTCAGATGTGGCCACAGCCCTGCTCCACCTCCGACCAACACAGGCTGAGCCTTCTCCACCCTGAATGGGGTGCCTCTCTCAGGCCCCGGAGCCCCTAGCCAGGACCCTATTCAGAGCACGCAGCCCTGGCCTTCTGGGCCTGAAATAAAAGCCACTTGTTGCCTGGTGAGGGTACGAGGTGGCCATCTTGGTCATGTTTCATGGCCCCTTTCTCTCCTGCAGTCATCTCCTTCCTCCACCCCTCCCTCCCCATCAGGCCTGGGAACACACCCGCCCCCCCCACCCCACCTCCCTCCAATCTGCTGCACACAAAAGCTCATTCTGGATGCTCTCTTTGAGACCAGGCAGCAGTGGAGTCACCCTGGAGACTGGCGTCTTCCGGCCCAACTTCATCCCCTCCTCTGTCCAGCCCTGCCTCCCTGCTGGCCTAGCTCAGCCCCAAGTAAGCTCCCAGGCCACAGGAGCCCGGCCTGCTGCCCTCCTTCCAGCTGCTCTGGATCCTTTCCTGTGACGCTGGGAATCTGATGCGTCCACTGGCCTCTCCAGGCGCACCTGCTGGCCCCAGATCGGGGTCGTTTCCTCTGCTGCCGTGGCCCTGCACTTGCCTGCGGCCCTGTGCTCACCGCCATCTCCAGCCCTTCAAGGCCTCCTGAGCCCAGCTCAGGCCCCTCCCCGCCATGTCCCCCGGGAGCTGCTCCAAACCCTCATCCCCTCTTCTCGAGTCACAACCTGCATTATGTGCCAGGGTGCATGGTCACAGATGCACATGGCACCCCTTCCTTGAGGATCATGCCACGCAGTGGTGGTGACTTAAGCATTTCCGTAATACACACAGACACGGTAACGTGGGAGCTGACCCTGCCGCAGTGACTGGTAAGCCCTGCTTTGCAGAATGACTCAGCCCTCAACAATAGGAGGCAGTGAGCACCCCAAAATGGAGGGGCCTAATGGAAACTTTTATTATTCCCTCTCCTGGTTCTGGGGGCCGACAGGGCTCAGCTGGAGGTTCTGGGTGGGGAGGAAGGAGTGGGGAGGCCTGGCCCAGTGGGCTGAGCTGCTCAGGGGAGGGCCTGCTTTGCACACAAAGATCCCACTTCCCATTGGTGTCATGTATCATTAATAAAATTTAAAAAGGAATAATAAAATGAATCAAGACATGCAACGGCTCTTAAAGGGAAAAGCCTGGCCCCAGAGGTGACCGGTGCTAACAGGTGGGTATCAAAGCCGACTCCGTCTGTCATTCCTTCTTTTGTCAACACCCACTTCCCTGGCCAGGCGCTGGGAGGGGGGTCCCAGCTCAGTGGAATGCACTTACCTCCTCCAAGCCCCGAGGCTTATGCTGACACCTCCATATACATTCATAGCAGCCCTGGAAGGCAGGTGCAGTGACTGCCCCCGCTTTACAGATGAGGAAACGGAGGCACAGACGAGTCAAGTAAGCTGCCTCAAGCTGCAGAGCCAGCTGTGGCAGGGCCTGGAGCCCGTGCTCCCAGCAGGTCCCCCAGGCCGCCTCCAACACAGCACCCAGTGTGGCCAGCTTATCCCCACACCTGGGGGGCTCCACACCTGGGGGGTTCCACCACACAGCATCCCCAACCAGGCTCTGCCTTGGAATCCTGAAGTCACGGGCTCCGTGCCCCCTGCAGACCTTGGCTCAAAGGCAAGCTCCCAGACACGCCTGCCGGTGGACCCTCTCAGGTACCCATCCTCTCTCTGTCAACCCTCAGCTGTAGTCCTAACCCTGCTAAAATCAGCTGTGACCCTGAGCTGAGAAAAGTGGTGCCCAGCAGTGACACAGTATCCCGTAGCAGTGGCACGCACGGCCCCGCTCCAGGAATTTAGGGGCTGGATGGGGGTAGGTGGAGGGGTGGGCCCAGACAAGGACAGGACAATTCATGCCAGCGCGTGAGGGGCGGTTGAAGCGCAGGGCACGGGGAGGTGGTCTAGGGAGGAGGGACTGTGGATGACGGTCCCGATCTCGCTGCTGAGGCTCCCGCATGCCCAAGTCCCAGCCGACCCCCCTCTGCCTTTTGTCCCAGCTCAGCCCCTGGAAGGTGTTCCTCAGCTCAGGCCAGCCCTCTGGGTCTCTCCCCACCCAGGGTCTGGTTCTCTCGTGGCCCCTAGTGATCTTCCTGAGGATGTGTGTGCGGGGGGCGGGTCCCCGAACACACCCACCCTGCTGCCATCTGGAGGGCTCCACCAGCAAAGACAGAAAAAGAAGGCTGCCATTGCTCCCAAATAAAGACTCCGTGGGATCCTCCTTCCCTTTTTCTTCCTTTGCATTTCTTTTTCTTCTCTTTCACTTTGTAATAAACCATCTGTGGTGTTGGCCAGACACTCTACGGACACTCTTCTTTGCTGTTCATGAGTCGTGGCTTCAGGGAGCTGCACAGAGGCTCACTGGGGTTGTGGAAGGCTCGGGGGAGAGACGGGAGAGGGCCGTGTGTTCATGCACCAAGCTGGTCATACTAGTGTCAAATCCTCCATGTCTCTGGGTTCAAAATGCCCCAGCTTCACCCTCGCTGCAGTCAGCCCTGTCCTGGCTCCTGGTGCGGGGAGCCGGAGGCAGTGAACATCCTGCCAGAGGGGCCCAGAGCCCTGGTCTGCCCCTGGGTCATTTCCCCAGAGTTCCACCTCCCAGCTCTGTGGAAAGTGTGGCCCAGTCCTGCTGTAGGGCCCAGGCCCGGCTCCTCCTGGGGCACCAGTGACATTCTGCATGAGATATGACATAGTTGGTACCCCTTCCTGAAAGGCTCTCCTGCCTGAAGATCCCAGAGCCCCTAAGCCACCCCCACCCCCCCAAGGACTAAGCCCTGCTCCATCTCTCTGAAGAGTGGTTTCCTCCCCAGGAAGGGACATACGTGAGTCCCCGGAGGCCACAGGGAGGGGTGTGGATTGTTTTAAGTGCAGAAGGAAGCCCCTGGGGTGGGCGCAGACGGAATCAGACCTTTGAGACCACCGTGGGGGCCTTGGGGTGGGGGGGGCAATGGTTGGAGCAGGGCTGAGGCAGTGGAGGTGGCTGGGAGGGGTGGGCTTGAGGTCCATCCCACAGGAGGTGCTGGTAAACTGAGTGTAGGGCTTTTGGAAAGGGAGGAAACTGCTTTTTTGCCTAAGTGGAGGGGTAAGAGTGTTGTTACCCAGTGACATGGCAGGAGCCCTGGCGAAGGTGCCACTTGGGCGGCGCGGGGAACAAGGATTCAGTTTTGAACAGGTGAAGTTTGGGGTCCAGTCCCAAGGGACTCAGAGAGCAGGGTCCCTGCCCCCTCAGAGCTCATGGCTGTGGGGAGATGCTAGAGGATCCCAGAGCAGGGATCGAGTGTGCAGGGGCGGCTGCCTAGGAGGCCTGGGCTGTAGGGGTCCTGTGAGTACTCAGCTGTGTCCAGGCCTGAAGCCAGGGAGTAGAGGGGATGACACCCTCTCGGCCTCAGGGTACTTGGGTTGCCGTCTTGGCTGAGCTGGCTGCAGGAGTGTGTCCCATCCTCCTGCCTTCTCACGCTGCTTTCTCCTGCTGGGATGCCTCACACCTAGCCACGTGCCCTGTGCTTTCAGAATGTCCCTGCCCTACACACCCCCGGGCTCCCCGCTGCCCTGTATCACAGTACGCCCCTTCTCCAGGTCCAGGCTCACCTGTCAGAGGGAGAAGGGCCCGTCGGCCGTGCTCCATCAGAGCCCGGGTGGCCCTGCCCTGAGAAGACTGCACTGCCCCAGCAGGACGGGGATCCCTGGGTGCAGAGGGCCTGAGGCATGGGCACAGTGAGCCCTGGGCCACCGGAGCAGGTCCCGTTCCCAAGGCCGCCTGGCAAATGCTGGCATCAGTCAGGGGCACGGGAAGCAGAATTGGCTGCTCCTAGAATTAGCAGCCTTGTCTTTAGTGAGGCCCTAACCCTGCCAGCTGAGGAGTCCTCAGCACTCGTAGGTCCCCAGAGACCCTGTTTACACAGAGCAGGTCCTCCGTGGCAAAGGGAAGGCTGGTGCCCAGGAGGAAGGTGCCGTGTCAGAGAGACACTTGCTTGTTCTTACGTTGGCCTTTGACGGGCAGATAGCTGCACAAGCCCCTCAATCCGTTGGATCGCTCATGGCACAGAGGTCTGGAGCAGCGGTGCTCGATGCCCAGGCAGGTCTCTGCTCAGACCCAGTGCCCACTGCACCAGTCAGCACCCGGTCACTGGATGGGCGGAGCTGTCCGCAAGGACGGAGGTCTGGGGGGCGTCTGGCCCTGCCCTCAGAGGGCTCCCAGTTGAGCAGGGGAGTCAATCACCATGTAAGCCCGGGCCAGCTTCCTGGAAGAGCCCTCTGGCTCTGTCCCCACACCTAGGCTCCCAGCTGACCTCCCACCACTTTCCTCTCTGCTCCCTGATGTACAGCTGTGCGGGCTCTTTTCCACCTCCTCCACCAAACTCACTGGGAACCCAGGGCCTTTGCATGTATCCCCTCTTCAAGGGCCTTCTGTCCCTGGGCCTTCATGGGACTGGCTTCTCCAGGGATCCGAAAAGTCCTCCCAGGTCACCCAAATCACCCTTCCCTCCCTCATAGGTGCACTTTTTACCTCAGTGGCACTTAATCCAGTCTGTAAGTTTCCATTTGTTGATTTGTTTGCAAGGATCCTCTCATGCTGGCAAAGCAGACTGTTCCCAATGCCTGAATCATGCATGCACGCATCAGGTCCTCAGTAAAGATTCCTGGAATACATTCATCTTACTGGCGTGCTCTGCAATGACTATGAACTGTAGGTGAGACAGTCCAAGGAGACCTAATTCCCCCGCTGAGGTGTCTGCAGCACGGTTAGGGCTCTCCGCGGCCACACACAGGTGCCACACGGGAACTGGGGCGGAATCTCTGCCGCTCCCATCCAGACACTCTCGCGGCCCTCACGGTCCCCTTGGAGGGGGTGGGTCATTCCCACACAAGGACCGATAGAAACCCCTAGTCCCCCCGCCAACTTCAGGGCTCAGGGGATTGAGCAACCATGACTGAACATCAAGACTGTGAGGACAGAGCCTTGAGAGCTGGGGCTATCCGCACCCCCATTTCAGAGATGAGAACACTGAGGCACACGGGCCTGGGTGAGCTGCTCAAGCCCACACTGGCTGCAGAGCCAGGATCTTGGGTTCCAGGGCTTCCACTTTCACCCCAGCCTGGAGTCTCCACGGTCCTTACACAGAGCAGCCCGTCTTGCCCACATGCAGAGGTGGTGGAGGGACGGGAGAGAACGGGAAGGCAGCGCAGGACCCTGTGGGGTGGTCCTGGTCAGGAGAGGTCCCCACTGTCCAGGCTGGAATGGTGTCAGTCTGGCTCCTCAGACAGAGCCAAAGGAGGTCAGCTGGTGCTGGGCTGGGCTGGGGTCCCCTCCCAGCCATTCCTCCAGGAAGGTGGTCCCTGATGGGGAACCCTGGGCAGAGGTCTGGGCTCTCCGCTAGGGGCTCGGATCCTGCCTCTGTCTTCACTAGGTGTGTGACTTGGGGAAGACGCAGGGACACCTGAATCTCAGCAGGGCTGTCCTGCCTGGCCAACATGCTGTCTGGCCCTCACTCCCTGTGCCTCTGTACCCCTTCCAGGCCATGTGTTCCGAGCAGCTCTCAGCTCTGGAGACAGGCTCAACAGGGCCACTCCCCCTGAGATCAACATCCTCATAGGGATCCGTATGGAATGTTCCTCTGGGCTCTGCTGGCCTCAGGGCCGAGCCAGGCCGGTATCCAGCAGGGAGCTCTGTGGACAGCCCAGCCCAGCCCTGCTCAGGAGCACCTCCTGGCTGAATCCCCAGCCCCTTTCAAGGTTCCTTCTGGGCAGCTTCCCAGAGACCTCAGCCCCAGGGCTCACTCATACTCTGCGTGGCCACCCGGGTCCTGGCTGTAGCCCACACTGCACTCTGGGAGCATCCGTCCCTGACCATCAGGTTCTAGCTGTGCTACTGGGGGCCAGACCCCACCTGCCTCCCTGGAGCCATCACCCAGGTGCTTTACCTCTTAGAATTCGGATTTCCACAGGTGGTGAAATAGAAGGTCAGGAGAACCTCTCCTCCCGCATGCCCTTCCGTCTACTCTGTGTGAGCGTCTTCTGTGCGTTGCCAAGGACTGCACCCACCTTCCACTGGTGGTTTTTAATTGCTCTCCCTGGTCTCCCCTCAGTGCAGAGGCACCCAGGAAGTGAGTCTGCTTGGGCCTGCCTCTGCCTGGCAGGGGGACAGATGTGGAGAAAGGGACGAGGGGAGACACAGGGGTCTTTGAGAGACGGGGACAGAAAGAGGATGGTGAGCTGAGGCAGGAAGCTCGCTGAGGGGAGGGGAGTGCAGTGGTGCCGGACAGGACGCTGTGGTGCCCAGGGGCATGGACAAGCTGTGTCCCGTCTCTGAATGGGGGAATGCTCATTACCTCAAGCAGAGGTGGGTGGTGAGATCAGGTATGTGAGCTGCCTGGAATGGAGGAGCCCCTTGTCCTGCAGTTGTGGCACCTGCACCTGGGGAAAGGCAGAAAGGGATGGGGATGGTGGGGGCAGGACAAATCCTTTGCTTAGCCTCCAGGCCCTCATCGCCCTCCCCTACGCACAAAACAGTTCTCCTGGAACCATGGAAGCTCAGGGACTCCCCAAGGTGCTTTGCTGATGTCACCCTCTGCTTGGCTCTGCACTCTTGGCCAGGTGTTCTCCATCTGCTGTCACTGGGAGGCTCGGACATCAAGGTGCATCCTGGCTGTAAGCCCTGAGCAGAGCACACTGCTTCCTTGTCCTGATGGCCCCTGGGGGAAGCCAGAGTGGGCTCCCCTGGGCCTTCCCTGATTCCTCTCTGCCCTCGCACATGCCACCATTTTAGGACCCTGATTCAGTCTGGAAGCCCCTGCAGAAGCATTCTTACATTGTCCCAAGTCCTCCAAGGAAAATCTGACTCGCAGAGTTGGGCACGAGAGGGCCCAGATGGTAGGCGCAGGTAAGCCCCTCTCCTGGGCACTGCCTCCCAGGCCAGACAAGAGGGGACACCACCGAGGCTGCATCTGCCTGTGGCTGACCCCCAGTGGTTGGCTGTGTCTCCCTGGCTGTCTGAGCTGGCTCTCTGCAGACCTGTCTTTATGTCAAGGACCATTTGGTTTCAATTCAGCCCAGAGAATGGCATCATTTGTTGTCACCCACTCTCCAGCCTTGAGGAGCTCTCTTTTTTATTTTATTTATTTATTTATTTATTTATTTATTGGTTGCATCGGATCTTAGTTGGGGCACGCAGAATCTTTCCTTGCCGCGCGCGGGCTCTTCGTTGCAGTGTGCGGGCTTCTCTCTCGTCGTGGCGCGCGGGCTCCAGAGCACGTGGGCTCTGTAGTTGCGGCACGTGGGCTCCAGAGTGCATGGGCTCTCTAGTTGTGGCATGTGGGCTTAGTTCCCTCGTGGCGTATGGGATCTTAGTTCCCCAACCAGGGATCGAACCGGCGTCCCCTGCATCGCAAGACAAATTCTCAACCACTACACCACCAGGGAAGTCCTGAGGACCTCTCTTAAACTCTGTTTCCAATATGTCCAGAATTTGTCCCCCATCTGGTGGCAGGAGTAAAGGCAGGCTGACTTCCTGCCAAAGAAACTGAAGGCTCATTCCCTCCCCGTCCTCAGCTCCCTGGATCAGGCACATGATGGGAGACTCAGGCAATCCTGAACTTTACATCTTGGGAGCTGATGGAGGCTCAGGGACCCAAGGCTCACTGGCAGAGGCTAGGGCAGGCCAGAAGCTAGGAGCAAAGTGCAAGTATTTGGGGCTATAGTACATTCTGGGAGGACATTCAGGCACCAGCATCTGCCTCTGCAAACGGGCAGCCGCCTCTTAGGATTTCTGCCTCTTCCCTGAGTCAGCACCCCATATACCTGCCTATACAATTGTGACCTACTGCATATTCTTCCTAAAACCTCTGTCCTGCTAGACTAGCTGGAGGGGGCAGTTCCTGTCACCAGACCCTGACTGGGGCATAGGTCCATCTCTGTGTGTGCCTGGGGACCGGAGACACAGGAGTAAACTGAGAGAGGCAGGGTGCACAAGGCGATCCCCGTCTGCCTGCCCAAGCCGTGCTCTTCCCCCACCCCTGTGCCTCTTGGCGTCTGGTGCAGTGTTTTCTCTCTGACCACTCAATTCACCCCCCTCCAAACTGCTGAACCTGCAGAATGTGATAGACTTGAAATTGGAATCACAGAATTTAAACATGGTGAGCTTGGCTGATTAGAAACCCGTTGTGCAAATCCCTCTGTAAATCTAACAGGCCTGCCTTAAAAAAAAAAAAAAAAAACCAACACTACTTTTAGAGCAGTTTTAGGTTCACAACAAAATTGAGAGGAAGGTACAGAGATTTCCCACATACCCCGCCCCCCAGACACGTGTGTAGCCTCCCCTATTATCAACATCACCACCACAGTGACACAATTATCATAATTGATGAATCTACACCGACACATCATTATCGCCTGAAGTACACAGTTTACATTATTTAGGGTTCACTCTTGATGTTTTACATTCTATGGGTTTTGATTAATGTATCATGACACGTACCTACCTTTACAGCGTCATACAGAGTATTTTCACCATCCTATAAATCCTCTGTGCTACACCTATTTATTCACCCCTCCCCTGCTTCTAACCCCTGGCAACCACTGATCTTTTTCCTTTATATCTTTTAATAACAAAAGAGAGAGCATACCCTTTAACTTCATAATGCAGTCAAGTACTCATAACATCATGTTCTCCAGAGGAGAACTCAGCTTTATGCCTACATCTGACTTACTTCCCCTGGATCATTCAATGTTGTCATTTCCCCCAGGACTGCTGAGGGATTAAATGGCATAAGCTATGGCAAGGACCTAGTCCGGGGGTGGGACATGGTAGGTGTTTGGTAAATGGAACCGTCATGATGGTGATTCCCTAACCTGGGGTCTGCCCCTTTGCCCAGACCCCACTTCCTGGACCAGGGATCCTCTGAATGCGGTCCCAGGACCAGTAGCAGCAGTGTCACTTGGGAACTTGTTAAAATGCAAATACCCAGGCCCTACCCTAGACCTACTATCAGAAACTCTTGGGTGGGCCTGACAGCCTATGCTCTAACATGTCCACCAGGTCTTTCTGATGGTCGAGTCTGAGAACCTGCCATTCAGGGCCTCCTTGACTGGTCTAATAAGGTCTGGTAACTGTGGACTCTGTGGCCAGGGGGTTGTGTATTTTCACTGGACCCCCGGGGGCTTTAGCACTTTAAGGCTACAAAGAAGAGGGAATTAACATTTGGTGAGCACCTCTGAGATTTAACTTCTCCTTTAACCTCCACAGCAACCCCATCAGGCAGGTCTTCCTCTCCCAAGCTAAAGAAAAGGGCTTAGAGGGAGAGACCGGGACCATACAGTGCCTTTCCTCCCATCACCAGGGACATGCTTCTCACAAGGTCCATGGGCCCCAAGAAATGGAGAGTTGGGTATGAGTAAGCAGGACTTACAGATGATCTCAAGGCTGCCTGCTCTGCTCCCAGACCCCACAAATTCTAGGCATTTACCTCCCAGACTTTCCACCCTGCCCAGGCTGCTCTGAGGACCCGGGAGAAGCAGAGAGAGGTTGGGTATGGGGGAAAACATAGTCGGCCAGACAACACTGGACATGTGCTGCTGACCAGAAATAGCATTCAAGTGGACCAGGAATTGGATGAGGGGGCAGGCGTTGGCAGGGGCATGCAAAGCCAGTCTGGGCAGATGCTAAGCCTCCATGAGACTCCTGTTCCCAGAAGTGGTGGGCTTGGAGTAGGAATGCAGTATGACACCCATGAGCCCTTGGCACGTGTCCTTCTTGGGGCCCTGCCAGCATAAAAAATATATGTATTTATTTAAAATTATTTTTTACAGCTGTGTGGAAATATGAATATAATCCAGGTTGGATTTTATTATTAATTATTATTACTATTCTCAGGTTTTTTCTTTTGATTTTAAAAGAAATTAAACACATTTGTGTTTGTGCATAGAAATCCTGTGGCCGTCGTGGCTAGCGGGAGCATGTCTTCTGGGCGGACACCTCTTTAAACCCCACAAAGAAAACAGCCAGGACCTCCCCTTGCTCCTTAGCAGAAGACAGCTCTCCTCTACCTGCGGGACGATTCTCTCCTGCATCCTACCTGCAGGAACATACCTAAAAAGGTAGGGAGAGTGGGTTCTGGACCCAGAATTCGGTTCTAGGGACTCCAGACCACACTTGCCTCTCACCGGGTGCGTGAGCGCATACGTGTAGCTGAGCGTCCCTGGGACTCAGTTTCTTCAACTGGCAACTGAGAATGCTGCGCAAACGCCCTGAAAGTTCTCAAAGGTTGAAAAGCAAAGCTCTCAGGCAGAAGGGACCACCCTTTCCCCGGAGGGGCAGAGACTCGGAGTCGCAGGTCGCGGGGCCGCGCGCCGCGTAGCATGCGGATGCGCTCCGGTGTGCGGCGTTTGTGCAGATGTGCGGGGCACGTTCTTTCTTATTAAACACTCCAAGGCTCCTGGTCCGCCCAGGAACTCCGCGGGGCGCTGGACGAGCCACGGGAGCGGGACTCCTTGGGCGCGCGGGCCGTGTCCGCGGAGTGCGCCGGCAGGCGTCCGTGCGTATCGGACGTGCCGGCAGGCGTCCGTGCGTATCGGACGCGCCAGTGGCCCTGGGGTGCCCGAGCGGCGGGGCGCGAGGAGGCGGTGCGTCTGGGCGGGCCGGGGGCGGGGCGCGAGGCGCCGTTCCGGGAGCCTGGCTCGGCGGCTCGGCTGTCGGTGCTGCGAGTGCGCCACCATGCTCAGCGTCGTGCACTTCCTCCGGAGCTTCTTTAAGGTGAGAGGCGGCATCCCGGGGCCCGCGGTCAGCGCTGGGCGGCGTCGGGCCACGCGTGGGGAGCAGAGCCGGCGCGCACCGCTGCTCCCCGGGCTGACCGCTGGGCACCCGGGTGGGTGGGGGCACGCCGGGCGCTCCCTGCCAACTTTCCAACGTGCCGATCGGGAGACCGGGAGCGTTGCCGCCCAGATCGCGGAGAAGGAGAGGTGCCCGTTGGAGGCGGCCTGGACGGCTGCCCCGGGCCACCCTCAGCGAGGGAGACCTCCCAGGGCCCGGCCTCCCCCGCACCTGCGCGCTCTCGGCCCCTCCATGTAGGATCGCCGGTTCCGGGAAGGACGGCTTGTGCCTGGCCCAGTCGGTGCCTAGGAAGAGGTTGATATTGTTGTTTCTCGGGCTGAGGATACCCGAGGTACAGAGGGAGCATACCGACCGGGTTGGGACACAGTTCTGAGGAAGGGGTAGGGAAACAGGAACCTGGGGAGTGTTAGACTTCTACACGAAGTGCGCCCCTTCCCAGGCCCAAATTCCTGGACTACTCATTAGTGTCCATGTGTCCAGTTCCTCTGGGGCACCTTTACCTCCCGTGCCCCGACGGGGACCCCATGGGGAGCAGTATTCTGCAGAATTGCCAAGCTCCACCTCCCCAGGTGAGAAACGGATGGGGTTGGCTCTGCCTGGGACCAACTGCGTAAAAACAGAGGCAGGGAAGTGTTGTCAGAGTGACAGGCCCCGGAGTGGGCAGCTGTGCACCGGGGCAAGCAGACAGCGGGGCCGTCCGTGGTGGGAGGAGCTGCTCTACTTGGCTGTGAGGCCACCTTCTCCTAGAGTGCAGACTGACGGGTCCAGGTAAAGTTCTCTGGCTCTGAGAGCCCTGGGGAACGTGGCAAGAAGGCAGATGACCCAGAGTTGGACCTGCCGGAGCCCTGCCCTCAGCCAGTCTGGAAGAGCGGCTTGTGAATCAGCTCACACCACAGGGATAATTCATGCGTACAGACGTTGGGAGGGGAGAGGGACGGAGCCTTTCAGAAACTTAGTGAGTGCAGGAGAAGCCTTTGAAGAACAGGGGAACCTGAGAGCTGTGGATCTGAACACACAGGCCCCCCTGTACCCCCCCCCTTTGAATTCTGATTTGTTGGTCTTTGTTTTCCCATTTGGAAACTGTGGACAACGATTCCACACCTTTGAAGGTGGTTGCGACGATCTTACTACAAAACGTACGTGTGTTTATAGAGCAGTGAGCCTGGGACCTTCGTCCTTCCCCACCCATGGCAGTGGTCACAGGTCACCCAGGTGAGGGGAAGTCCGCCAGGCAGAATCAGAAGCTCAGGAAACAGGCAGGTGTGGCTTGGGAAAGAGGTCACTGGACATCCCAGAGCAACCACCTTGCTTGCCCGCCTCCTCGGAAGGAGGGCCTTTGGGGAAGTATTCTCATGGGACACACTTTCCTCACATTCCCAGCCGGTCCCCAGAGGCCTTTCCACCCTCCTTGTCCCCAGCACCTGGTGCCTACCCTAGGGTCCCTGGAGGCCCTGAGATACCTCAGGCCTCTCTCTGTGCATACCCTGGGGATGAGCAGATGTGCCTCTCAAAGGATCTCCCTTTCCGCTGCCCTGCAGAGCCACCCTTGGGAGGGGCCCCGAACACCACGCAGGCAGTCTGCTTTGGGCTATGCAGGTATATCTTGCAGAGCCACCTATAAAGGCCATTCACACGTGCTCCTCCTTCAGACACTGGTCATAAGTTATGCCCCGTGAGGCCACAGGAGTGGGAGGTGGAGGGAACCACGTCCTGACCCCTCCTGGGCCTGGGCCTGCACTGACCATTCGGTGATAGGTGGCTGACTTGGTTGCTTGCTTGATCCAGAATGCTGCTCTGGGCTTCCCTGGTGGCGCAGTGGTTGAGAGTCCTCCTGCCGATGCAGGGGACACGGGTCCGTGCCCCGGTCTGGGAGGATCCCGCATGCTGCGGAGCGGCTGGGCCCATGAGCCATGGCCGCTGAGCCTGCGCATCCGGAGCCTGTGCTCCGCAATGGGAGAGGCCACAAGAGTGAGAGGGCCGCGTACCGCAAAAAAAAAAAAAAAATTTAAAAAAAGGAAAAAAGAATGCTGCTCCATTCTAGGGAGCTCAGATCGTTGGAGTCCCACGGTCAGACTCTGATAACAGAGGCACAGTCTCCACCAAGGTCCAGGAGCAAGAACAGTCCCTCGAACCCCAGGCCTGAGCTGAGCTTCTGTTGGGACTTGCTCTGCTCTGAGGGCTGTGGGAACCAACGAGGCATGACAGCCTTGTGAGAGAGCCCTTCACAGTGTAAGGAGAGCAGAGAGCCTGCTCGCAGCCTTTGGGATCACCCAGCGAATGAGTTGGGGTGGCACATCCAAGGAGGAATAGGCTGCTTCAGAATTCCAGACAGCTGCCCAGCACTGTGCGTCTTTCTCGGTGCTAGGGCGCCGAAGTCTGGCAACATGTCTTTCACTTTCAAAGCGCTATCCAAAATGTTCCAGAAAACTGGACACCTCTGCTGCCTGCCTTGAAGGTCGCTGAACTGGAAAGTCCCCGTTTTCATGGAATGTTGGCCCCACACTCCAGTATACATTAGGGTACCTTGCTACTTGCTATGCTCCAAGTCCTGTCAGTGTGGTGCCACAGACCAGCATGAGGTCCTCTGGGGCAGAAGGGTCAAGATCCCTGCTCACTAAATCATGGCACAGAATCATCTGTTCCATTTAAGGAGATCGCTTGTGAGACAGCACAGGAGAATCCACATGGTTGAACCTAAAACTGTCCACTGGCATTCTTCAAGGTCCCATGTCTTCTGAACAAGCCAAGCTGGGAAGTTGAAAAGGGCTGCAGTAGGGATTTCCACCCCTTGGCTGGTGATTTCTTAGTCACCAGAGACGAAGTATTGCTTTTGATTCCCTAGTCTGGAGGGGAGGGGGTGTTCCAGAGGCTTCCAGTTACCCTTTCCTACCACAGTCTCCACATCATGAGTGAAGGAACTGGGGTGGCGTTTCTACTAGGGACTGAGCGTGTCTTTGCCAGCTGAACGCTCTGGAGCTGGGGAAGTCTCGGTAGGACAGATTCAGGATTCCAGTGGGCTGCCATGAGGTGGATGCACGGCAAGCTTCCGCTTATGACCTGACATGCCTGCCGCCTCCCA
Source organism: Kogia breviceps (assembly GCF_026419965.1). Taxonomy (NCBI): domain Eukaryota; kingdom Metazoa; phylum Chordata; class Mammalia; order Artiodactyla; family Physeteridae; genus Kogia; species Kogia breviceps. Next base: position 88,146,353 of record NC_081311.1, read on the forward strand.
TAGGCCAGGAATCCATGTTAGCGCAGAGCCAGTGTTCACTAACTTCTGGAAGGTCCAGGTGTTTCTCAGTACAGGAGCCTTCAGAAGATTCATAGTACTCTTTGCTTAGGATGTTATTGCAGGTAACCTGTCTCCCCTTCATTGAAGGGGCTCTGGGTCTGTTGACTCAAGCCTGGGAATTAGGCAAGGGAGAGTGGAGTTTAATCAGTGAATATTTATTGAACACCTACTATCTGCCAGACACTGTTCTAGGCACACTAAGGGCCTTTTGTCTACCTTTTTTTAAAAAACATTTTTTCTCAATATTACGCAAGTCCAATAGGACCCCATTGGTGCGGCCCATCCATTTCAGTCCCGGCAGCCCCATGATCGATTAGTTGATGCCAAAGAGCTGTGGCATCAGAACATTCACGTTGGCTTCTGGCACTTTAATGTTGCTTCTCATCCTCTGCCATCCCGTCTGCCACCAAAGACAGCATTTCTCATCGGCATCTCCAGCTGATAGAGAATAGCATTTATGGCAGTTTTCCAAGATGTTGACATTCTCCTTGCCAAAGTATCTCTCTGTGCCTCTGTGTCTTTTGGGCTCTACAGGGGATACCGTTAAGGGGTGGTGAGCAGGTTGCTCTTGATAAATCCACCCCAACGCTCTGTTCCTTCAGATATTTGGATTCCTTCAAGGAAGTTTTGCCCTTTCCATTTCAATTCGTGGGGAGCCAATATCAAGCTGAGGTTTTCATGAACCTGCAGGTCACCTGCTGGAGCACACCTTGGCTGCAGGAGCTAGCTTGCTGCCTCCAGAACGAGTGCACGCCCCCATGTCAACACAGTCATCCTGAAGCACAAAGTTGTTCGTTCCTCAACGGTCAGATGCTCTCACCATCCATTCCCACCCATTTCCCCAGCTCTTTGCTGGTACATGTTGGCAAAGTAATTTTCTGAAACATGAGCCTTTTCCTCCACAGTTTGAGTTGGTAATTGGTTCCCATGGCCATGCTGAGATCCGACTCTGCTTTTTGTTCTGGAGGCGGGGAAGAGAGCAGGGGTGGACAGGAGGAGAACTGGCCTCACTTCACAGGGCAAGGTGATTGATCACAGGCTCTTGAGGCAGCCAGAGAGGGGAGCAGGGGCTGAGTGGGTTTGTGAATCCCCTAATAGATGGCCATTCCTAAGGCCAGGGCTCTCAGCCTTTTCCAAACGATGCTCTGACTTTCATTCAAGGAGCAGGGAAGCAATCCATTCAACTAGTTTTATAATTTACCAATCCACAGATTGATGGAATCAGACTGCTCTTGGTTCAGGGATATCTCAGGCTCGAGACTGCGAAAGAGAGGAAACACTTTATGTACAGTTAGAGGGAGTCCTGGGAGTTCAGAGATTTGAGTTCGTTATTCTCTCTCTTTAATCTGGCCGGGGTAGTTAGAAGAAACAGGCTCACCCCATAGTACTTGAGATCTTCATGCCTTTTCCTCAGGTTGTATAGCAAAGTCACATTTTCCCCCAGAGCCCCTAGTAGACTTGGACACAGCTGATAGAATTAGGCGGTCGCCATGCATGCAGTGAGGTGCCAGAGTTCCGTAACTTAATTCCCAATATATTTTCACTGCCTTTGACCTCAAATTGGTGGATTAACCAATCCCAGCACTTCCCTCCCCCTTTCTTTAAGGGTCTGTTATTTATAATCACCCTAGTAACAATTTCTTTACTAGTGAATGCTCTTGGTTGCAAAAGACAAAAATAGACTCCAGTTAAGTGAAAAAAAAAGAACAGTCTTGTCAGGGTGTGGGGTAGCTCCCAGGACCCAGCTTGGGTGGGGATCAAAAAAAAAGTTGGGGCACAGTGGGTCCTGCTCGACAGGCCAGCTGCTGAGGACGCCTCTGGCGGGGCTGCTTCTGGACACTCAGCTCTGTCACACCTCTCTGAGAATATGTCCACCTCCCTCTTGCAGGGGGTTAGGTCTGTTCTCAAGATCCACCATCCTGCCCGGAACTGAGCCGAGCTGCCCTCTGGAGGGTGGGAAGGGAGGAAATCTGCCCCCTTTCTGTTACCAAGATGGATGGGGCCCAGTTTCTCAATTGTCCTGGGATCCTCTCCTCCCCCCAGTCAGGACTGCTGTTCAGATGCCGGGCAGGAAAGCAGCAAATACCCCACACGCAATTAAAGAAAAGTCCCACCAGGACTCGCTCAGCCTGTCAACCTTAGGCCTGAGGGGTGTGCACACCAGTTCCCAGGGGCATTGGCTAGGGGGTCACCCACATATTCCAGCTCTTCTGGGTAAAGGTCACAACAGGCACCTGAAGTCACACAGACCCTGCCCTGTGAGAGGTCATGAGGAGGCTGCCCCTTGAGTCCTAAAGAGTCTGGTCTCTCGGGATGACAGAGAGAGGAAAGGTCAGAGTGGCTGGACAGACCAGCTCTGGGAATCAGCTGTCTGCCATGAGACCCTCAGTGCCTCCCCAGGGCTGCTGTTGCCCCAACACCCCAGACGCTGCCATCCTTGGCCCGTCATGCCGCTTAGAGGTCCGGTGCTTCCTCTCTGCCCTGGGACCTTCTCCTCCGCACAACCCTTCCCAAGACTCAACTGTGGCCAGAGGCCAGAGGCCACCTGTGCTTTTCCTCCAGACCTTCCTTCTCCTCCCTCTGCGAACTCAGGAAACACCCTTGACCTCACCAGGTCCTCTCCATCCAGCCGTTCAGCATATGCTTTCCAAGCCCCTCCAAATTCTGAGTCCTGCCCTCTTCCTCTGGGATGAAGGCTCTGAGAGGGTGGGGCTGGGGTTTGCAGCACCGCGTCCTGGGAAATGCTAGCTGAGCCTGGGAATGAATCAACCAGCGAGAGCAAAACCTTGGCCAGGTCAGTGCCCCGAGGGAGCCCCTCGTCCAGGGGGCCTGAGTAGGCCGCCCAGGGTTGATGGTTCTAGAGATGTATTCCCACAACCTTCTCTCCAAGCTTGGGCCAAGCTCAGCCCAGCTCTCTAGACTTCGGGGGCCCAGCCTCTCCATTTCTGGGTGCCTGTCCTCCCCTCGGACGCCGGCCAGTGCTGGTGGTCCTTTCGGTGCCAGCCGGAGACTCCAGCCTCTGTTTATAACCTCAGGGAGGTGCTGGGCTTGAATTCAGTCTTGGTGCTGTGTAGGGCTTGCTGGCCCCAAGTGTTCTGTTTGCTTCTCCTGCCAGGTAGGACTGGGCAGTGTTCCTGTGCTCTGGTTCCTGAGAAGTGCTCTGTCCTTCAGGAGTCCTTTCGTGGTTTGCTCATCTCTGAAATAGGCAGTCTCCTCCTCTCCAGTTGTAAGATTGTGAGGTTTATTGCCCGGCTCCCGGACCCTCCTGGGTAGCCAGTGTGAGCCCTCTGGGGGGTGTGGGTGGTACTGCCTGTGAGGCCCTGCAGCCCCTCGTATGGTGACTCATGTGCCACTGGTCAAGGGGTTGGGTGGTGTCCCCGCACTCACAGGCTGCCCTTCCCTGGGGTGCCTCCACACCACACTAGCCTCCACACCATATCACCTCCTCCAGGAAGCCTTCCTTGATGCTTCCTTCTCTCCCCTTTGAACCCCTTCTCTGTGCTGTCTTTGCAGCTCAGCTTCCCTCAGTCATAGTAGCACACTGAGTTATAACTGTCTCTCACTCCTCCATGCACACATTCATTTAGGTATACTTTTATTAAGGGTCAACTTACTGTATATTTCTATTTCATACTGTTCTTAGAAGACTCCATGACTACACATTATAATTTTCTTTTTCCCCAAGTTCCCAGCTTTTCCATTTACTCTCACATATGACGTGCCACAATGACACAAAAACAAGCCATTTCATACCCCACGTACACCATATGAAAATCCCACAGCAGAGTGGAAACGATGCTTCCATTGTACTTAGTAATTAATGAATGTACTAGTTCAAAACTCACCATATTTGATATGGGGAGGTAGATTCATGAGTGTTTTATTATTATTTCACAGCATACATACTTTTTTTTTGTATCCTATATCACATAATTTAAAAATCGACCATATAATGAACCAATCAGCACAAACCAGAAACAGGAAAAAGGAAACAGAGAAATCCTCTTCCTGTTCTCACGCACTTGCTGTCCATGGTGGAGCCGTCGGGGGTCGGGGAGGAGAGTGGGAGAGAACCCCCCCCTCAGTCGTCTCCCAGGGGCTGCAGCTGGCCCCTGGATCTCCTGCCTGTCTAGGTGCCTGAGCAGTGCAGGTGGGAGGGTGACATCCAGGACCTGGACGGAGCCGTGCTCAATGGCACCTGGTTAAGTAAATGACAAGAATATGACTTTGGAGCACAAGCGACGGGTGAATGGACTGCTTCCTTGGCGGCTCAGGCCAGTACAGGCAGGGCCCTGTACACCTGGGACCCGAGGCTGCAGCTCTCAGCACAGCTGCGTGGCGGAATCACCAGCTACACAGACTGAGTGGGTTGGAACCCAGGACTGGGGCCCGGGCCCTGGTTCCTAGGCTTGCAGGTGACTCCAGGACATGGCTGAGCTGAGAAGTACTGCTCTACAGAACCTTGGAGCTTCCTGCGCTCCCCACAGGGACAGGGCCGTTCTCGGGGTTTCTCTGGACTGAAGCCGAGGCCAGACCATGAGTCACCCTCTGACCTTCACACCACCCTGTTGTATCCGAGGGGGGTACGTGCTTTCCTGATGACTGGACGTGTCCGAGGCTGAATCCCAGCAATGGTCCGCCATAGACCCCGTCCCCCCCAGGCAGCCCCAAGGGCCGTGGGTGTTCGCCGTGGAACGTGTGTACCAGATAGGCGATTTGTCTCTCCTGGCAGCTTTTTGCCAATGAGGTGAAGATCTCCCGAGCTTGAGAAGTGACCTTCTTGGAGCAGGGCCTGGGCCGGGAAGCTTTGCCGTGTGGTGCCGCCCCTCCTCCCGGGGCCCCTGGCATTGGCGGCGGGCCCGGGGGTGGGGCAGCACAGACCAGCTCTCCCATGGGGCTCAGGGCTCACAGGCACCTTCATTGGAACCCCGCACTCCCAGGGGTGTTGTGAAAGTTAAATGATAATAAACACATGGAAGAGCATACAAATCACCCAGCGAAAGTGAGCACTCGACGGCTGTTGCTCATCTCCTGTGCTTTTCTTTCCCCTTCCCCATTTCTCTCTTCCCCCAAACAAATATTCTTCCTTGTAACCAGTGGAGTTGAGTGGAAACCCATCTCCTGATACGGGGCCACATGAGGCTGCTGGTGGTGCAGCTCCTGTGATGGTACGAGGTGCGTTTTCACAGAAGAGCTCGGACTATGTGACACTCCCAGAGAAGCCAAAGTCCTCTCTGCGTGAGTTTTCCTTCACGTGAAGGTGGTTCTCCTCGCGTGCAGACTGAGCCTTGTGAGAAAGTGGGCAATAACCGAATGGAGGTATATCCGCGGAGTACCACTCAGCGAGAGAGGCGTGAACCGCTGGCACACACCCCAACCTGGATGGATCTCCAGAGACTGCGGCTGAATGAGAGCGGCCCGAATGCTGCCTGGCTGCATTTATCCAAAATTCTAGACAATACTGACGAGTCTCTAGTGACAGAAAACAGGGTGTGGGGCAGGTGGGGGCCGGAGTGTGGGATGGCAGAGGAACATGAGCCGGTGGGGACGTGAGACATTCATTGTCTTGTCTGGTGACAGTTTCGCGGTGTATACACATGTCGGAAACCCTCAAGTCCTACCTCCAATGTGTGCAGTTTACCAAATGTCAGTTATACCTCGATAGAGCTGGGGTCTCTCTCTGGAGGAACCGGCCAGAGCATCTCACAGCACTCCTCCCTCCTTGAAAACCATCCCCTTGCTTTCTTCGCCCCCTTCCTGGGGTGCCACGGGCACAGAGAGTGCAATGGTTATGAGGCAGCAGGTGGCCAGTGAGACGGAGGCCCCGTCTAAGATAGAGACGAGGGATTCTGGTTTAGTCAGCTGAGGCGTCCTTGGCACACGCCACTGGTGTGTCATCGCTGGCTGGTCCTTTACGAGGCGTAGGGCCTGGGGGTGCTTGATCATCTGGTGCCTTCACCCCGAGAGTCAGGCATTGGGCTCCTGGGAGCGTGCCGTGCCCACCTGCAGCTCTGTGAGGTGCTGCTGGGAGAGACTTGCTGCTGGAGTTGGCCTGGTGACGTGGGTTTGGGGAGATTTAAGGAAGCAGGAGCAATTCTGTGATCGGGTGACTTAATAAATCTCACCCAGGAGGAGAAACAACTGGTCTGAAGCTAAACCTGGGGTTGACCAAGCAGCCGCCGTCACCCAGCGTAGCCAGCTGTTTGCTCTCTGTGGCCTGGACGTGTGTGTTCCATCTGTGCCTGTGAGCATGGAGGGGCCCCACCACAGCCCCGGGGTGTCCTGGCTGACGGTGATGCTCCGTGACATTGTTCACGTTCCACAGGAGGACACCGGGCTCCACTGTGACGCCAGGCTGGCTCCCGCATGTCATGGACACTGTTGTCCTTCCTGCTCATTGGAAATGAGTCGGGCACATATCCAGCCTCTGAGAGCTATACCCACGGATACATGCCGAGGCCCCTCCCAGCCCCAGCGACTCAACTCTCCAGAGGGGGCCCGGAGGGTGTTTGGGAAAAGCCTTGGGGGTGATTCTGTGATTCTGCTGTGGACCATGGTGCTGAGCCCCGCTTGGATTCCTGACTTGCTGAGTCCGGCAGAGTTGGTGCTCTGAGCTCCTCCCCCAGCTTCCCCCACCCCTGCCCAGCCAGCTCCAGCCTCCAGAAGCAGGTTCTCCCCTCTCACCCAGCAGACTGGCCTCGCCCAGCACTGCAGGCCCTCTGCATGCTGCTCTGTGCTGGGGCCGTGCTGACCAGCGGGGAGCTAGGGACCCTGCCTCTGTCCCAGAACATCTGCTTCTCACCTGGAGTCTGAATTCCTCAGTGGAGATATGGGAGACCTTGTAAGACAGAGGAGGTTTCCATCACCACGGTGGACTTAGGGGCACTCCACATCCTAGCTGGGAACGGGGTGTGGCTCCGCCATCCCAATCCTCAGTTTCTCTGTAAAATGGGGCTAACGCGATCTGTCAGATCGTGAAAGTCGGTGAGCTCCCGTTGGGAAAATACGTGGTCTGGAGACCTTGAGTTTTCAAGAGTGAGGCCCCTCAGAGGACTAGACCCCAGGGTGAGAGCACATTTGGTATTCTGTCCCCTCCTGAGGCTGCCTCAGTCCCTTGTCTCTCTGTGAGTTCTGGAGTTTATAAAATGTCAGGAGAGGATTCACCAGGGAAAACACTGGCTGAGAGAAGACCCAGCCTCCACCCGAAGGGTGATGAGTAAGACACGGGCGACGGGCGGATGGGGGGAGGGCAGCTCTGAAAGGACAGCCCGTGTGGCCTCACCCCTGTGCAGCACGCAGCCTAGTGCCCGGCTCCACCTCCCCTCCTGACTGTCACACGGACCACGTGGCTCTCACCCTGCCCTGGCCACAGTCTCAGGAACGGGGCGGGAGCCGAGCCTCTGGACAGGGACACGTGCGGCAGGTCGCCTCCGGCTGAAGCTGACTGGTCAAGTGGAGACCACAGATGTGGGAGAGGCCACATGGAAGCAGGGACTTCTGAATGCAATGGGGAAGGAGGCCTGGACACAGGACACTGGGGCCGGCTGGGAGGAGTTCTGAGGTCCCTGTCTCCAGGCAGGAGAAGGGCTGTATTTGCAGTGTGATGGAGTTTGCACAAGGCAGGAGCTTTCTCCAGGGCAGATGAGCTCCCACCCTGTCTCAGGACCGCCCTCTGAAGCCGCCCCTGGGAGGTGGCCACTCCCTCAGGCTCAGATCCAATCTAAAGTGGCCTGCACTTTGGCCCAGTGTTTTGATTTGATCCCAGAAGTGCAGTTCATTTGTTCCATCTACAGCATCTGCCAAGTCCTGTTTCATCCCAGGCCTTGTGATGGGGAGACCAAGCCATGAGGGAGACAGAGCCCAGCCACACACATGCCCCCAGTAGGTGGTTCTGAATTCTCCCGAGCACCAGTCCAGTGACCTTCTGCGCATTCGGTGGAGGCTGTGACCCGCCCGCTGGACACACCCCTGCTTTTGTGTGCATGCGCCCTCTGCTTGCAATCCCAGAGGCCCACCGAGCCTGTGGACGGCAGTCTAGGAGACCTGCTCTGGATTGTGAGCTCGTGAGGACCAGGGCCACAAATTACTGTTTCTCTTTCTCCCTCTCTAGTGCCCAGCACAGAGCGTTGAGTGAGGTGGCAGCTCTGCGTGTGTTTCAGTGAGGGGACCGGGAACATGGCCCTTTGCTCCTCGTCCCTGAGACCTGGGTAGTAGGGGATGGGTAGGTTGTCCGTGTTAGTGGGACAAAGAGTCAGACACTACCCATGGGGGATGGGCCATGCTGGGGCTGCGGTGAGGGCCTGGAGGGGTTGGCGTGCCTGGTGATCAGGTGCCCAGAGGGAGGGCACTGAGCCCTGAAGCCCAGGGCGGGCACTGGCTGGCAGTCTTGGTGCCCAAGGGACCTGGCCAGGGACTCTGCCTGGAGGACAGTGGGCTGGGCCTCAGACAGGCTGGGTGGGCCCTGGACACCTCTGATCCTCCACCCCAGCCAATGCCAGGGAGGAAAGCTGGTGCCAAAGCTGAGAGGTGAGAAGGGAAAAATCAAGCCTGCCAGGCGAGGAGGTACTGCCTGCGTGTGTGCGCCCCAGGGGAGTAGAGGGCAGCTCGTGGGGTCTCACCTGCTGCCCCCACTTGTGCCTCCTCACCCACAGCCCCAGCCCAGGAGCACCTCCCTGCCCCTCCCTCAGGTCGGTGGCTTTCACAGCCCCCCTCTCTGTCCTTTAGCAGCACAAGATCTCAGAGCGTGTTGGTTTCTCTCTAAAAAAGGTCCAGTGCCGACCTGGTCACGCAGCTCCTAAAGAGCGCCGGTCGGGTGCTGGGGTCTGGGGAGGCTCTGGCTCTTCATAGGGGCCTTGGGAGAGGGTACCCTGTCAAGTACTCAGTGTCACGTCACCGGGCACAGAGACGGGGAGGGAGACAGCAGTGCATGGAAGTTTTCTGTGCCCTATTTGGAGAGGTGCCACCTTTGCTGTTCACAGAGACATCTCTGACCGGGGCCCCATGCCCAAGCTGTCGGTAGGGATGCAGCAGCCACGCTGCTCCTGGGGTCATTCCAAAGGGCTGGCCGGGCCACCTTCTTGCTGCGGAACCTAGGGGAGTCGCACTTCAAAGCTCTCTCGAGAGGCAAGGCAACGATCCACCTTTCCTGGAGCTAAACGTACACTTTTCAAAAAGGAGTTTGATAATTCTGAAATCAAGATGCATTTATGATTGATGTGTACATTTAAAAGTGATTTCGTCTTCCCTCTCAATAGCTATGATTAACTTCGTGGCATCTGTGCGCTGAGGAAACAGGACAGTTGTAAACCTCCCACGTGTTCAGGAAACACAGTGTGTGCCTCTCTTGGAGGCCCCAGTCCCAGCCCAACCCAGGAGCTGTATGACTCCCTGAAGAAACTCCCACGTCCAGGGCATCCTCAGAGTGACATGCCAGGACGGAGGGACACGTCTCCCAGGGAGAAAGGAAGGAGCCCCCAGTATTCCCAGAGAGGCTGCCACCAGGCCCCAGAACCGCGTGTATCACATCTTCCTGGCAGTGTGATCAGCATGATTTTGTGTCTCATGCACAGGGCAGCGGCCACTTTGGCTGGGCGTCCCCTGTGTCCCTCTTTGTGCAGGCAGAGTCACCTCTCAAGACACCTCAGGGAGCACGCACTTCTGGTGACCCTTGTGTGTCTGTCAGAGAGCTGCTGACACAGCTAGTGATGGGTCTTCACATTCAAGGACTGATTTTCTCCGGGATCTGGTTCTGCTCTCCTCCAGTGAGGCTGGCTCCGGACCCACCTCCCCAGCTTGTCTGCGGCCCAAACCGGCACTAAATGGCTCTTGACTGGATTCCCAACTCCAGATCCTCCAAATTGGCCAAATGCCTCTGTCCCCCTGATACAGCTGCACATATCCCAACACAACAGGGCATGTGGCCAGTGGGGACAGCAGAGCCTCTAGCAGGGGTGCAGCGGAGCAGGCAGGCAGGTGTCCCTCCTAACAGAGGCCTCATTCTGGTGATGAATCAATTCAGACTCCAGGGGGTGGCAGGCAGAGGGCTGGCGGTAGAATAAGACCCAACATCAATGCCCCCATTTTTCCCCCATACTGGGTGGCCTCCAGCAATCTAGGCTTTTCAGTGAGACTCTTCGTGATGACGTTCTGGGCCACCAGGGCCTCTGCCGTGCATGTGCTTCTGTGTCCGAGGGAGAGGCCGCCTCCCTGTGCAGGTGTGATGGGCTCCAGACCAACCATGGGTCTGCAGAGCAGCCTCGGGCCGCCAGGTGCGGGCCCTCCTGGGGCTGCCACACCCACATCCCACCAGGAGCAGTTCTCTCAGTCCCTCTGAGCAGGTCTGTCTGCTAAACTGGGGTGACCACCTGCTGAGGCCCCCAGGCAGGACTGCGGAGAGGGCAGGGGGGAGGTGGAGTTGTCCAGCTTTGTGCGACGTGTGACCGCTACGGTCGCGTAGGTGTGTTGGCACGTGGAGAAGGATGGGTACCAGCTGAAGCGGGGATTCGACCGTCTGCATGACCAGAGGTCAGCACGTGCCTTTCTTCTGTCCGGTGGCCTTGTGGGGGTGGGAGCGTGACCTGGGAAAAGCCGGGCGGTGAGGACTCAAGTCAGGACGCGTCTGTAGACGGCGACAGGCATTACCTGCCAGCCCCCGGCGGGCGGGCCCATCTGGTCTGTGGCTCATTACTTCACGGTCAGGAGGAGAGCCTGTGAAGGCCCCTGGGCCGGCCCGGGTGCAAATCAGTACACTGTGCCGTGTCGTTTCTCACGCAGCTACGTCTTCTCAGGGAAAGGAAGGCCACTCTCTTCCCCGGGAGAGACACAGCTAGGAACTGTAGGCCGGAGTGTGCTGCAGCCAGGACCTGGGAGCGGTCCCTGCAGACTGAGGAGACCTCCCGTGCGGCAGGTCCGGAGGGCGGGCCCTGCCTGCTTGTTGGGAAGGAGCTGCCGCCAGGCCTTTGGATGGGTGGCCGCGCTGCCTCTGACCCGAGAGACTGGAGCGGGGCAGGCGCGGGTGTGGGGGGGACCGCGGGGCAGCAGGTCAGAACCCAGTGCCACGTGCTGGCGGGAAGAGGCACGGCGGCGTCCTCACCGTGCACACACGGTCACTGGAATCTACCGACCTCTGCCGTCACTCACTCATCTAAGACCTGCAGGAGGCACCCACCCTCTCAGGGAAACCTGGGGCCCTGAAGGCTTGTTCAGCCCCATCTCCGGGGATCCAGCAAGGCTCACAAGTCGATGTTTGTGCACCCAGAGATGGGGAGTCAGAGAGACCTTTCCAAACGCAAATGCCACCACTACGTCGCTTGGGCAAGCAGCTGTTCCGAGCTTCAGTAAGGAAATCTGCAGAAAAAAGATAAGAACACCCTCCTCATTTTAGGATGAAATAGTGTCTAAAAGGCACCGGACACATGGGGAGCACCTCACGCCGAGTTATTTTGTTACCACAGATGTAATTTTTATAATAGGAGAGACCATTTTCATTCAAGGGTTTGCTGAGCAGCTGCCCTGTGGCAGGCTGGGGTCCTAGAGGGGCTGACATGCGCCCCCTGGAGGAGCCTGGAGTCTCGCAGTGGAGACAGGCAGGCGTACGACAGCAGCAAGGTTAACAGCAAGCAGCAGCAGCTTCACCCCCGCAGCTAGGGATTCGGACCGGAGGCGGCGGGTGCAAGCACTCAGCCCTGCCCGGGGAACAGAGGAGACGCTGCAGGAGCCAGGCGCGTGGGAAGCGCTCGCTTGGAGCCCCGTGCACGTGCGCGCATTCCTGATACCCGAGCGAGACTTCGGAGTGAGCTGGGGAGCCTGTGAAGGAGGCCGGACGATGTGCACGTTGTGCACGAAGGCAAAGCATCGGCGCAAGTGTGTGCTGGGAGCACGAGCGTCTTAGGAGATGCCTAGGTGTGAGTGGGGACTGGGAGGGAGAAGTGAGCATGCAGAGTAGGGCCAGGATGTGCTGAGCCCTGGCGTTGCCTGAGGGCAGTGGAGAACGGGGTGACATCAGCGGTGCGTGTGCTGAGACCGGAGGCACAGGAGCCCACTCCTCCTCAAGGCAGCGGGGCCTCGTCCTGCTTAGAGCCCAGAAGCAGCTTAGAAGAGGGCTTAGTGGGAAAAGGGCAAAGCCATGGCAGCCAGGAGGACAATACGAAAAGGTCCGTTGCTCTCCGGGGCCCAGAGCAACCTCCTCTCCCCTGGGGATCCTGGGCCTGCTGCCGGTCCAGGCCAAGAAGCTACTCAGGTGTCAGGGAAGAAGCTGCCTCCTTCTAGAAGCCTGAAACACCCAGGTCAGGGAACTCCCATCATGGGTCCCCTGGTGAGAGCCACGCGTGTCTGGTTCCTTGGGTTCCCTGGCCTGGCCTTTCCCACGAGACACCTTCATACGGCACCACGAGGGAGGGACTTCCTGGCTCCGCCACACCCATCCCAAGGCCCAGGCTGGGGTCTTCTGGGGCGAATCCCACACAGTACCTCGCAGTCTGATGCTAATAGCCATACAGCTGACAATGGATCTGTGATAGCAGAAAATTCCGAGCAACAGGTGGGAGAGGGAAGCAGAGTTGAGGAGGAAGAGCGCCATGGTGTACCTGGGTGTCTCCAGACACAGCACATAACCTAATTCTGTCTTCTCACCTGTAAAATGCTGCCTACTTCGCAGGCTTGTTGTTTGGACTTAGCTGCAAGGTGAGATTTAGAGGAGGTGTGGAATGCTGGCACTTTTCCTTTCCAGTCTTCAATCACATGACATTCTGCAAAGCACAGAGGTCAGCCTTGACTCACCTATTTCACTGGATACTGTGAGAACATGGTCCAGGGAGGAGCTGCTGAGACAGGTGTGGGCTGAACAGGGTGTCTGTGAGCATCAGCTTTCAGGAACAGCAGTTTCTCTATTTGTCTGGGGCTCTTAGGTCTCTGTGGCATGTCCCACCTCCCTACAACATGAGTGGGGCAGAACTTGAGGGGTGGGCGTGTCAGGAACACCTTCGTTTGGCTCCACCGTTGGGTACAGGCCACACAAGCCCTGGCAACATCCTGGTCACCGTGGGAATGCAGCGTGGGTCAGGTGAATGGAGGACGCGGCCATAATAGATAAAATACAGTGAGGTCAGCCTTGAAGAATGGAAAGAGCGAGGCTGGTGCCAGAAGACCTGCATCCTAGTCCCAGCTTTGCTGTTACCTTGCTGTGTGATCCTGGGCGAGTCACTAAACTTGTGGGATAGGGGTCTCAGTTCTCTCACCTGTCAAGTGCCAATGTCCTTTGTCCTGCTCACCTCACAGGTTATTGGGACAATGAAACTGGTGATGCGGGAATAGCTTGGGAAGCAAAGAAATATGTCCACTACGAGAGAAATGATTTCAAAAATTATGGGGCATCCAAGCAAAATGGTTAGTAAAAGTATGTCATGGAATAATATTTAATGACATGAAAAAAATGTTCACAATATACTATCAGGCAATTTCATATTTGAAATAAAGATCTGTACCTATGCTGTGAGGTACATGAAAGTGCTAGAACTACAGGCCAAGCCCTGTTTCAGGTGCTTGGAAACCTGCAGTGGAGCAGGCTGAAACTCCTGCCCTGGGAGCCTATGTTGGTGGGGTGGGGGGGAGTGCAAAAAATGCACATTCCTTCCATGGAGGGCGTTTCCATAAACTCAGGGTCATTATACCTGCCTCTTTCAAGGAAATGGTGTGGGGTACACCCTGGGGCAGCTCTACCCCAGGCAGGTATATTTGAGAAGACAGGGCTCCCCCTCCCCCCACCTCCAGCTCCCAGCCTGGTGCTATGGTTTTACCCCAGGAGGGGCAAACTGCTGGCATTCTCATCCCCAGCCCCATGTTGCAGGAACTCTGTCCTGGCACGTGCTGTTGAGAAGTCTGGGGCTCCCTTCCACACCCAGCCTCACTTATATGGTGGCTGCTCTGCTCCAGTCACAGCAGGCAAAGAATACTGGGGCCACAGTCAGTCCCTGCCCCAGCTCACTCGTAGGATAGGGGTTCCATGCCAGGAGGGGGAAAGCCACAAGGACCAGGGACTGCCGGCTGGTAGAGTGGTGGGGGGTGTCAGTCAGGAAAAGCAGACTTCTACCCCCAGCTCTGTACTGTGGCAAGGGCTTCTGCCTGAGGAGAAAGGCAGGCCAGGAGGACCCTGCACCTCTGCTTGAGGGGCTTGACTTGTGATTTGGGACAGAGAGTGGAGGACTTGGTGGAGAGCAATTAAGAGGAAGCTGGTAGCTTCATGAGTCGGGAATCCCCAGGATCACCTTCAGGCTTGATAATTGGCTGGAAGGACTCATAGCCCTCAGAAAAGCTGTTGTACTCATGGTTATGGTTTATTACAGAGAAAAGGCATAGATTTAAATCAGCCCAGGGCAAGGGTGCACAGGGAAAAATCCAGGTGAAAGTGTCCAGGTGTCCTCTCCAGTGGAATGACACAATGCAGTGCCTAATTCTCCCAGCAAAGATGTGTGACAACATGTGTTGTCAACCAGGGAAATTTACCTGAGCCTTATGTCCAGGGTTTTTATTGGTGTCCACGTGGCACGGAGTGCCTATATGACTAACCTTAGCTACTCAGACTCTGGTCTCCCAGAGATCAAACTGATACAGCTTGGCCCAGGGCCTCAGGCATGCAAAAACACTCTTACCAGGCAGGATATTCCAAGAACTCAGAGCTTATCTCCCAGGAGCCTGTCCTTTCTCTGGAGTGTGCAGCGTTTGAGTAATGCAAGCCTGCCAAGTCAACTCTTTACTGGACACTTCAAGACACAAGCAAATGGCAGAAAGTGGAAAAGTTTAATAGAGAGACAGCTAAGAAGAGTCCTCGTGGGATCACAGTAAGCCCTGGGAGTTGGGAAGGCTACGTGCATGTGCCGGCTGCAGCCACGCAGGAGCGTCCAGGGCAGGATGTGAGCAGACACGGGAGCATTCTCCAGGCCGCACACAGACCGGTCAACGCAGGGTGGAAGCCTCAATGGCACAAGGGTCCCAGCAGAACCCGTGGCCAAACACTGACTGAACGATGACCTATTCTTGCCCAGGTACAACTCCCAGGAAGCCATGCTTTAAAATAAAACCGCACACATCCCTGGAATTCTGGAAGACTGTGTACATGCACAAGGCTGCACCCTCTCAGGAGTGATCAGAGAGGGAACGACTGGTCCCTGGCTAAAGCTGGACAAAACTGTAAACTCCCTGAATGGCGATAGCAGCTTCCAAGCCACGTGCACATCTAATGGTAAAGGGCTGTTGACCTAAAATAGACGGCCAGATGTTTCTCCAGCGAAGACGAATTTGTTCAGGATCAGCAGAGAATGGCAGTTTGGGGTCTGCAAACATGGTGAGCCACATGTGCAAGTCCCTGCATGGCAAGTGAAGCAGAGACACTTTTACAGAGGGGAAAAGGAAGTTGGGAGGGTGATAGTAAACAGAGAGCTCGTGGCTTTCATTGGTTGAGTTGTTGCCAGGATAGAAGAGGGGTCTTTCTTCTCATTGGGCCCTGCTGTGTCACCACAGGGCATGAGAGGTCCCCCTTCTGGTCTCCAGACTCTATTTAAGTGAGGTTTCTGTTTATTAATTTTTTACAGGGTAAAAAAATGTCACAAATCATGGAAACTTCAGCAAAACCTTTGGCCAATAAGTGGCTCAGACCGGTCAAGGGATAGCCCCTAGGTAAGCTGGTTAAAAGAAAAAAACAAGAAGAAAAATCCTGAAGAGGGTTATCAGAGGCTGTACACCGCCGGGGAATGGATTTTGCAGATCAGTTCAGTCCAGTCACTAAACAAACAAACAAACACACACAACGACTGACCAGACAACAACAGCATCAACAACCCAGAGGAGGAATATTAATGTCCAGAGTTGCTACAATATATTATCTGAAATGTCCTGTTTTCAACAAGAACAGTAACAAAAAATATATAAGACATTCAAAGAAATAGAAAAGTGTGGGTCACACACAGGGGGGAAAAAAAGCAAGCAATAGAAACACTTTGAAGGGGTGTAGATGGTGGCTGCAAAGCAGTTGTCGCAAAGATGTTCAAAGAACTGAAGGAAACGATGCATAAAGAATTTAAGGAAGGTGTGATAAGTGTCTCACCAAACAGAAAATATCAGTGAAGGACTAGAAAATATTAATATTAACCAGTGGAAATTCTGGAGTTGAAAAGTACAACAACCAAAATGAAAATTTTGGTAGAGGGGTAATTCCCTGGTGGTCCAGTGGTTAGGACTCCAAGCTTTCACTGCCAAGGGTGCAGGTTCATTCCCTGCTTGGGGAACTAAGATCCTAAAGGCCATGTGGCAAGGCACGCACACACACACACACACACACACACACACAAAAAAAAAAAAAAAAAAAAAAAAAAAGAACAACAGATTAAGACCCAAACAAAAAAATAACAAAGAGAAAAAATATTTTTAAATTGTTAAATGTTTATTAGAGGGGCTCAAAAGATTTGAGCTAGAAGAAGAATGATTGGACTTGAAGATCGATTGAGATAATGCAATCTGAGGAAGAGAGGGAAAAAAATAAAAAAGTGAACAGAGCTTCAGAGAAATGTTGGACACAATCAAATGCACCAACAGAAGCGTAATGGGAGTACAGTACAGAAGAAGTGGAGAAGGTAAAATACATTCATTCTCAGATACACAAAAATGGAAAGAATTTGTTGCCAGCCAATCTGCCTTACAAGAAATGCTAAAAGAAATTCTTCAGGCTGAGAGCAGATGACACCAGAGAGTAATTCAAGTCTACATAAACAGAGAATGCCAGTAAAGGTAATTGTTTAGCTAAGAGACAGCTACAATTGCATTTCCATTTCACATGAGATATCAAATTTATGGGTATGGAGTTGTTCATAATATTCCTTTATTATCCTTTTAATGTCCAAGGGACTAGTAGTGATGGCCACTTTCATAACTATGTATTGTATTTTCATTTTCATTCAGTTCAAAATATTTTCTAATTTCAGTGGTAACTTCCCTGAATGGAAAAATAAATAAACAGGAGACTTCCCCCCATTCCTTCTGAGTGTTGCAAGCCCCTTTCCTCTTCCTAAAGCCAGTTCTAAAAGTCCTATCCTAGAGATTTCTCTATGCCCTGGTGCCCATTTTCAGGTTGGGTGGAGGATGTCAGTGATAACACCAGAAACTCACCTCAGTGGTATTTCAAATCCTTGCTTTCTCTCCTATTGAATTGCTACTGTTTACTTTAAAGAGTCCTCAAATAGCTGCTCCGTGCATTCCGTCTGAGCTGCATAGCTGCATTTCGTGGGAGAGGCAGGGTGGAGTGCGCTTACTTCATCTTACTTGGAAACGGAACCTCCCTGATGTCTTTTTCTTAATTGAGGAATTTCTTACAAAGCCACAGTAAAAATAAGCCAGAGTAATGTGCAAACATAGCAGAGGGACACCTAGCCCAGATTTGGGGAATTAACCTTAGTGGCAGATACGGGGGAGCAGGGAAGGTTTCCCAGAGGAACTAAGACCTTGCTGTCTCTTGGCTGGGCTGAACGTGGGAGAAAGGTATTCTGAATAACAGGACCCACTGTGGCACAAAGGTGTGAAAGAGTGTGGTGTCTTTAGGGAACAAAGGCAAAGGATTTTAGACAATTGGAACACTATGTACAGCAGAACAGGAAGGGAGAGGCAAGAAAGGCAGAGGTCAGATCAGTCAGTAGGACTTTGTAGCATTCTAGAGTATTTGGATTCTGATGGAAATTTTATAGAGAGTGTATTAGTTACCATGACTGCTGTAAGACATTACCACAGACGTAGAAGCTTAATCTATTCCCTCACCACTCTGGAGGACAAAAGCCCAAAGTCCGATTCAGTGGGTTAAAGTCAAGGTGTCCTCCAGGCTGGTTCCTTCTGGAGGCTCTGAGGGGAAAATGTGTTTCATTGCCTTTTCCAGCTTCTAGTGGTTGCTTGTAATCCTTGGCTTGTGACCCTCTCCATCTTCAAAGGCATCACTTCATTCTCTGCTTCCAGCGTCTCGTGGCTTTCTTCTCTGACTGATTCCCTCCTTCATTTCTCTGGTAAGGACCCTGGTGATTACATGCAGCCCACCTGCATAATCCCGGATAATCTCCCTATCTCGATATCCTAAACTGCTCACATCTGCAGAGTCCCTTGCGTCATAAAGGTCCTGGAGATCAGGACATGGACACCATGGGGTTTCTTCTTCAGCCTACACAGAGGGTACTTCGTAGATTTTTGATGGGAGGGGATGACGTGACAAATTGTCTAACTTATGGTTTAGAAAGATCTGTCTGGCAACAGAGTAAGAAGAGTAGGGCTGCAGGCCTGCAGAGTAGTTTGGAAGCCGCGGAAAGAACCGACTCCAGTAATGAGAAGGTACAGCTGGATCAGCGGCAATAGCATGGAGGAGAGAGTTCACCTGGCAGGCTCGGGAGGTATAATCCGTGGGACTTGGAGCCTGCTAGGGTGTGGCTGAGTGAGAGAGGAAGTCCGGAGGGACTCAGCGTTTCTGCCCTTCCCGTTTGGGTGATGCGGTATCACTGGTGAATAGGGAGTACGGGAGAGGGCAGGGAGAGATCCCTAGTTTTGTTCAGAACCTGACTTCGAGCCATGGATGCGAGTCCTCTAGCGTGCGGCCCATGGTCTGCAGAGCAAGGCAGGTGATGGCTATTTGGTGGCGCTGAGCACACTGGCAGTACCTGAAGCCAAGGAGACAGAGGTGACTCAGGGACTGTGTCTAGAATCAGAAAGTGCACAGGAGCTGCCTTGGGGAACAATGACCTTTACAGTCAGGGAGAAGTAGGGGTGTGGGAGGAAGCCATAGAGGCAGGGGGAGCACCAAGAGGGTGCTGTCCTGCATCCAGTAGCCTCGGGGAGCAGGGAGTTGATGCCTTTGTATTCAGAGTCCTTCCTCTCCTGGCGGAGGGCCACTTCTTTTCAAGTGAAACGCTGGAGGAAAAGGGTAAAGGATGGTATTGTGTTTTTGCTTGTTAATCTGGGGGACCAGAGGCTCGGCTGAGAACTGAGTTGTTTCTTGAACATTAGCTGCATGCACACATAGAAGAGGCTGAGTGAGGCCCCCTCACTGGAACCAATTGTGGCAAACAAGACCCATTTTGCTCTCAGGCTTGCTCTGGCAGCAGCTGAAAAGCTCTATTATTTGCCTTTCTGGGCGCACTGACCGCAGAGGCTCAAAGTTTTGGTGCAAGGCAGCAAGCCCCCCTGCCTCTGAGAACAATATTCATCCTCTGCCGTCATTCCCATACAAGGACCTTGTAGAAAGACATGGCTGCAGGGGAGACCAGAGGCCTGGAGGCTGTTTCTTCCATGTGTTTCTGCTTTTCCCCTCCTGTGGCTTCTTCCTCAGCCCTGGAGAAGGAGGAGGGGATAAGAGAATGGGGCAGGTGGATGTTGGCAAAAGGTGCAAGGACAAAGCTTGATGGAAGAGTCACTTGGCCCCGGGGAAAAGGGGAGGACTTTTGGGAGAACTGGGTAGTCAGGAGGGGGTACATTTCAGATGGAAGGATGGGCATGTCAGGATGGAAAATCAGAAATGGGCATGAAGGGGCTTCCCTGGTGGCTCAGTGGTTGAGAATCCGTCTGCCAGTGCAGGGGACACGGGTTCATGCCCCGGTCCGGGAAGATCCCACATGCCGTGGAGCGGCTGGGCCCATGAGCCATGGCCGCTGAGCCTGTGCTTCCGGAGCCTGCGCTCCGCAACGGGAGAGGCCACAACAGTGTGAGGCCCGCATACCGAAAAAAAAAAAAAAAGAAAAGAAATGGGCATGAAGTACGTGGAGCAGGGCCTGGAGACTGGTCCAGCCAGGGGAAGCACATCTCAGGACCACGAGCTCCCAGAACACTGTCCCGGAGACGAGAGAGGGAAGGGGCTCCCTGGCCCTGTTCCTTCCTCTAGAAAGAGCATCGCTTCATGTTTGAATGGCCCTTATTTCCCTGCATCCATTCCCATATAACCCTCTCAGAACTGTGTACACTGAGGGGAGTGAAGTTTGGAGAATTAACCTCCCAGAGTGAAGACAGTCAGGTTAAGAGCCAGGATGGAAACTGAGGAGGAGGAAGCTAACTTTGGGGGTGTGCTTATGTGCCACATGTCTAAATACACGTTGCCATTTAATTCTCAACTCT
This sequence comes from Kogia breviceps, assembly GCF_026419965.1. Classification (NCBI taxonomy): domain Eukaryota; kingdom Metazoa; phylum Chordata; class Mammalia; order Artiodactyla; family Physeteridae; genus Kogia; species Kogia breviceps. Next base: position 88,166,537 of record NC_081311.1, read on the forward strand.
CCTAGACCTGAGTGCTATCAGCCTTATTGCATAGATGGGACCAGAGGCTCTTAGGAGGAGGTACCTCGTCCCTGGTAATCTCTGTCAGCGCCGGGGTGAGAATGAGATCTCCGCAGAAGCAATGTCTGCAGCCATGGATGTCACCGTAGAGGCCCTCCCAAGAGATCACTGCGTGACAGTCACCTCATTTTACTGCTGGGAGACCGTGGTTTAGAAAGGGGCATGACTGGCCAAAGGTGCCCAGCCAGTGGGTGCGACAGCTCAGATGGGCAAGGGGCTTTTCTAAACCTCAGCTTCCTACACCTGGACTTTTAAAAATGCCTACCAACGTACAAATGCTTTGAGAAGTCTGGAGGAAATTTTTTTATTTAACTTCGTATCATTTTCCAAAATTATCTGACAGCCAATCTCATAGTTGTTGTCTAAATCCTGCGGATTCCCCTGCGGGAGATGCTTCATGCCAGCAACCTGGGACATTCAGCTCCACCCCTCAGATCTCGGGAAGACCCTCCCACTCCTTGTTAATTAAAAATTGCACACCTTGACTCATTCCCTTATAATTCTGCCACCAGTGGAGCAAGAACAATGAGAGACCTTGTATCCCTGTTTTGACACGAATTTTAACCCACCGAAGAGCCACAAAGCACGGTAGGTGTAGCAGCTGGTGAAATGTGATCTAAGATCTGTCAGCTGTGTCGCCTTAGGTGAGTACTTGTCCTGGCAGAGCACACGCTGAGTGTCTGTAAGGTGGGCCAGTGGTGCCTTGCAAGGCTGCTGTGCAGCTTAGTCAAGCGTAAGCGGTGGCCTGGCAGGAAGCAGACAGCTAGTTCCTCCCTGCGCAGGGAAGAGACTTCGCATTCTAAAAATGATGCAGGCCTATTTCAAGTTGTTCACCTTGTTGGTAAAGGGGCTGAGCTCTTGCTCTGCTGGTTATCAAAACACAGAGTTCAAGCTTTAGGCAAAAGCATGAGCGGTTGTGTGAGATGCTGGCCTTACGCCAGGCTTGTCCCAGTACACAAGCCCTGTTTTCAAAGGCTTCCCCGATCTAGAACATGCCCAGGAGATAACCATGGTTTTTGTACTAAAATTAGGGGTGTGTGATTGACAGCGGCTGAAAATTTGAACTTCAGATTGGCTTAGAAAACCTGGCATGGTTGGCTTCTGCACCCACAGGCCGTTTGGCCCTAAAGCAAGGCCCCTCCACCCCGATCTGGGCCTCTCCTCCACCGACAGCACTCCAAGCCCCTTGGTCCCTCCCATTTCCCAGCTTTCCTCCCAGCCTCCTGCTTTGAGCTGAATCATACCAATTGTGTGTGTGTCCTGCCCTGTGACCACTAGTACAATTGCAAATCTTACTGCCGGCAAGTTCTTTTGTCCTAATGGGGTTTCTAACAGAGTTACTCAGAAAGGAGACTGTCCTCTGGCCAGCTCCAGTGGGAGGAAGAATTTCCCTATTGTTTTGGGATTATGGGCTGCAGGGAGATACAAAGGAGGAGAGGAGAAAGAATAGCCCAGGACCTCAAAGCCACACATGTGAACCAGGAGCCCTGGTGCCTCGCAGGACTGCAGGACGTTTGGGTGCTATGGGGTGGCGGCAGCCCGAAGCGAAGAGTGTGGGTGCCTCTGTGAGGCCTCCAGGGGAACCCAGCCTGCAGCAGGCCTGCAACATGTTACTTGCATTGCATCCACAGGCTCGCCCGTGGGCACAGGTGCACACGCTCAGTGTTGGCTTGTGGAGCACACTTTTAAAAGGCCCAGGGCTTCCCTGGTGGCGCAGTGGTTGAGAGTCCGCCTGCCGATGCAGGGGACGCGGGTTCGTGCCCCGGTCCGGGAAGATCCCACATGCCGCAGAGCGGCTGGGCCCGTGAGCCATGGCCGCTGAGCCTGCGCATCCGGAGCCTGTGCTCCACAACGGGAGAGGCCCGCGTAAGCAAAAAAAAAAAAAAAAAAAGCCCCAGAGGCTGTAGAGCTCCTTGTCAGAGTACCGAGGCAGAGCAGCTGTGGGCACTATTTTGTTGCCTTCCTTCATCTGCAGAGGAAGGGGTGCTCACAGGTTTGAATCCCAACTCACCACGCCCTAGCTGGTGTGACTGTGACCAAGATACTCGATTTTCTCTGTGCCCATTTTTATTATCTGTAAAAATGGGAATATAGTGTCTGCCTCATACAGCTGTCATGAGACTTGTGTATGGTAAGGGTTCAGTAAATATTATCATCATCACTGACATCTTAGGAAAAAAGAAAATAAAACTCGGAGGTCGACACTGATCAGTTTTTACTTAGCTACTACTAGTGGCAGAACTAACTAAGACATATATCGGATTCCAGTTATAATTCTCTTTTTAGAAACCAGCTGCCTTTCATGATCAAAGAATGAATTCCGAGTGGTATAGATCAGAAACTAGGTGGAGTAATACTGGAGAGTGGGTGTGGTCGTGAGGGGCAGAGGTAAGAGCACTCCTTGGGGGCTGGACTTTGGCTTGGATTTCCAGAAGATACCTCCAAGTTATCTGGACGACCTGATTTGACCAGGGCCGCTATGCAGTGAAATGACAGCTATTTTGGGTTCCTTGGTGCCCCCTGGTGGTAACAGATTGCCTCTTGCACTTTTCTTGAGACGTGAAAGCTGAAGGAAGCTATTTTTTTTTTAACGTCTTTATAGGAGTATAATTGCTTTACAATGGTGTGTTCGTTTCTGCTTTATAACAAAGTGAATCAGTTATGCGTATACATATGTTCCCATATCTCTTCCCTCTTGCGTCTCCCTCCCTCCCACCCTCCCTATCCCACCCCTCTAGGTGGTCACAAAGCACCGAGCTGATCTCCCTCCTCTTGCACTTTTCTTGAGACATGAAAGCCGAAGGAAGCTATTTTGAAATTGGCTCTCCACATTAATGAAGGATATAGAACTTTTTGTTTGCCTCTGGTTTAGCCTTCTTGGCACCTCCGACCCAGCAACATAAATCAGTTCTGGGTTTTCTCCTTTTACGTATCAGCCAGTAGCTTATTCACTGCCTGACCCCAGCAAGCTCCCAGCCTCTAGGGGATCTCCAAAGGCAGCGGCTCAGGCCCACTCAGGCATTCCAGGTCTGTTCCATTCTGCTCTTTCCTATTTTCAGGAGACAAACCAGGCGGTGCAGTAGAAAGCTTGTCCTCTTGTTTTCTCCCCAGGTGGTGGGGGAGAGGGTGGGAGTTGTGAGTGCCGGCTGGCTCAGAGCTGCGCGCTACACTGAAGTGAGTCCTCTGTCGCCAAGTCACGCCTCTGATGTCGCCAAGTTCACTTCTGCCTGTCTGTGCCTTTTCTTTCCTACATGGCAAAAGGAGACGAAATTTGCTCCAACTTCCTTAAAGGATACTCCAAGGATTCAGATTACCTAGTGGGTAGGATTATGATTCTTTTTTTATAATTAAGTTAAACTTTGGGGGAAATAATGATAGTTTCACATACAGTTATGAGAAATAATACAGAGCACTGCCATGTACCCTTCACCCAGTTTCTCCCAATGGTAGCATTTTGCAAAACTAGAGCACAGTATCACAACCAGTATATCGCACTGATACCGTAAATACATTAATATTGCCATCACCACAAGGTCTCTTCTATTGCTTTCTTATAGCCACACCCACGTTCCTCCATCTTTGTCCACTGACAGCCACTAATCTGTTTTCCATTTCTATAATTTTCTCATTTAAATGCATTAGAGTTTGTAACACTTCTGGTTTGGATTTTTTCTCTCAGCATAATTATCTGGAGATTCATCCAAGTTGCGTACCAGTAGTGTGTTCCTTTTTATGGCTGCTATTCCATAGTATGGATGTTCCAGTTTGTCTAACTCTTCACTTGCAGAAGGATGTCTGGGCCATTTCCGGTTTTGATCTATTATGAATATTGGGCTACTTTGAATTTGAGCTATTATAAATAAAGTTGCTATGAACAGGTTTTTGTGTAAACATAAGTTTTGATTTCTCTTGGATAAATTCCCAGAAGTTCAGTTGCTGGGTTGAATGGGATTTTGTGTTGTGATGGAAGAGTGCTTTTCATCCAAGTTGTTGAATTTGTGTGTCCAGAGTTATTTATAGTATTCTTTTATTACCCTTTTGATGCCTGCAGGGTCTGTAGTGATAGCTCCTTTTTCATTTCTGACATGGCAATTTGTGTCTTTTCTCTTTTTCCTTTGTCAGACTTGATAGAGCTTTGCCAATTTTACTGAGCTTTTTAAAGAACTAGCTCTCTTTTTCACTGATTTTTCTCCATTGTTTTTGTTTTCTTTTTTAATATAAATTATTTTATTTATTTTTGGCTGCGTTGGGTCTTCGTTGCTGCATGCGGGCTTTCTCTAGTTGTGTCAAGCCGGGGCTACTCTTCATTGTGGTGCAGGGGCTTCTTATTGCGGTGGCTTCTCTTGCTGTGGAGCATGGGCTCTAGGTGCACAGGCTTCAGTAGTTGTGGTGCACAGGCTCTAAAGTGCAGGCTCAGTAGTTGTGGTGCACAGTCTTAGTTGCTCCACGGCATGTGGGATCTTCCCAGACCAGGGCTCTAACCCTTGGCCCCTGCATTGGCAGGTGGATTCTTAACCACTGTACCACCAGGGAAGCCCTGTTTTTGTTTTCCACTTCACTGATTTCTGATCTTTATTGTTTATTTCCTGTTACTTGTTTAGATTTATTTTTTCTCTTCTTTAACTAGCTTCTTGAGATGGAACTTAAAGTATATATCAAGACTTTCCTTTTCCTAATTTAGTGCTATAAATTTCCCTCTCAGTGTGGCTTCAGCTGTGAGCCACAATTTTTTGTTTCCTCATTTACATTCTATTTATTATTTAAAATGGCACCTCACCCAAGGCTAGCTTATATCTGAAATGGCTTCTCCTACTAAATGTTTTATTGTTTGAATATTTCACTCTATGTTTCAGAGACATATAATTTGATCCAAAATTATGTTTCTCTTCTACTAATGCATGACATCAAGTTTACCGTGTCTAAAGCCTGGTGAGTATATTGAGGAAATACTGGAGTGAATATCTTGGACTGTGCCTCTCACATAGTAGGTGCTTTATAATGTTGAGTTTCTCTGCTTTATTTATGCATGAATAGTGTCCAGTGGAGTTTAAAGTATTTGTTAACATTAGATTTCCTAATCAAAGTCTAGACATTGTATATCTCATCTTGTATTTAGCAGTGGGTTTTCAGAAATGAGTGTTACAGGAACACTGCATTCTCTTACACATGTTTCTTTTCTGTTCGTTAGCTCTTATGCAATTCAGATGCTTGTCAAGTAGCATTTCTATTATCCTAGAGTAAGGAAGAATTTCAGAGAGCTTTCCAGAACTCAATTTTACTGCTTTTGGTCACCTCTTTCCCTGACTCTTTCGCCCCTCAGTAACCCCTTTCTCTACTTCCAAGGGATTGAATGCACTTATCTCATCTGCTACAGAAAATCTGGTTCTCATGGTCTCTGTTATCCTTCTGTAGGCCTAGTTCTGAATCACAAGTTAGGTGATGCCTTCCTCAGGGTTTTCATCATATGCATTCAGTATCCTGGGTGGGAAAGTTAACTTCTTATTTTTTGTTGAAGTATAGTTAATTTACAATGTTATATTAGTTTCAGGTATACAACATAGTAATTCCTTATTTTTATAGATTATACTCCATTTAAAGTTATTATAAAATAATGGCTATATTCCCAGTGTTGTACAATATATCCTTGTAGCTTATTTATTTTATACATAGCAGTTTGTACCTCTTCATCCCCTAACCCTAACTTGATTCTCCTGCCGTTCCCCTCCCCACTGGTAACCACTAGTTTGTTCTGTGTAACTGTGAGTCTATTTTGTTATATTTGTTCATTTGTTTTATTTTTTAGATTCCACATGTAAGTGATGACATACAGTATTTATCTTTCTCTTTCTGACTTATTTTGCTAAGCATAATACCCTCCAGGACCATCCATGTTGTCGTAAATGGCAGAATTTCATTCCTTCTTTTGGCTGAGTAACATTCCATTGTATATATATCCCAAATTTTCTGTATCCATTCATCTGTTGATGGATACTTAGGTTGCTTCCATATCTTGGCTATTGTAAATAATGCTGCTATGAGCATGGGGGTGCATATATATTTTATTAGTGTTTTCATTTTCTTAGGATATATACCGGGGAGTGGAAATGCTGGATCATAGGGTAGTTCTAATTTTAGTTTTTTGAGGAACCTACATACTGTTTTCCACACTGGCTGTACCAGTTTACATTCCTACTAACAGTGTACTAGGGTTCCCTTTCCTCCATATCCTTGCCAGCGGTTGTTATTTGTGGTCTTTTTGAGGATAGCCATTCTGATGTGTGTGAGGTGACACCTCATCTTGATTTTGGTTTGCAGTTCTCTGATGATTATGGATGTTGACCATCTTTTCATGTGTCTGTTGGCCATCTGTATGTCTTCTTTGGAAACTTGTTTATTAAGGTCTTCTGCCCATTTTTTGATTGGGTTGTTTTATTGATGTTGAGTTGTATATTAACCCCTTACCTGTCATATCATTTGAAAATATTTTCTCCCATTCAGTAGATTGTCTTTTTTGTTTTGTTGATGTTTTCCTTAGCTTTTCCAAAGTTTTAAAGTTTAATTAGATCCCATTTGTTTATTTTTGCTTTTGTTTCTTTTCCCTCAGGAAATAGTTCCAAAAAAATATTGCTGCAACTGATGTCAAAGAATGTTCTGCCTATGTTTTCCTCGAAGAGTTTTATAGTGTCTGGCCTTACATTTAGGTCTTTAATCCATTTTGAATTTATTTTTGTGTATGGTGTTAGGGAGTGTTCTAATTTCATTCCCTGACATGTAGCTGTCCAGTTTTCCCAGCACCACTTATTTAAGAGACTTTTTCCTTCGTCAAATATTTTGCCTCCCTGCTTGTGAATTAATTGACATATGTGTGCAGGTTTATTTTGGGGCTCTCTATTCTGTTCCATTGATCTAAGTGTCTGTTTTTCTGCCAGTAACATATTGTTTTGATTACAGTACTTTTGTAGTGTACTCTGAAGTCAGAGAGTGTGATACCTCCAACTTTGTGTTATTTTTCTCAAGGTTGCTTTGACTATTCAGAGTCTTTTGTGGTTCCGTATAAATATTAGAATTATTTGTTCTAGTTCTGTCAAAAATGTCATGGGTATTTTGATAAGGATTGCATTAAATCTGTAGATTGCTTTGGGTGGTATGGACATTTTAACAATATTAATTCTTCCAGTTCATAAAATGAGATATCCTTCTAATTTGTTTGTATTGTCTTCAATTTCCTTCATCAGTGTCTTGGAATTTTCAGACTATAGGTCTTTCACCTCCTTGGTTAAGTTTATTTCTAGGTATTTTATTATTTTTAATTCAATTTTAAAGAGATTGTTTGCTTCCTTTCTCTTTCTGATAGTACTTACTAGTGTATGTAGAAAAGCAACAGATTTCTGCATATTAAATTTGTATTCTGCAACTTTACTGAATTCATGTCATCTGCAAATAGTGAGAGTTTTACATCTTCCCTTCCAACTTGGATGCCTTTTATTTCTTTTTCTTGTGCGGTTGGCATGGCATAATAAAATATGGCTATTTTACTATGTTAAATAGAAGTGGCAAGAGTGGGCATCCTTGTCTTGCTCCTGATTTTAGAGGAAACACTTTCAACTTTTCACCATTGAATATTATGTTGGCTGTGGGTTTGTCATACAGAGCTTTTATTATATTGAGGTATGTTCCCTCTGTGCCCACTTTGGTAAGAGTTTTTATCATGAATGGATGTTGAATTTTGTCAAATGCTTTTTATGCCTCTATTGAGATGATCATATGATTTCTATCCTTAGCTTTGTTAATGTGGTGTATCGCGTTGATTGGTATGCAGATATTGAACCATCCTTGCACCCCTGGAATAAATCCCACTTGATCGCAATGTATGATCCTTTTTATGTATTGTTTAATTTGGCTTGCTAACATTTTGTTGAGAATTTTTTGTGTCTGTATTCATCAGAGATATTGGCCTGTAATCTTCTTTTTTTGTACTGTCTTTGGTTTTGGTACCAGCCTTTACTATATCTTTGCCTTTACCAATGGGATTTTCCCTCCTATAACTTCTTATTTCTTCTTGTAGACTTTTCTTTTTCACTTAAAGAAGAAACTTTAACACTTGTAAGGTCCATTTAGTATTGATGAAGTCCTTTAGCTTTTGCTTGTCTGAGAAGTTCTTTATCTCTCCTTTAATTCTGAATGATATCCTTGTTAAGTAAAGTGTACTAGGTTATAGATTTTTCCCTTTCAACACTTTAAATATATTGTGCCATTCCCTCCTGATCTGCAGAGTTTCTGCAGAAAGATCAGCCAATAACGTTATGGGGCACCTTTGTATGTGACTCTTTGTTTTTCTCTTGCTGCTTTTAGAATTCTCTTTATTTTTAACTTTTGCCATTTTAATTATGATATGTCTTCATAAGGGTCTCTTTGGGTTCATCTTATTTGGGACTATCTATGCTTCCTGTACCTGGATGTCTCTTTCCTTCTTCAGGGTCGGCAAGTTTTAGCCATAATTTCATCAAATACATTTTCTACTTCTTTCTCTCTCTCTTCTACTTCTGAGACCCCTATAATACAAATATCAGTACACTTGATGTTGTCCCAGAGGTCCCTTAGACTATCCTGATTTTTTCAAATTTGTTTTCTTTTTGCTGTTCCAAATGGGTGATTTCCACTATTCTATCTTCCATTTTTGGTTTTGTGTTCTTCTGTATCACCTAATCTACTTTTGATTCCCTCTACTGTATTTTCCATTTCAATTATTGTGTTCTTCATCTCTGAATGGTTCTTTATATTTTCTAGTTCTTTGTTAAAATTCTCACTGTGTTCATCTATTCTTTTACCCAATTTAACATTCTTATTCCTTTGAACTCTTAATCAGGTAAATTATTTATGTTTGTTTCATTAGGGTTTAAAATTATGATATGTCTTCATATGGGTCTCTTTGTGTTCATCTTATTTGGGACTATCTATGCTTCTTATACATGGAAATCTCTTTCCTTCTTCAGAATCAGAAGGCTTTATCCATAATTTCATTAAATATATTTTCTACCCCTATCTCTTTCTCTTCTCCTTCTGAAACCCTTAAAATGCAAATGTTAGTACATTTGATGTTGTCCTAGAAGTCCCTTTAAACTATCCTCATTTTTTCAAATTTTTTGTGTGTTTTTTCTGTTCTGATTGAGTGATTTCTACTATTCTATCTTCCAGATCGTTTATGCAATCTTCTTTATCACCTAGTCTGCTGTTAATTCCTCCTAGTGTATTTTTCATTTCACTCATTGAAAAACAGCTCTGACTTTTAAAAAAATATTTTCTAGTTCCGTGTTAAAATTCTCACTGTGTTCATCGATTCTTTTCCCCTGTTCAGTTAGCATTCTTATTGCTGTTGCTTTGAACTCTTTATCTGCTAAATTATTTATCTCTGTTTCATTAGGGGTTTTTCTCATGGTTTTTTTTTTTTTTTCATATTGTTTCATTGAAACAAATTCCTCTGTCTTCTCATTTTAGTTAACTTTCCCTAAGTTAGATGAAACAGTTACGTATCCCAGTCTTAAAGTGGTGTCCTTGTGTGGGAGAGTCCCTGTGCAGTCTCTGTGTGCCCAGTGGCTGGATGTGAAGTGAGCATGGGATGCATCTTCCCCTGGGGTGTACTGGCAGCTACCACCTTGGTGAGAGGTAGGGCTGGAGTTAGAGGGGCTATAGTCAGAGCCAGGTGTGAGGCAGGGCTTCGCCTATGCGAAGTTGTCATTGCAACTGTAATGACAGTTGCAGCTGTCTCAGGGGTGGGGTCAGGATCCAAGGTTCTGGAACAGAAGGCCTGAGTTTCAGGTCTGAGCTGGTTCCATTCCCTCTTTGTGTGCACACTCTCCTTGGCAACAGCATTTCTACCCTAGTGGAGAGCAGCGCCAGAGAAAGAGGGGCAGGCACCTGGTACAGGCAGGCATGTGTGCTTGGGTGGTCACAGGAAACCAGCCAGAGACCCAAGCAGTTTTCAGTCTCCTTCCTTGTCATTGTTCCCAGGAGCAAGCAAGCATTGTGCACTCCACAAGTGGAGTTTCAGTTTTTTACAGCCCTCTAGTAAGGCCCACTGGGTTTCAAACCATCTAATGGGATTCATCTTCCCAGTGTTAGATCCCAGGACTTGGGTGCCCAATATGTGGCCTGAACCCCTCACTCCCCAGGGAGGATCTCCAAGCCCATGTTTTCCCCCTCCTCTTCTGTGTCCCCTGTTAGGGGAGTGGGTCTCGACCTGATCACTTCTCCTCTCTTCCTACCAGACTCCGTGTGAAATTTCTTTACAGCCTTGGTTGTAGAAGAGCCTTTCTGCCAGTCTCCACGTTGTTTTTGGTGAGAGTTACTCCACATGTAGATGTATTTTTGAGGTGTTTGTGGGGGGAGGAGAGCTCAGTGTCCTCTTACTCCCCCATCTTGATCTTGATGTGCCACAGTTTTTTATATGTTGCATTTTCATTTTCATTTGGTTAATTTTTTTTACATTTCCCTTGAGACTTCCTCTTTGACCATGGATTATTAAGAAATGTGTTGTTTAGTTTCCACGTGTACAGAGATTTTTCTGTTCTTTCTATTACTGTTTTCTAATTTAACTGTTATGGCCAGACAACATTTTCTGTATGATTTTGGTCCCTTTAAATGTATTGAAGTTTATTTTATGGCCAGGATATGATCTATCTTGATACATGTTTTGTGGATTCTTGAAAATAGTTGCAGCTATTGGGTGGAGTGTTCTATAAATCTCTATTAAATTCTGTTGGTTGATGGTTATGTTGAGCTCTTCCCTCTCTTGTTGATTTCCATCTATTGTTCAACTAGGTGTTGAACTCTTCAATGATATTGCAGATCTATTTCTCCTTTTAGTTCTATCAGTTTTAGCTTCATATATTGTGCAGCTGTCTTTATTCATGCATATGCATTTAGGATTGCTATGTCTTCTTGGGGGACTAGCTCTTTAATCATTATACGATGTCCCTTTCTGTCTCTGTTCATTTTCTCTACTCTGAAGTCTAATTTACCTGACTATAAGATAGCCCTTTTAAAATTTTTTACTAATATTTGCATGATGTACTGTTTCTCATTTGTCCATTTTCAACCTACCAGTATAGTTACATTTGGAGAGAATTTCTTGTAGAAAGCATGTATCTGGGCCAGGTTTTAATCCACTTTGCCAATCTCTATCTTTTCATTGCTGTTAGACCATTTACACTTAATGTAAATATTGATATGGTAGGGCTAAGTCTTCCATTTTATTTTTATTTTAAGTTTGTTCTCTCTCTAACTTCTCTGTTTTCTTTTTCATCCCTTTCTGTGGGTTACTTGAGCATTTTAGGTTAATTTTTAATACATAAACTTTATTTTTAGAGGATTTTTAGGTTTATGTAAAAATTAAATAGAGAGTAAGGAGAATTCATATATATTACTTCTCCTCATCCCCCACTGACAGTTTCTCCTATGATTAACATCTTGAATTGATGTGGTGCATTTGTTACATTGATTAACCAATATTAATACATTAACTAAGCTCCATTTTTTACATTAGGGTCACTGTTTTTTTAAATTTTATTTAGTGATTTATTTTAACATCTTTATTGGAGTATAATTTCTTTACAGTGGTGTGTTAGTTTCTGCTGTATAACAAAGTGAATCAGCTATACATATACATATATCCCCATATCTCCTCCCTCTTGCCTCTCCCTCCCACCCTCCCTATGCCACCCCTCTAGGTGGTGGACACAAAGCACCAAGCTGATCTCTCTGTGCTATGTGGCTGCTTCCCACTAGCTATCTATTTTACATTTGGTAGTGTGTATATGTCAATGCCACTCTCTCACTTCGTCCCAGCTTACCCTTCCCCCTCCCCATGTCCTCAAGTCCATTCTCTACATCTGCATCTTTATTCCTGTCCTGCCCCTAGGTTCTTCAGAACCTTTTTTTTTTTTTTTTTTTTTTTTTTAGGTCCATATATATGGGGTCACTCCTTGTGTTGTACAGTTTTGGAGGAGTTTTGAAACTTGAATATCATGTATCCACAATTATAGTATCATACAGAATAGTTTCAATGCCTTAAAAATCCCCTTTGCTCCACTCCCCTCCTCCCAACCACTGCAACCACTGAACTTTTTCCAGAATGTCATATAGTTGGAATCATGCAGTATGTAGCCTTTGAAGACTGGCTCCTTTCACTTAGCAATACGCATTTAAGTTTCCTCCATGTCATTTTGTGACTTGATAGCTCATTTCTTTTTATCTTTAAGTAATATCCCATTGTATGAATGTACCACAGTTGGTTTATCCATTCACGAACTGAAGAAAATCTTGGCTTTCAAGTTGGGCAATTATGAATAAGGCTACTTATAAATGTTTATCTGCAGGGTTTTTGTGAATGTAATTTTCAAATCACTTGGATAAATACCACTGAATGTAATTGCTGGATCATAAGGTAAGAGTATATTTAGTTTTGTAAGAAACTGCCAAACTGTCTTCCAAAGTCGCTGTACTATTTTGCATTCCAACCAGGAATGAATGAGAGTTCCTGTTTTTCCACATTCTTGCCAGTATTTGGTGCTGCCAGTGTCTTGGATTTTAGCCATTCTGTTAGGTGTGTATGGATATCTCACTGTTGCTTTGATTTGCAATTTCCTAAGAATATGTGACGTTAAGCCTCCTTTTACAGTCTGTCTGCCATTGGTATATCTTCTTGGTGAGGTTTCTTCAATATTTTGTCCCTTTTCATTGGCTTATTTATTTTCTTATTGCTTGGTTTTAAGAGTTCTTTGTAGATTTTGGAATTAAGTCCTTTATCAGATATGTGTTTTGCAAATGTTTTCTGCCAGCTTGTAGTTTGCCTTCTTGTTCTCTTAACAATGCCTTTGGGCTTCCCTGGTGGCACAGTGGTTAAGAATCTGCCTGCCAGTGCAGGGGACATGGGTTTGAGCCCACATGCCGTGGAATGACAAAGCCCATGCGCCACAACTACTGAGCCTGTTCTCTAGAGCCCGTGAGCAATAATTACTGAAGCCCACATGCCTAGAGCCCATGCTCCATAACAAGAGAAGCCACTGCAATGAGAAGCCCACGCACCACAGTGAAAAGTAGCCCCCGCTTGCCGCAACTAGAGAAAAGCCCACAGCAACAAAGACCCAATGCAGCCAAAAATAAATAAATAAAATAAAATAGATTTTTTTTTTAAATGGCTTTCACAGAACAGAAGTTTTTAATTTTAATGAAATCCAACTTATCAGTTTTTTCTTTTATGTATTATATTTTCAGTGTTGTATCTAAAAACTCATTGCCAAACTCAGGGTCACCTAGATTTTCTCCTCTGTTATCTTGGAGAAATTTTATAGTTTTGTACTCTACACTTGGGTCTATGATCCATTTTTAGCTTTTTCAGTGGAAAGTGTAAGGTCAGTGTCTAGATTATTATTTTTTGTATATGGAGGTCCAGTTGTTCCAGCACCATTTGTTAAAAGACTGTTATTTCTCTAGTGTATTGACTTTATTTATTTATTTATTTATTTTTGTGGTATGTGGGCCTCTCACTGCCGTGGCCTCTCCCGTCACGGAGCACAGGCTCCAGACACGCAGGCCCAGCAGCCATGGCTCACGGGCACAGCCACTCCGCAGCACACGGGATCCTCCCAGAACGGGGCATGAACCTGTGCCCCCCACATCAGCAGGCGGACTCAACCACTGCGCCACCAGGGAAGCCCTAGTGTATTGACTTTTGTTCCTTTCTCAAAGATCAGTTGACTATACTTGGGTGGGTTTAGTTCTAGACTATTCTGTTGCATGATCTATCTGTTCTTTCAATAATACCACACTATCTTGATTACTATAGCTTTGAAGCAATTAATACTATAGATAATACCATAGCTATATAGTCTTGAAAAGTAGCTATAGTCTTGAAAAGTAGCTATAGTCTGAAAAGCAGTTATATAGTCTTAAAGTTGGATGGTGTCAGATCTCTGAATTTATTCCTCTTCTTTAATATTGTGTTGGCTAATCTGGATCTTTTGTCTTTCCAAATAAACTTTAGACTCAGATTATATGACGTTCAATATAAACGTTATTTTTAATAGATCTTTATCGGAGTATAATTGCTTCACAATACTGTGTTAGTTTCTGTTGTACACCAAAGTGAATCAGCCATATGCACACATATGTCCCCATATCCCCTCCCTCTTGAGCCTGCCTCCCATCTTCCCTATTCTACCCCTCTAGGTCATTGCAAAGTACTGAGCTTATCTCCCTGTGCTATGCTGCTGCTTCCCACTAGCTAACTATTTTACATTCAGTAGTGTATATATGTTGATGCTACTCTCACTTTGCTCCAGCTTACCCCTCCCACCCCTTGTCCTCAAGTCCATTCTCTACATCTGCATGTTTATTTCTGCCCTGCAACTAGATTCATCAGTACCTTTTTTTTTTAGATTCCATATATATGTGCTAGAATATGGTATTTGTTTTTCTCTTTGTGACTTACTTCACTCTGTATGACAGACTCTATGTCCATCCACCTCATTAAAATAACTCAATTTCATTTCTTTTTATGGCTGAGTAATATTCCATTGTATATATGTGCCACATCTTCTTTATCCAATCATCTGTCAATGGACATTTAGGTTGCTTCCATATCCTGGCTATTGTAAGTAGTGCTGCAGTGAACATTGTGGTACATGTCTCTTTTTGAATTATGGTTTTCTCAGTGTATATGCCCACATCATATTGCTGGGTCATATGGTAGTTCTATTTTTAGATTTTTAAGAAAACTCCATACTGTTTTCCATAGTGGTTGTATCAATTTACATTCCCACCAACAGTGCAGGAGGGTTCCCTTTTCACTACACCCTTTCCAGCATTTATTGTTTCTAGATTTTTTGATAATAGCCATTCTGGCCAGCATGAATTGATACCTCATTGTAGTTTTAATTTGCATTTCTCTGATAATTAGTGATGTTGAGCATCTTTTCATGTGCCTCTTGGCCATCGGTATGTCTTCCTTGGTGAAATGTCTATTTAGGTCTTCCACCCATTTTTTAATTGGATTGTTTGGTTTTTTTGATATTGAACTCCATGAGCTGTTTGTATATTTTGGAGATTAATCCTTTGTCTGTTGTTTCATTTGCAAATATTTTCTCCCATTCTGAGGGTTGTCTTTTTGTCTTGTTTATGGTTTCCTTTGTTATGCAAAAGCTGTTCAGTTTAATTAAGTCCCATTTGTTTATTTTTATTTCCATTACTCTAGGAGGTGGGTCAAAAAGGATCTTCCTATGGTTTATGTCAAAGAGTGTTTTTCCTGTGTTTTCCTCTAAGAGTTTTATAGTGTCTGGTCTTACATTTAGGTCTTTAATCCATTTTGAGTTTATTTTTGTGTATGGTGTTAGGGAGTGTTCTAATTTCATTCTCTTACATGTAGCTGCCCGGTTTTCCCGGCACCATTTATTGAAGAGGCTATCCTTTCTCCATTGTATGTCCTTGCCTCCCTTGTCGTTCAACATAAAGTTCAGAATCAGGCACAGCTTAGAACCAGTCCATAAAATAACTTACTGGGATTTTTATTGGAATTGCATTGAATCTATATATCAAGTTGGGAAGAACTTAATTGTAACAATAATGGGTCTTTCTATCCATAAACATGGACTATCTCTCCATTTACTTATGACTTCTTTTATCAGAGTTGTGCAGTTTCCCTGATATAAATCTTATTTATATTTTGTTAGATGTATACCTAAATATCTCATTTAGATAATTAATTAGGTGCCACTTATGTAAGTGGATCTATGTTTTTAATACAAATTCCAATTGCTTATTGCTGGTATATAGGAAAGCAATTGACTTTTATATATTTACTTTGTATCCTGAAACCTTGCTATAATTGCTTATTATTTCTAGGGGATTATTATTATTATTACTAATTCTTTGGGATTTTCTACATAGATGATCATGTCATCTGTGGGCAAAGACAGTTTTATGTCTTCCTTCCCAATCTGTATACCCAATCTTTTATTTTCTTTTCTTGTCTTATTGCATTAGCTGGAACTTCTAGTACAATGTTGAATTGGAGTGATGAGAGGAAACATACTTGGCTTTTTCCAGTTCCTTTGAGGGAAAGCATCTGTTTCTGACTACTAAGTATGACATTAGCTATAGATTTTTTGGTAGATGTTCTTTATCTGCAAAACGAAGATAAAGAGGAAGTTTATCCTCTAATTCTAGTTTGCTGAGAGTAATTTTTTTCATGAACTGTGTTGGGTTTTATCAAATGCTTTTTCTGAATCTATTGATATGACCATATTATCTTTCTTCTTTAACCTGTTGATGTAACTGATTGCATTACTGGATTACATTTAGAATGTTGAACCAGCTGTGCATACCTTGGTCATATTTGGTCATAGTATGTAATTCTTTTTACAGATTTGAGTTGTTAATATTTTGTTGGGGATTTTGCATTTATGTTGTGAGAGATATCTATAATTTTCTTGTGATGTCTTTTTTGTCTGGTTTTAGTATTAGATTAATCCTGGTATAATGAGTTAGGAAGTGTTCCCTCTGCTTTTATTTTCCTGGAGAAATTGTAGGGAATTGTTATCATTTGTTCCCTAAACGTTTTGTAGAATTCACAAGTGAACCCATGTGGGCCTGGTGCTTTCTGTTTCGGAAGACTATTAATTATTGACTTAATTCCTATAATAAATGTAGATCTATTCAGATTATTTCTTCTTGTGTGAGTTTTGCTGTATGTCCATTAACTTTGTGTATTTCAAGCAATTAGTCCATTTTCTCTAAGTTTTGAAATTTATGGGAACACAGTTGTTCATACTGTTCCTTTATTATTCTTTTAATGTCCATGAGATCAGTAGCGATAGCCTGTCTTTCATCTCTGATAATAGTAATTTGTGTCTTCTTTTATTCTTGGTTAGCCTGGCTAGAGGTTTGTCAATTTTATTATCTTTTCAAAGAACCAGGTTTTGATTTCTTTGATTTTTTGTGTTGTTTTCCTATTTCAGTTTCTTTAACTTCTACTCTCGTTTTTATTATTTCTTTTTTCTACATACTTTGAAATTCATTTGCTCTTTATCTAGTTTCATAACTAGATTATTGATTTTATATATTTCTTCTTTTCTAATATATACATTTGATGCTGTAAATTTCCCTCTAAGCACTGCTTTTGCTGCACCCCACAAATTCTAAGTTGTATTTTCATTTTGTTCAAAATACTTTATTTCTTGAGACTTTTTTTTTGGCTCATGTATTATTCAGAAGTATGCTGTTTAGTCTCCAAATATTTTGACCTTTTTCAACTAAATTTTTGTTATTGACTTGTTACTGTGATCTGAGAGCATACTTTGTATGATTTCCATTTTTAAATTGTTAAGATGTGTTTTATGGCCCATACTTACCTTGATGAATGTTCTATGTAGGCTTGAGAAGAATTTGATTTTTGCTGTTGTGGGATGATGCAATCCATACCTATGAGCAGTTTGATGATTGATGGTACTCTTCAGTTCAATTGTATCCATACTACCTATTGGATCTTCAATTACTAATAGAGGGGGTTTTTAAGTCTCCAGCTAGAATAATGAATTTCTCTTTCTTCTGTTGTTCTTTCTTTTTTTTTTTTTTGCCTCATATATTTTGACCCTGTTTTTAGGTGCATGCACATTAATGATTATTATGTTTTCTTGAAGAATTTACCTCTTTATCATTATTTAACATCCTCTATATTCCTGATAAATTTTCCTAGCTCTGTGGTCAACTTTGCCTGAAATTAAGATAGATACTTTAGTTTTCTTTTGATTAGTGTTAACATGGTATACCTTTCCCCATGATTTTACTCGTTTTTCTTTTTTATTATGATAAAATATACATAACATAAAACTTACAGTTCTAACAATTTTAAGTGTACAATTCAGTGGCATTACATGCACTCACATTATGTTGCAACTGGTGCAACCATCACCATCATCCATCTACAAAACGTTTTTCATCTTCCCATACTGAAACTCTGTATCCATTAAATAATAACTCCCCATTTCCCCCTCACCCAAGCCCCTGAAAACAACAATTCTATTTTTATCTCTATGAAATTTTTTACTCTGTGTGTTTCATATAAGTGGAACCATACAGTATTTGCCCTCTTCTGGCTGGCTTATTTAACATAGATAATGTCTTTAAGGTTCATCCATGTTATAACATGTAGCAGAATTTCCTTTCTTTTTAAGGCTGAATATACCAGGTTTTATTTATCCATTGATGGACACTTGAGTTTCTTCTCTTTTATGACTATTGTGAATAATGCTGCTATGATACAGATATACAAATATCTGTTTGAGTCCCTGCTTTCAATTTTTTTCAGATATATACCCACAAGTGGAATTGCTGGATCATATGGTTATGGTAATTCTAGGTTTAATTTTCAGAGTAACAGTCATACTATTTTCTATAGCAGCTGCAGCATTTTATATTTCTACCAACAATGCAGAAATGTTCCAATTTCTCCACAACCTTGCCAACACTCATTATGTTCTCTTTATTAATAATAGCCCTCCTGCTGGATATGAAGTAGTATATCATTGTGGTTTTTATTTGCCTTTCCCTAATGGCTAATGGTGTTGCACCTTTTTTAAGGTGCTAATTTGCCAGCTGTATGACTTTTTGGAGAAATGTCTATTCAAGTTATTTTGCCCATTTTTAAGTGGGTTTGCTTATTTTGTTGTTGAATTGTATGAGTTCTTTATGTATTCTGGAAATTAATACTTTGTGAGCTGTATGATTTGCGAATGTGTTCTCCCATTCCATGGGTTGCTTTTTCACTCTGTTGATAAGACTATGATGCAAAAACTTTTTAATTTTGACAAAAGTCCAGTTTATCTATTTTTGTTACCTATGCTTTGGTGTCATATGCAAGGACTGATTGCCAAATCCAATGTCATGCAGCTTTTCCCCTATGCTTTTTTTCTAAAAATTTTTATAGTTTTTTACCTCCTACATTTAGGTCTTTGATCTGTGTTGAGTTAATCTTTGTATATGATGTAAGGGAAGGTTCCAACTTCATTCTTTTATGCGTGGATATTCAGCTTCCCAGTACCATTTGTTGAATAGACTGTCCTTTATTGCCACCCTTGTCAAAAATCATTTGATCATATACACGAGAGTTTATTTCTGGGCTCTCTATTCTATCCTGTTGGTCTATATGTCTGTCTTTATGCCAGTGACAAACTGTTTTGATTACTGTAGATTTGTAATAAGTTTTGAAATAAGAAATGTGAGACTTCCTACTTTATTCTTCTTTTCCAAGATTGTTTTGGCTACTTGGAGCTCCTTGAGACTCCATTTGAATTTTAAGATGGGTTTCTCTATTTTGGCAAAAAATATGTCATTGGGATTTTGATAGGGATTGCTTTGAATCTGTGGATCATTTTAGGTAGCATTGTCATCTTAGCAGTATTGAGTATTCCAATGTATGAACATGAAATGCCTTTCCCTTTATTGGTGTCTTCTTTAATTTCTTTCAGCAATGTTAGGTAGTTTTCAATGTATAGGTCTGTCACCCCCTTTGTTAAGTTTATTCCTAAGTATTTTATACTTTTTCTTGCTACTGTAAATAGAAATTTCTTAATTTCCTTCTGTATTTTTCATTGTTAGTGTATAGAAATGTAAGTGAATTTTCTATGTTGTTTTTTGTATCCCACAAAATTGGTTTTTGGTGGGGTTTTTTTGCTGAATTGCTAATTCATTTATTAGCTTTGACAGTTTTTTGTATGTGTTACATGGAATCTTTTCGTGTATATTTGGAATATAAGGTCATGTCACCTGCAAACAAAGATAATTTTATTCCTCCCTTTTCAATTTGGATGCCTTTTATTTATTCTTCTTGCCTATTTGCTCTTGTGAGGACTTCCATGACTATGTTGAATAGAAATGGAGAAAGTGGGAATCCTTATTTTGTTCCTATTTGGGGGGAAAGGCTTTCAATCTTTGACAACTGAGTATGATGTTAGCTATGGATATTTCATATATGGCCTTTATCATATTGAGGAAGTTGCCTTCTATTCCTGTTTTTTGGGGAGTGTGTTTTATTAAGAAAGAGTATTGACTTTTGTCAAATATTTTTTCTTCATCAGATGAGATGATCGTGTTTGGTTTTTTTGTTGTTGTTGATTTGTTTGTTTTTCCCTTCATTCTAGTAATTGATTTTACTAAATCAATTTTCACATGTTGAGGCATTATTACATTCTGGGGAAAAATCATTTGGTCATGATACTTTTCAATATGCTGCTGAATTCAATTAGCTAGTGTTTTATTGAAGGTTTTTGCATCAACATTCATAAGGGATATTGGTCTGTAGTTTTCTTGTCTGGTGTTAGTGTCAGGGTGATACAGGCTTCAAAGAATAAGTTGGGAATTATTCCCTCCCCTTCAATATTTTGGAAAGTTTGAAAATGAGTGATGTTAATTCTTCTTGAAATATTTGGTAGTATTTACCAGTTACGCCATTTAGTCCTGGGCTTTTCTTTGTCCTTGAGGTTTTTGACTACTGATTCAATTTCTTTACTAGTTATAGATTTATTCAGATTTTTTATTTATTCATGATTCAATTTCAGTGGATTGTGTGTTTCTAGAAATTCATCTATTTCATTTAGGTTAAACAATATGTTGGTATACAAATGTTTATAGTATTCTTTTTATTTCTGTAACATCTTTAGTATTGTTGTTGCTTTTTTTTTTTTTTTTTTTTGTGGTACGCGGGCCTCTCACTGTTGTGGCCTCTCCCATTGCAGAGCCCAGGCTCTGGACGTGCAGGATCAGCAGCCATGGCTCATGGGCCCAGCCGCTTCGCGGCATATGGGATCGTCCTGGACCAGGGCATGAACCCGCGTCCCCTGCATCAGCAGGCGGGCTCTCAACCACTGCGCCACCAGGGAAGCCCCTCTGTAACAGTTTTTGATTTAAGGTCTAATTTGTTTGATTTAGTATAGCCACTTTAGCCCTCTTTTGGTTAGTATTTTCATGGAATATGTTTTTCAATCCTTTTGCCTTCAACCTATTTGTGTCTTTATATCTAAAGTAAGTCTTTTGTAGACATCATACAATTGGATCACCAAGGTTTTTTTAAAAAACCAATTCTGCCATTCGATGCCTTTTGATTGGAAAGTTTAAGCCATTTACATTTAAAGTCATCACTGATAAGAAAGGATTTACTCTGCCATTTTGCTATTTATTTTTTGTATATCATATAACCTTTTTTATTCCTCATTTCCTCGATTACTGTCTTTTTATTGAAGTTGCTTTTTATTGAAGTGTAGTTGATTCACAACATTGTGTTAGTTTCAGGTGTACATCAAAATGATTCAGTTACATATATATTTCTCAGATTATTTTCCATTACAGGTTATTACAAGATATGAATATAGTTCCCTGTGCTGTACAGTAAATTCTTGTTGCTTATCTCTTTTATGTATAGTAGTTTTTAACTGTTAATCCCATACTACTAATTTATCCCTCCCCACTTCCTTTCCACTTTGGTAACCATAAATTTGTTTTCTTTGTCTTTTTTTCAATATGTAATATCCTTTATTAAATTGTATAAATTGTCTTACAGCTTGGTATAAGAATAATGGCTGATATTAATTATAAAACTCCTCCTTACACACAAAAGAACACTACATTTGAATTATCTTTTTCTAACCAGAGTAGTCTTGTCTTGATACAAATAATTCATGTTCATCCTGAAACTTGAAACAAGTTGATTACATGCCACACTTTTTTATCTTGTCAATTTAGAAAAAAAAGTCATATTCAATATTTACAGATTTAACCTAGTTCACAGAATATACAAATGTTATGTGTGATAAAATCCCACAAATTAGATCTAATTTTATAGATTTTTCCTGATTTACCTTAAATTTAAAGTATCTCTACCACATACATTTTAACAGTTATTTTTAAATAGCAATTTTATTTTTTGCATGTGTGTTGTTTCTGGGTAAGAAGATGTTAAGTTGTCCTGCAATTGTGATATGGCAAGCTACTTAAATTCTCTTCTCTACATTCCATGCACACACTCTAAGTAGAGATAAATATGATGGTGCTAGAAAGAATAATGACACCATTAAATAGTGAGT
The DNA here is from genome assembly GCF_026419965.1 of Kogia breviceps. Lineage (NCBI taxonomy): Eukaryota > Metazoa > Chordata > Mammalia > Artiodactyla > Physeteridae > Kogia > Kogia breviceps. The sequence continues at coordinate 88,188,727 of NC_081311.1, forward strand.
TGCATTTATTCTTTACTGATTATGGATACTTTCCTTACTAGCCATATACATTAAAAGAAAATTGTGAACCAGTAAAATAAACTAGACAAACAGAAATACTGCATGATATCACTTATATGTGGGATCTTACCCAAAAAAAGTCTAACTCATAGAAACACAGAATAGAATGGTGGTTTCCAGGGTTGGAATGTGGAGGAAATAGGAAGGTCTGCTGGACCCAAAGGGAAGTTCATGAGTAATTTGTGAACCACACTCGTGGTTCTGTTGACCGTTCACACTGCTTCCCCAGAGTCCAAACAACACACACTGATTTGCTGCTGATTACAATTTATTCTTTCTTTCTGCCCACCCCTCTGCATCTCTTGCCATGTTACCAGCCCACCCAACACTATCTCAGGTTCGTGGCTGCTTCACAGAGGCACACAGTTCCACTGGTTCCAGTCATAGGGCATGGGGATATGATGCAGATTGTGACTAATTTTCTGTACGATTTTGTTGGCTCTGTATGGTTATATAGGGGAAAGCCAAGTTTGTCCAGAGCCTGGATGTGGACAAACAACAGATGGGAGACAAGACCGTGGCCCTGGTACTCAGGCAGGGTGGCCTCCATCCACACCTCTCCTGTATGATCCATCAGGGACCAGGACACAGGGGTCCCCTCAGGCCCCAGCAGACAGAAGTTGGGGAAGGTCCAAGTACAGCATTTGATCAATCTCTGGCTACTCTCATTGCTGCCATCAAAATGCCATAATTTATTCACCAAGGCAGCATAGGTAGGATCCAGGGATGAGAGTTTAAACATATCTTGGTCAATGGCTTTGGGTCTGCCATAGCCAAGAGGTAAGTTCTTTGTCTCTGGCAGGGAAGGAAGCAGTTTCCTCACTGTCTCAGGCATCACATAGAGAATGCGTTGTGTTTGCTTGACCTTAACAAATTTAGTGGTTACAAGATTCTGTATCACCTCATCCAGACTATACTGTGAACTTTGGATCTGCAAAGTATTTCCAATTGATGACCTCTGATGTGCTAAGGGATTCTTGACAGTTGTTGAGATCCTTAGAATAGATTTGGTAGGTGTTGGTATAATGATCAAAGTCATCTGCCACTTCCTACTCCTGAGGGTGGATAACCATAGTATTAAAATCAGGCCACTTGTCCACCCGGGCCTTTAGCTTGAAGGGGTTTCCCTGGTCCATATGGACAGTCCCATAAACCTTTAAGGACACAGGGAGGTTCTTTCTCAAGGATTTCTCTAACATCTGCAGCAGTTGTGGGCCTTGTAAGTGGAACATCTTGGCAGGTACCTTAATTTTGGTACCCAGTTTTGGTTTCCCAACTCTCTGGTCACTGTGTTCAGGTCTTCTCCTCTTCAGCTCAACACTTCAGGAGCACTGGTTCTTTGGGATGAGCAGGTAGAATCCTACTATATGAAACCTGTCATCTCCCAAATGTTGATTCCTTGCTCCAGCTACCAAGCACTAAGGCAGCCAGTGCAACTTTGGGGAATTTTGAAGGGCAGATCCTCAGGACAAGTGGTCTTGGCAGCTTCTATGGCGTTACCCAAAAATCCCCCAACCAGTGGTGGGTGTGGGGCAGCTGACCACAAGCAGCAAGGCCCCTGTCTGTCTCACCAAATTTTGTTACCAAGTCCAAGCTTGTAGTGCTTACAGCACAATAGGCCAATAAATTGAAAGACGAGTTGTTGGACGAGGAATAGCAGCTATTCAGAAAGCCAGCAGACAGAAAAGATGGTGGATTTGGTCCCAAAGAACCATCTTCTGTAAATTTGTTTTCTATGTCTGTGAGTCTGTTTCTGTTTTGTATATAGATTCATTTATATTATTTTTTAGAGTATACATATAAGTGATATAGTGTTTATCTTTGTCTGACTTACTTCAGTTATTATGATATGCTCTAGGTCCATCCATATTGTTGCAAATGACAATATTTCATTCTTTCTTATGGCCGAGCAGTATTCCATTGTATATATAAACTACTTTTTCTTAAACCAATCATTTGTTGATGGCACTTGGGTTGATCCCATGTCTTGGTTATTGTAAATAGTGTTGCTATGAACATTTGGGTGCGTGTATATTTTTGGACTAGAGTTTTCATCTTTTCAGGATATATGCCCAGGAGTGGGATTTCTGGATTATATGGTAGTTCTACTTTTAATTTTTAAAGGAACCTCTATACTGTTTTCCATAGTGGCTGCACCAATTTACATTCCCATCAACAGTGTAGGAGGGTTCTTTTTCTCCACACCCCCTCCAGCATTTATTATTTGTAGACTGATGATAGGCATTCTGACCAGTGTGAAATGATACCTCATTTTGGTTTTTATTTGCATTTCTCTAATAAATAGTAATATTGAGCATATTTTCATGTACCTCTTGCCATCTGTATGTCTTCTTTAGAGAAATGTCTATTTAGGTCTTCTGCCCATTTTTTGATTGGGTTGTTTGTTTTTTTGATATTGAGCTCCATGAGCTGTTTGGATATTTTGGATATTAACCCCTTGTTGGTTGCATCATTTACCAATATTTGTCTCCCATTCCATAAGTTGTCTTTTTGTTTTATTCATAGTTTTCTTTACTGTGCAAAAGTTTTCTAGTTTGGTTAGGTCCCATTTGTTTATTTTTGCTTTTATTTCTTTTGCCTTAGGAGACTGATCTAAGAAAATATTGCTGCAATTTATGTCTGAGACACAAGAGGGAAGGGATATGGGGATATATGTATATGTATAGCAGATTCACTTTGTTATACAGCAGCAACTAACACAACAATGTAAAGCAATTATACTCCAATAAAGATGTTTTAAAAAAAGTATGTCTGAGAATGTTTTGCCTATGTCTTCTTCTAGGAGTTTTATGGTGTCACGTTTCATATTTAGGTCTTTAAATCATTTTGAGTTTATTTTTGTGCATAGTGTGAGGAAGTGTTCTGATTTCATTGATTTACATGTAGCTGTCCACCTTTCCCAACAGCACTTGCTGAAGTGACTGTCTTTTCTTTGTTGTATATTCCTGCCTCCTTTGTCATAGATTCTTTGACCGTAGGTGTGTGGGTTTACTTCTGGTTTACTTCTCTATTCTATTCTATTGATCTGAATGTCTGTTTTTGTGCCAATACCATGCTGTTTTGGCTACTGTAGCTTTGTAGTATTGTCTGAAGTCTTCGGAGGGTTATGCCTCCAGCTTTGTTCTTATTCCTCACAATGGCTTTGGAAATTCTGGGTATTTTGTAGTTCCATATAAATTTTAGGATTATTTGTTCTAGTTCTGTGAAAAAAATGTCATGGGTATTTTGATAGGGATCACATTAAATCTGTAGATTTGGGTAATATGGCCATTTTAACAATATTAATTCTTCCCATCCAAGAGCATGGGATATCTTTCCATTTCTTTGAATCATTTTCAATTTCCTTTATCAATGTTTTATAGTTTTTAGCATATGGGTATTTCACCTCCTTGGTTAAGTTTATTCTGAGGTATTTTTTTGACATGATATTAAATGGAATTTTTTGTTTTAAATTTTCTCTTTCTGATATTTCATTGTTAGAGTAAAGTAATGCAAGAGATTTCTGTATATTAATCTTGTATCCTGTTATCTGGCTGAATTCATCTATTAGTCCTGATTGTTTTTGTGTGGAGTCTTTAGGGTTCTCTATGTAGAGTGTCTTGTCATCAGCAAATAGTGACAGTTTTACCTCTTCCCTTACAATTTGGATACATTTTCTGTCTTTTTGTTCTCTGATTGCTGTGGCTAGAACTTCCAGTACTATGTTGAATAGAAGTGTTCAAAGTGGGCATCTTTTTCTTTTTTCCTGAATTCAGTGGAATGACTTTCACCTTTTCACTGTTGAGTATTATTTTGACTGTGGGTTTGTCATAAATGGCTTTTTCATGTTGAGATATGTTCCCACTTTATTCATTTTCCTGAGAGTTTTTATCATGAGTGGATGTTGTTTGCTTTGTCTGCATCTATTGAGATAATTATATGGGTTTTGCCTTTTCTTTTGTTAATACAGTGTATCACATTGATTGATTTGCATATGTTGAACCATCCTTGTGACCCTGGAATGAATCCAACTTGCTCATAGTGTATGATCTTTTTTATGTATTGTTGCATTCAGTTTGCTAATGCTTTTTGGGAATTTTTGCATCTATATTCATCAAAGATATTGGCCTGTAGTTTTCTTTTTGGGCAGCGTCTTTGTCTGGCTTTGGTATCAGGGTGCTTGTGGCTTCATAGAATGACTTTGGGAGTGTTCCCTCTGCTTCAATCTTTTGGAAGAGTTTGAGAAGGACTGGTATAATTTCTTTGTATGCTTGGCAGAATTCCCCAGTGAAGCCATCTGGTCCTGAACTTTTGTTCGTAGGGAGTTTTTTTTTTTTTTTTTTTAAGTGATTCTATTTCACTTCTAGTGATCACTCTATTCAAATTATCTGTTTCTTATCGACTCAGTTTTGGCAGGCTATATGTTTTCATATAGCCTGATGATAGGCATTCTGACCAGTCTGAAATGATACCTCATTTCTTCTAAGTTGTCCAATTTGTAGGCGTATAATTGTTATTTCTCCTCCATCATTTCTTATTTTGTTTATTTGAGTCATCTCTCTTTTCTTATTGGTGAGCCTGGCCAGAGGTTTGTTGACTTTGTTTATCCTTTCAAAGAACCAGCTCTTGATTTTATTGATTTTTATATTGTTTTTTTAATCTCTATTTTATTTATTTTCTCTCTGATGTTTACTATTTCCTTCCTTCTGCTGACTTTAGGCTTTGTTTGTTCTTCTTTTTCTAATTCTTTTAGGTGGTGGGTTAAGTTATTTATTTGAGTTTTTCTTGTTTATTAAGGAAGGCCTGTATCACTAGGAACTTCCTCTAAGGACTGGTTTTGCTGAATCCCATAGATTTTGTAAGGCTGTGTTTTCATTGTCATTTGTTTAGAGGTATTTTCTGATTTCCTCTTTGATTTCATCACTGACCCATTGATTTTTTAGTAGCTGTTGTTTAGTCCCCATGTGATCATTTTTTGCCCATTTTTCTTTCTAGTTTCATATCATTGTGGTCAGAAAAGATGCTTGAAATAATTTCTATACTCTTAAATTTGTTGAGGCTTGTTTTGTGGTCTATCCTAGAGAATGTTCCATATGCATTTGAAAAAAATGTCTATTCTGGATTTTTTTGGATGTAGTATCGTGAAGATATCAAGTACAACTGGTCTGTTTTGTCACTTAGGATCTCTGTTGCACTATTGACTTTCTGTCTGGAAGATCTGTCCATTGATGTCAAGGGAGTGTTAAAGACTCCTGCTATTTTTGTATTCTTGTTAATTTCTCCCTCTATGTCTGTTAGTATTTGTTTTATGTACTTAGGTTCTTCTGTATTGGGTGCATATATGTTAATGAGTGTAATATTCTCTTCTTGTATTGATTCATTTATCATTATATAGTATCCTTCTTTGTCTTTCTTTATGGACTTTTTTTTTTTTAAAGTTTGTCTGATATGAGTATTGCTACCCCTGCTTTCTTGTCATTTCCATTTGCATGAAACATCTTTTTCCATCCCCTCACTTTCAATTTATGAGTGTCTTTTGCCCAGAAGTGAGTCTCTTGTAGGCAGCATATTGTAGGTTCTTGTTTTTTTCTCCAATCTGCCACTCTATGTCTTTTGATTGGAGCATTTAACCCATTGATATTTAAGGTAACTATTGAAAAGTATGTATTTATTGCATTTTTAAGCCTTGTTTTCTGGTTGATTTTGTAGTTCTTTGTTCACTTCTTTTGTTTTTCCTTATGTGGTTTGATGGTTTTTCCATTGTAGTGTGCTTGGGTTCTTTTCTTTTTGTGTGTGAATCTATTGTACGTTTTTTATTGGTGGTTATGATGGAGTTCAAGTATGTTGAGCCATCACTATATCTGCTTGCTTTAAACTGATAGCCATTCAAGTTCAAACACATTCTGAAAGATCTACATTTTTATCCTCCCTTCCCCACATTTTGTGATTTTGATGCCCTGTTTTACACCTTCATGCTTACCCTTTTACTGTTCATTGTACTTATAATCGTTTTTATAATTTTTTTGATTTTTTAAAATCTATGTACTGGCTTATTTGAGTGATCTACCATGCTTTTATATAGTTGCGTTTCCTACTGTGATTTTCTCTTTCCTACAGATTCTTCTTTTTTATTTAGAGAAGACCTTGCAACATTTCTTTTAGGTTAAGTTTAGTATTTCCATATTCTTTCAGTTTTTGCTTGTTTGAGAAATTCTGGATAGAATATCCTAGGTTGCAGGTTTTTCCCTTTCAGGACTTAGAATATATCATGCCACTCCCTTCTGGCCTGCAAAGTTTCTGTAGAGAAACCAGCTGATAGCCTCATGGAGGTTCGATTGTAACTGACTGTTTTTCTCTTGCTACCTTTAGAATCTTATCTTTAACTTTGGACACTGTAACTGTGATGTATCTTGGTGTGGGTCTGTTTGCGTTCATCTTGTTTGGAGCCCTCTGTGTTTCCTGTATCTGTATATCTGTTTTCTTCTTTAGGCTTGGGAAATTTTCAGCCAAAGATTCTTCAAATACATTTTCAATCCCTTTCTCTCTCTCTCTCTCTCTCTCTCTCTCTCTCTCTCTCTCTCTCTCTCTCTCTCTCTCTCTCTCTCTCTCTCTCTGTTTTCTTGAACCTCTATGAGTAGGTTGGTACACTTTATATTATTCCATAGATCTTGCATGTTGCTTTCATTTCTTTTCTTTTGTCTTTCTGTCCACTGTTCTGATTGGTTGATTTCCATTATTCTATCTGTCATTCAATTACTCGTCTTCTGCATTATTCACTCTGCTCTTCATTGTTTCTAGGTTGGTTTTATCTCAGCAATTGAGTTGTCTAATTTTGATTGGTTTCTCTTTATAGTTTCTTGTTACAGTGATCTGCATTTCTATCAATAATCTTTCTTAATTCTTTTAACATTTTGAATACCTCCTTTCTGAATCTAGTAGACTGGTGAGGTCTTTTCATTATTTTTTTTCAGGGTTTTTCTCTTATTATTTTAATTGGGAGTAGTAGTTCCTCTGCTTTTTTTATTTTACTTAACTTTCTCTGTTGTTATGAAATTAGTCTACCTTGTGTAGGCTGTGCAAGTCCAATATTTTTGGTGCAAAGGTTGTTTATGTTTGTTTTGGATGCTAGTCACAACTTTCCTCAGAGTGTGCTGGCCATTATCGCTTTGACTGAGGGTGTGATTGGTATCGTGACTGTAGACTGCACTGGATGTTGGGTGGGGCCTCCTCTTTGCTTCATGACTTTCACAGCCCTGTTGGGGGTAGGGGCTGTTCCCCAGTTGTTGGAGTAGAAGCCCTGAGGGTCAGGTTCCATAAGGCTCCATTGCCCTTAAGCATGTGCTTTGTCCTTAACAAGGTTAGCATTGAAGCAAGTGAGGCCCGCAAGTGTGGTCACAGCAAACCTATGCTCTGTGGGTACAGGCATCCATGGTTCTGCCCAGAAGCAGCCCAAGGTCATGTCCCTTTCTTCGTTGTGTTCATCCCAGACCTAGTGGTAGGCTGGTGTTGGCGGCCAGGGCATTGTGGCTGCAGAAATTGATGTGATTGTGCTGCTGCTTGGAACCTGGCTGCCTCTGGGGGAGGGCTCTCATAGGACCTGTCTGCCTCAGATCTGACTCCAAGCTGCAGTGTGGGGTGAACGGAACTGGAGCCCTCTGCCAGTAAACGAAACACTCTGTACTCCTCCCCAGGGGCTATCTGCCAGAGATGTGATATTCTGTGAAGCCACCTGCCACCTGGTATCGGTGCCAACAAATTTTGCTGCTGCTAGTCCTGCCCCTGGACCTTCCCCCAACATGATAATGGGCTCCAGTGTCATTCCTACCCAGACATGCATGCCCTCACAAAGTCTGCAACTACTGAAGCCAGGACCCCACCATGCACACACTGTTAATGGGCTCCAGTTGTAGACCTGGGCCAAGATGAGCCCATGGTGACAATGGGCTCTGAGGTTCCACCCAGACCACACCCCAGGCCCTAGGGCTGTCTCTGCACAGCTAGACTGAGTCCACTTCCAGGGCCCATCTGCCTGAGTTTCAGCACCTAGCCACTGTGCATATTAGCAGCCCTGCCTGACTCATGTTTCAGGCTGGGAAGTGCAGCGGGGTGGCAGCCATCATCACTGGTCTCTCTCTGTCCTGATTGCTAGTAAACCAGCATGCAGGCATTCTTTGTGAGAAGAGTCCAGGCTCCTCCAGCCCTCTTTCTGTCCCAGTGCACCTCCCAGTATGCAGGGGTCTTCGCAGGGCAAGAGCCTGCCCATGCAGACCCTCCCTCCTTCACAGGTTCTTCCCAGGGACACAGGTCCCATCCTGATGCGTTTTTTTTTTTGGTCCTACCCAGTCATGTGAGGATCTTTCTTGTAGCTTTGGTTATATAAGAGATCCTCTGCCAGTTTCCAGTTGGTTTTCTGTGAGAATTTTTCCACACGTAGATGTATTTTTGATGTGGGGAGAGGTGAGTTCCACGTCCTCCTTCTCCACCATCTTGATCCAATCTTTTTTGCTTTTTTATAGTGACACAGTTTTATTCCCTTATTTCTGATTATGGCTATTCTATGGACATTTTCTGTATGGTAAAATGGAGATTACATATAATATCCTAGTTATTACAAACTAATTTGAATTGACTCTAGTAGTGCTTCATCTACCCTCTTTATGTTTTGATGTCAAAAATTACATACTTATAGATTGTGTGCCCAATAACAGAGATTTATAATTATTTTTTATGCTTTTTCTCTTAAATCCTATGTAAAATTAATATTCAAGTTACAAAGCAGGATTGCAATAACACTGGCTATTACTTTTGCCCATGTTACATTTGCTGTGTATTTGCCTAAGTATGACTTGGAGTCAGTATCTAGTGTCCTCTCATTTTATCCTGAAGCCCTCCCTTTATCATTTCTTAGGGTAGGTCTAGCAATACTGCAACCCCTCAACTTTTGTTTATATGGAAATGCCTTAATTTCTCCCTTATTTTTGAAGGACAGTTTTGCCATATATAGAATTATTGGGTTTTAGTATTTTTTCTTTCAGCACCTTAAATATATCATTTCACTGCCTCTGGTCCAAGATCTCTGACTACAGGTGGCTGATGATCTTACAGGGAATCTCTGTACGTGATAAAGCACTTTTCCCTTACTGCTTTCAATATTCTCTCTTTGGCTTTGAACAATTTAATTACAATGTATGTTGGTGTGGGTCTCTTTGAGTTTATTTTACTTGGAGTTCACTGAGCTTTTAAGATTTATAGACTCAAGTTTTAGCCATTATTTCTTCAAATAATTTTTTCTGCTCCTTTCTCAGTGTACTCTTTTTCTGGGACTCTGAAAATGTGTATGTGGGCCACTTGATGGTGTCTCACAAATTCCTTAGGTTTTTTTCACTTTTCTTCATTCTTTTTCCTCTGTGTTCTTAAGACTCAATAATTTCAAATAACCTGTCTTCGTGTTCACTGATTCTTTCTTCTGCCTATTCAACTCTGCTGTTGAACTTTTCTAGTGAATTTTCATTTCAATTGTACTTTTCAGCTCTGGAATTTTGTTTGGTTCCTTTTTGGAATTTCGATCTCTTTATTGACATTCTCATTTTGTTCATATACTGTTTTCTTTGTTTCTTTTAGTTCTTTGTCTATGTTTTCCCTTATCTCTTATAGATATTTAAGACTGTCGTTTTAAAGTCTTTGTCTAGTAAGACTGATGACTGGGCTTTCTCAGGGATGATTTCTTTCAATCTGTTTTATTCCTTTGAATGAGCTGCATTTTCCAGTTTCTATGTATATCTTCTGATTTTTGCCAAACTTGAGCCTTTGGTTATTATTATGTAGTAACTCTGGAAATCAGATTTCTGCCTTTCCCCATGATTTGCTGTTATTGCAGTTGTTGTTTTTATTGAAGGCGATAGTAGTCCATTTGTTTTGAGACTCTTCCAAACTACTTTTAAATGCTATGTGTGCTTGTGTGTACTCACTGAAGTCTCTGTTCTTTTAGCTCATGTTCATTTACTGTTTTGAAACATATTTCCTTGAATGCCAAGAGTTGAGATAGACAAACAAACAAAACCATCAAAAATAAAAACAAAAAAGAAAGAACAACCACCCCTGTAGTCTTTACAGACTGGCCCTTCGCTGGTGCAATCCTTCACCAATTAGCTAGACTTGTTCTGAGCCTAGAGATTAGATCCAGGTAAATATTTAAGGTCTTCTCAGGTCTTTTTCTGAGCATGCATCTTGCCTGGGCATGCATGGCTTTCTCAGTTCTCCCTCTATCTACAGTTGCTTTTGCATTTCCTCATTTCCCAAAGCACCTCACCCCAACTTCTCCTCCCAGCCTTAGATAGTCTACTGTATGTCTCCACCCAAATCTCTTGCCCTAGGCATCTTTGAATTTTTAGTCCACTTGTCGTATTTAATAGCAGTGCCTGCCACTTTTCCCACTTGCATTCTGAGTTATGCAAGACAGGGATGAACAAGTAAATCTTTCAGGTATCCTCCAGGCAGGTTATAACAGACAATAATTTGCAAATAAGATCTGTTCTGCTCCCTCCAGTTCAAGTGGAGGAATTGGGAACTGGGCTGCAGCTGCTCAAGACCAAGAGTACCACTAAAGTAGACTGGGAGAGGGGTAAGGGTAAGTAAAAACACCACAAAACTTTCCTACAATTTTGAAGATGTGTTTTTCTTGTTTGGGAATTTGCTTGATTGCTGCAGACTCTTGATTGCTTTTCAAAGCATATACAAAGTTGGTTCAGACAGCTTCTTGTTGCCTTTTTTAAATATATAACTTTGTCAGGGAACAAGAGCTTGGAGCTTTCTAGTCTGGTATCACTCATCTGGAACGTGATTTGAAAATCATAAAATGCTCTGATTTTCATTGTCACTAATTCTCTGTTTATGCTGTTTCCTTCTTGGGCTCTGTTTTCCCTCTACATCTTATAATTGTCTTTGGGGGCTCCTCCATCATCCCTCCTCTATTCTTACTCTGCACACAAAGCCTAGATTATCTCATTCACATAGCTTTATGTACATATTGATGGTTCCCAAAGCAGTCTCCAGCTCATATTTCACTCTTTACATCTGTCAGCGTACTGGATACTTTTACTAAGATATTCCATGGACAAGTCAATTTCAATCCCATTTATATCCCTCCCAACTCCCAAATCTACTTCTGGACAGCCTCATAACTCATCTTGTCTCCAGTCTTGCGCCACTCTAATTGCATCCCCATGTGGAACCCAGAGGTTCTTTCCTTGTTGTCTTTAGGACCCAGATACCTTAGCATGACAATCAAGGCTGTTTTGATTTGACTTAATTCTCTCTTAGCACTCTTCTCCTTCCCTGTAACTCCCATTATTTAGCTTTACCAAACTACATATTCTTCCAAACTTTATCATAATGTATTGCCTCTGTCTGAAATGTCTACTTTTTCTCTGGCTAAGAGTTAGTTCAGCTTTTCACATTGGGAAGCCTTTCCTGATGTGCTCTTATCCCACTGGCATATCATCATTGTTTATTTACTCTGCTGTCTTACCTACCACTCTGTAGTCTCCTTGATTGGAAGAGCCCTTTCACTTGACACTGCCTGGCAAGAAATAGGAGCAATAAGTGAATGCCTACTGAGTGGCTGAAGGATACATGTACTACTTGTGAATTAAAATGCCAACGCTTATAGAGCATTTTCTGAGTGGCTGACTGTGTGCTTGGTGCTTTACATCTATTATCTTTTCTTTTTTTAAGAGATAAGTATTATTAGCTTCCCTTTACAGATGTGGAAACTAAGTCTATGAGAGTTAAAGTCACTTACCTGAGGTCTGTTGCCCAGCAACAAGGGGTGAAGGAGGGACTTGGACTCAACTCAGAATGATCCCAAAGCCTGTGTCCTTTCAGTGTCAGCATTCTTTCTATCAAAGCAAAATTTCAGTGGTTCTTATGTATATATGCATTTTATCAGTCGTTTTTAGATATGTGTGAATATATCACTTGTGTGTGTTGGAGCAGGGAATTATTATGTATTTGGTAGAATAAAATAAATCAGAGTCTAAATACAATGATTCCTAATTTAGGGGCATTTAGTGCCAAAGTAGGATTATGAGGATGCACTCATTGGTGAGGATATAGTGCAAAAAATGTGCAGGCTCTAACTTGCACAAAATTAGTGACCTCAGGCTTCCACAGACCTGTGTAGAAGTGGCACTTCCTGGGGAGGATTTGGGGGTGTGGGAGGGGGGAGGGCGAACATTCTTGGATGGGGCCCAGCTCGAATATGTACTTAGATCAGAAAACCATTAGCTGGAAAGTGGACATGGAATGTGCTTTTAATTTCATTTCACCAAGCTGTCAGTTTTCTATATGTTTATAGATTCCAGACAGGCATTGACCTACTTAATTATGCTGCCTTCTCAGAGGGGCCTTCCCTGAATACCTTGCATAAAATAGTAGCCAGCTCTCTCCACCCCACCCCATCGCACCCAACTAAACCTTGGAATTCCTCATCTTCTTTACCCCTTTTTGTCTTCTCCATAGTACTCACTACAACCTGAGATGTATTTATTTGTATATTGCTTATCTCTCCCATTAGAATATCGATTCTATCAGGTTGGGGATTTTGATTTTTTTTTTTTTTTTTTTTTACCTCAATATCCCCAGGTCCTGAAACAGTGCCAGGCACTAAATCTTTGTGAAAGGGATACTTTGGTTTTGGTTGAGCCTTGTCTGAGTATTAACCACATGCTGGGTGCTATGAAGACCTTGAGAGGAAGCTGTGACATTCTTGCTCTAAGGAAATTAACTGAAGAACTGGAACTGGTCAGAAACTTAGATTTAATTTTACCATCCTCATAAGATGATATAAGGGGTGTCAAAAATTTCCTTTTAAGAGTGAGATTATAGGGCTTCCCTGGTGGCGCAGTGGTTGAGAGTCTGCTTGCCGATGCAGAGGACATGGGTTCGTGCCCCAGTCTGGGAAGATCCCACGTGCCGTGGAGCGGCTGGGCCCGTGAGCCATGGCCGCTGAGCCTGTGCGTCCGGGGCCTGTGCTCCGCAACGGGAGAGGCCACAACAGTGAGAGCCGCAAAAAAAAAAAAAAAAAAAAAAGTGAGATTATAAATATTTTAGGCCTGTGGGCAACAATAGGTCTCTGTCACATATTCAACATCCTTTCTAAAAAATAACCTTTAAAATATATTTTAAAAAATTCTTATATTCAGACTGAATAAAAACAGATCATGTGCTGGATTTGGCCCAAGGCCACAGTTTGCTGACCCCTGAGATAGTAAATTAGCCTGTTACTGTTTCATGGAGGCTGGAAGAAGACATGAGACTCCTGGGTCAGAGACAAGGAGCTTTATTACTCATGGCTCAGCAAGCAGCAACAGCATCATGTCTGTTCCAGTTGTTTCTGCCCCCCACTCAAGTCCTGTGAGGTCAGTGCAGAGGGCCCAAGTGGATGTTATGCAAGCAGTGGATTTGTGTCACAGCTGAGGGACACTGAGCTTAGACAATCACTTCCTTTATAGCAAGCCTGCTTTTTGTCCTGGAAGAAGATATTACTTCATCCCTCAAGGTTGCTCACTGAAAACACAACCCTGAGAAATGAGTAGAGATGGAGTTGCATTCTTGGCTTACCCAGTAAGTATGTGTAGGGATACTCAGGGCCCATGGTGGATTGCTTCTCTCAATAGTATTTTCATTCTTTTGTATGTTCAGTTGGATTGACTAGAATTTAGTACATGCCAGGAAATATAAATGGGGCTAATGATACAAAAAGAAATGAAACATGGTCCCCATTCTCAGGAAGCTCACAGGCTGTTAATAACTATTATATGAGGTGTTCACAGTGGAAATGTAAACGTTGCTCTGGAAGTACAAATAGGTGCATGGTAACTTTCTGGGTATTTGGGGAACACAGAAGAGAGGACGTAGCTTTTGAATTGGTCATGAGAAGATGCCAGAATGAGGCAGTGTAGGAGTTTTTCTGATAGAGCATCCAGTTCGGTCAAAGGCACAGAGGTGTGTTGAGCAATGCTGACTAGATGGGTGTAACTGAAGTATAGTATGTATGGGAGAGGTTGATGGGGAGTGAGGTAGGGAGAGAAGGAATGAGGGAGGAAACTAGCATTTCCCAAGAGTCTGTCACTTAGATACATTAACTTTTCTACTCCTCAGAGCCTGTCAGATAAGTTATTGAGCACATACTGTGTGCAGAGCTTTTGGGGCTTTAAATACACTAGCTCATTTATCCCTCGTAACTCCCTGTGCAACCTTTTGCAGATGAGAAACCTGAGACTTAACTAACTTGCTCAAGATCACAGCTGGTGGCACATCTGGAATTTGAATCTGGGTTGGCCTGGTCCCACAGCCTGTGCTCTTTAGTACAACCTTCGTTTCCCTCAGAAACCTTGGACGATTACTTCAAGCAACAGTGAAACATTGTGGAACTAGGATTTGCACCCGTGTTCACCTGCCTGCAAAACTATTCCTGCTTTCCCAGATTTTTTTCAACATAATTGAAGGAGCTGACTCACAATAGAAGGCAGTACCTTGAATTGTAAATATGAAAGATGACCAGGAACAGTGACAGACATGTAAAGGAAATCCCCTAACCCTCTCTTCCATTTGTATTAGCTGTCCTCAGCTCCTTCCAAGAAAATGTGGATATTTTTCAAATAGTGAGGAGGCGACACAACGTAGCAGTCAAGAACACAGGCTTTATAATATGAGCAGTTTGGTTTGAATCCTAGCTTCACTAAATAGCAGTGCAAAATTCAGCAACTTGCTTACTTTCTCCAATTCTCGTTTTCCTCCTTTGAGAAATGAGTTGTGAAGATTAAATAAGATATTATTTGTAAAACACTAAACACAGAGCTTGACACAATGGACTGCATAGGAGGATATTGAAATTGTCAAAAATTAGGACAAGATTAGCATTGGGGAGAGCTGTCAGTGAGTCAGAAACCAAAATCTTGAAGGGATGAGGGGGTGTTATCCCTGGGTCAATGTATGGCTACAATAAACATGGTCATGGGAGGCACAGTCAAAATAGATGATATTCGAGGCTAAATGACTTAAGACATTGGGCTTCTGCCTTTGCTGGTGGGAGTTCATAAAACAAAGAGACTACAGTTGTGTGCAAACTGTCTTTGGAGGCATCCTCTTCTTGCCCAAGGCTTTTGATATTTTGAATGTTACAGAGATTCTGAGGAGGGAGAGGAAAATGTGGCCAGAATCTCTCTCAACTTGGAGGTGGCCCTCGAGTGTAGGCGAATTGAAGATAAGGACAGATGGTGATGCAGAGTGCAGATGCCAGGGGCTCCACAGGCTCAGTGTGCTTGATGGGGAATGTCCAGTTGGGGCGCGTGTGCTGGAGGAGAGCCACCTGGGCCCCAAGGGGATGGTTGGAGTCCAAGGCTGAGCGGGCTGAGAAAAGAAAGTCCCCACTTCTCTGGTGTGTCTGTGTGGCTGGTACACAGGCAGAATTCACAAGAGTCAAGAGCAGCTGGGGTGCGGGGGTCAAAAATGCCAGTATGAGCTGGATATAGAGAATAGCCAGTGGGAAGGAGAGCTCACTGCCCAAGACAGAGAGGAGATCATTCGAGTTGAAACAGGCAGAGGTGGCTAGTGGCTGGGCCAGGCGTCGGGAAGAGAGAGTCCTCTCCTGATCCTCTGTCCTGCTTCCTTCCCTCAGGCCTGAAGTCCAAAACGCTGGCCCTGCTCCCTGACGCTTCCGACTCTAAAGCAAAATGCCAGAAACTAGTGCAGTCAAGGCCATGGTGACTTCCCAAAGGTGCTCTGGGGGGGCACCGGGAGAGCAATTGCCCTGATTTCTCAGCCACACCTTGTGGAACAGCTCCTCCTCTATCCTTGTTACTGGCCAGGTCCCCTGGGCTGGGGGTCTTCCATGGGGACCGACATCCTGTCTAGGATTTTTGCTTTTCTTCGGTTTTGCTTTGTTTTTATTTCAATTTCTTTGGGGCTTTCTTTGAAACACTTGGGCTTCCCCTTTCAGCCCAAGGTTTCATTAGCTCACTGCCCCTCATCCAGAGCTCCTGGTGAAGCTCGTCTTACTCCCCCTCCATCTCTGACCCTAAGAGCTGTGCTCCAGGATCACTGAGAAATTGAGATCTTTCAGGAGCATATCTGTCTTCCCTATAAGATTTGAGTAAGATTTCAGAATTGAATTCATTGAATGAGATTTCAGAAATCTTATTCGTCTTTGCATTATCAATGCCTAGAACATAAAACGCAGTCAGTATGTATTTGCTGAACTGAAATGAGGTAGAAACCATACGGGGTTTAAGGAGAGGCATGTGGGACCTGGGGGAACTCCCTGTGTTTTCTAAGGAGGCTTCTCCTTTCCTGCTGATACTGAGCACGTTCAGGGCAGCCGGCGCTCCCTGATTGATGAAGGTGCCCTGATGTCTTCAGGGACACCGGAGCTCCCTCCCCATTTCTCTGGAGTGCTAGACTAGTGTGGTAGGCAGTCATGATGCCATCAAACAAAATGTTTTTCAGGAAAAGAAAGTGTAACTCAAGGATATATGGATTTCTCAAGTGCCTCTTTTCCACCTCTCCACACTGAAAATACTGTATTCTCTTATTTACAGCACTTTTCTAAATTTCCCGCGTGGGTGTTGACTCAGTTGTTCAAACCTGGGGAAACCAGAGTCAACTGCAGAACCCCCTGGCCCTGACCCGGTCACAGAGCTGGTGGCAGGGCCCACCTGTGTCCGTGGCGGCGGGGCGCAGGGCAGGGAGAGGCTGTGTGGAATGACCGCAGGTATTTGGGGCTCTCTCTCTGATGGTCTAACAGCAGTGGGCAGGGCTGTTTTCCAAGAGGTCTTAGGAAATCAATCTCCTAGTCATCTGCAGGCAGAGGCTTGGTTCTGTCCTAAACTGTGTGGCCTCGGGTGAATTGCTTAGCCTCCTGAGCCTTAGTCTCCTCATCTGTAAATATGGAATAATAGTGTATATTTCTGGGGTACTTCTGAGAATTAAATGAACTAATTCATGTAAAGTCTGTAGAATAATGGAGAGCTCACAGTAAGTGCTCAACAGATGTTGACTATTATCATCACCGTCATCATCATTATTTCTCCTCATACTGACATAAAACAATTTTATTTTATGTTGTGGAGGCAAAAAGTGGTATGGAAATTCTGAAAAGAATATAACGGTTTCACCAAGTAATTTAGAAAGGCTTGTCGAAGGAGGCAAGAACATGAAGAAATATAAGTAGTGGCATATGAGTAGACAGAAGAGCATTCAGAGAAACTCAATTTAATTTAGTTTAATGGTTAAAGAGTACAGATTCTGGAACCAGATGCAATTGTAAGATTACTAATTTTGCCATTTACTAGCTGTATAATGTCATGTGTGTTACTCAAATTCACTCTGCCTCAGTGTATTCCTTTGTAAAATGGGCATGATGATAATATCTATGTCAGAAGCAGTGATTATGATTAAAAGCACTTGAAAGGACTCAATAGTGTTAGCTGAGATCATTAATAGTGTGCCTACTATGTGGTGTCCGACATACTTTTTGATACTTTGGGGACTAAAAGGCAGGTCACAATATCTGTTCTGCGCTGTTCGTTGTGCGTTGGAAAAAGTAAAACATTTAGAGAGAGATAACGGGTAACCATAACACAAAGCAGTGTCTGAAAGTGCCCCAAGTGGCAGAAGAATTTGAGAAATATTGTTGATGTGGTACTCTTTTTCTAGGACCAGCAGGGAGTGGCTGGGCGGGGGGCCCTTGAACGCTGCTGCTTCCCATAGAACAGCCTCTCATTGCAGGTTGAGGACTGTCCCCAGGAACTGCCCTAACCAGGAAAAGGTTTGGCCTCTCCAAGCTCCCTTCAGTTTCCTAACCAGTAACATGAGGACAAAATCCACTACCTCACAGCACTCTAGGAGAGAACTCAGTGGGGTGCCGTATTTGAAAGTACATACTTTGAAAAGTTAAACGAAGTGGTTTACAAGTTTTTGATACTGTTACTAATCCATTTAACACTTCTACCTCTCTCCCCAGCACTGGCATCACTTCCGCTTAACCTGTATCTGGGCTGCCTTTGTTGTGCACCCCATTACAGTCTCATCCCCCCTCACTGGAGCAGCTCTGAGCTTGAGGTGTTTCCTACATTGAGCCTTTGAGGGTGTGCTAACATATGTACCTCTGCATATGGTCTTCTCTGAGGGGCAGGCTTATCCAAGGTTCATGGGAAATTTAGAAAGAATTACATCACCTAGAGTGATAGGAAGCTGAACAGGAAGCAACGGACAAAGGAACTTTATTTTTTGAGCCTGGTATATTCCTTACTACACACACACACATTTTTCTTCTTTTATTGTGTAATTTAAGATATCCCAAACCACGTAAGACATGTGTACAGTTTCTAAAATATAGTTATGAAGCAGACACCCATGTAATCACCACATGGGCCAAGAAACAGGGCCTTGCTGTCACTCCAGAAGCCCCTGTAAGCTCCTCCCCAGTCTATTGTGATTGGATGTTTAATTTTATAATTTAAAGCTTCTTTTTTAAAGAAGCTTTTCTATCTGCATCTATTGGTGTGATCATATGATTTTTCTCTTTTAATGTTATGTTACATTCCATTAATTGTTTTTCTCATATTTAGCCAACCTTGCCTTCTTGGTATTAACCCACTTGGTCATTATGGATTTTTTTTCTTACTATATTGCTGGATTTGGTATGATGATACTTTGGTTTACATTTCTGCATCTTTGTTCATATATGAAATTGGTCAGTAATTTTTCATTCTCATTAATGTTTTTGCAGGATTTTGAGATCAGTAATGTATTAACCTTATAAAATGAATTGACAAGTGTTACCTTTTTAAAAAAGCTTCTGAAATAGACTGTCTAAAATTTTGATTACTTATCCCTTGAATATCTGGTAAAAATTGCTAAGGAAGTTTCCTTTGTGGGGAAAATAATTAGTACTGATTCAATTCCTTCAATGGTCATTGAGGTATTCACAATTTCTATTTCTTTTTGAGTCACTTTTGGTAGATTATTTTTTTCTATGTAGATATACAGTGTGTCCAGCATCCTGTGTTGAAAAGGCTATCCTTTTCCCAATGAGTTAGCTTGGCACCAACAAAATGGTCTATTTGTGGGTCCATATGATTTAATCCTTTGTCTCTATTTGGTTCCATCAATCTAGTATCCTTATACCAATATCACGCTGTCTTGATTACTGTAGCTTTAGTCTTGAAAGTCTTGAAATCAGGCCGTGTAGTACCCCAATTTTGTTCTTTTTCAAGACTTTTTAGCTATTCTAGGAAATTTGCATTTCTGTATAAATTTTAGAATCACATTACAATTTCTACAAAAAGCCTGCTAGAATTCTGAATGGGATTACACTGACTACAGATCAGTTTGGAGAAAACTGATATCTTAACAATATTGAGTCTAGTTTTATTAAATTATATTTTTCTGAGAATTTTTCCATTTCATCTAACTGTTCAAATTAATTTGCTTTTTTTCATAAAACATTATTAATATCATTAAGGTCTGCAATATGTGTGACGACAGCCTCCTTTTCATTCTTCATATTTGTTATGTGTATCTTCACTTTTCCTTGACCAAACTTATCAGAGGTTTGTGAGTGTATTAGCTAAGGTATTCCTGGTTTCTGAAACAACAAGCCAAAATGTGATATTATAGTTTATTTCTCTAAATAGGTGTATGTAGTCGGCAGAGGTTTTCCTCTAAGTAATGAATCAAGAACCCAGGCCTTTTCCATATTTCTGCCGTCTTCATGACATGGTTTCCAGGGTTGCTTTGCTTGCCTCTATCACACTGGGAAAGAGAATGAAAGACACCCGTGGAGGGTTAATGGGCCAGGGCTGAGAAGGGTGTGTGTCACTTCAACTCACATTCCATTGACCAGAACTCAGTCACAAGGCCATAACCACTAAGGCAGTGCTGGGAAATGCTACTGTACTGTGAACGTGGAAAGAAAAGGAATAGGTTTGTACAGCTATCTTACGTATTCTAGAGTGATTTTTAATGGTATTTTTTAAAAACTTATTCCTTTGCTGGACCTTGCTGTTATGTACTGGTTTTCTATTTTATTAGTTGTTGCTCTTAGCTTTGTTATATTCATTCTTATACTTAACTTTGCTTTATTTTTTTATTCATCTTCCAACTTTTTGAAAAAGATGCTTAATTTATTAGTGTTCAAACTTTCTTTTGTAGTATTTAAGGCTACAAATTTTCCCCCTAAGTAATGCTTTGGTCACATCCCATGAGTTTTCATCTGTGGTATTTTCTGATTCTTGCAGTTCAGAACATTATCTAATTTCCATTGGTATTCCTTCTCCAATCCTTGAGTTATTGTAACTTGTTACTTACTTTTTGAATATATGGAAATAAGCTTTTATTATTGATTTCTAGCTTAAGTGCATTGGAAGAGAGAAAGTACACTGAATTATTTCAATCTTCTGAATTTTATAATTATTATAATATTTTTCTCTACTCTTTTTGGAAGATACACACTCTGTCTCCATTCTTTAAATATTTGTTCAAGATTTATAATATGTGTATTTAACTTACCAAATTAAGTGATTCAATTTCTTTATCTTCCTCAGGGTTAATACAATGATCATTAATTTTTTACCTTTACTGACTTCTTTGATATTGTTATCCTGTATTTTACTGCTATGTTTTCTTTTTTAATGCTACTAGATGTTATTATTATTATTTTGTATAGTGCATGTGCATTTTTATTTACCCACTTATTTGCTATATTTTTTGCTCTTCATTCTTTCTTTTAACTAGAGCTACTCTCCTATCTGAAATTCATCCTTTAGATTTTTCTTAATGAGAGTCTACCAGGGGTGAATTTTCTCAGATTTTTGTTTTCTTAAATTGTACTGTTTTTTCTTTTTTTTAAATTGAGGTTTTGTTGATTTACAATGTTCAGGCAAAGTAATTCAGATCTATATCTATATCTATATTCTTTTTCAGACTCTTTTCCATTATAGGTATTACAAGACATTTAATATAGGTCCCTGTTCTATACAGTAGGTCCTTGTTGGTTATCTATTTTATATATAGTAGTGTGACTCTGTTAATCCCAAATTCCTAATTTATGCCCCCCCCTTTCCCCTTTGGTAACCATAAATTTATTTTCTATGTCTGTGAGTCTGCTTTGTAAATAAGGTCATTTCTATCATTTCTTTAAATTTCACATATAAGTTATATCATATGATATTCATCTTTGTCTGTCTGGCTTACTTCTCTTAGTATGATATACTCTAGGTTCATCCATTACTGCAGATGGCATTATTTCATTCTTTTTTATGGCTGAGTAGTATTCTACTGTGCATATATACAACTTTTTCTTTATCCCTTTGTCTGCCAATGGATGTTTAGGTTGCTTCCATGTCCTGGCTGTTGTAAATAGTGCTGCTATGAACATTAGGATGCATGTGTCTTTTTGAATTATGATTTTCTCTAGGTAAATGCCCAGTAGTGAGATTGCTGAGTCATATAGTAATTCTATTTTTAGTTTTTTAAGGAACCTCCATACTTTTCTCCATAGTGGCTGCACCAATTTATATTCCCACCAACAGTGTAAAAGGGCTTCCTTTTCTCTACACCCTCTCCAGCATTTATTTGTAGACTTTTTTATGATGGCCATTCTGACTGGTGTGAGGCAACACCCCATTGTACTTTTGATTTACATTGCTCTAATAACTAGCAATGATGAGCATCTTTTCACGTGCCTGTTGGCCATCAGTGTGTCTCCTTTGGAGAAATGTCTATTTAGGTCTTCTGCCCATTTGGTGGGGGTTGTATTTTTTTTTTGTTACTAAGTTGTATGAGCTGCCTGTATATTTTGGAAATTAAGCCCTTGTCGCTCACATCATTTTCAAATATTTTCTCCCATTCCATAGGTTGTCCTTTCATTTTGTTGATGGTTTCCTTTGCTGTTTAATTAGGTCCCATTTGTCTATTTTTGCTTTTGTTTCCATTACTCTAGGAGACAGATCCAAAAATATATTTATGTAATTTATGTCAGAGAGTGTTCTGCCTATGTTTTACTCTAGGAATTTTATAATATCCAGTCTTACATTTAGGTCTTTAACCCATTTTGAGTTTATTTTTGTATATGGTGTTAGAGAATGTTCTATTGCATTCTTTTACATGTTGTTGTTTAGTTTTCCCAGCACCACTTGTTGAAGAGACTCTCTTTTCTCCATTGTATAGTCTTGCCTCCTTCGTCATAGATTAATTGACCATAAGTGTGTGGGTTTATTTCTGCATTTCCTATCCTGTTCCATTGATCTATGTGTCTGTTTTTGTGCCAGTACCATACTGTTTTGATTCATGTAGCTTTGTCGTATAGTCTGATGTCAAGGAGCCTGATTCCTCCAGCTCCGTTCTTCTTTCCCAAGATTGTTTTGGCTACTCAGGGTCTTTTGTGTTTCTACATAAATTTTAAAGAGTTTTTTTTCCAGTTCTGTGAAAAATGTCATTGGTAATTGATAGGGATTGCATTGAATCTGTAGATTGCCTTGTAGTATGGTTATGTTAACTATTGATTCTTCCAATCCAAGAACATGGTACATCTTTCCATCTGTTTGTGTGGCCTTCGTTATGTGTATCTTCACTTTTCCTTGACCAAGCTTATCAGAGGTTTGTGAGTGTATATCTTACATCAGCATTTTATAGTTTTCAGAGTACATGATTTTTGCCTCCTTAGGTAGGTTTATTCCTAGGTATTTTATTCTTTTTGATGAGATGGTAAATGGGATTGTTTCCTTAATTTCTCTTTCTGATCTTTCATTGTTAGTGTATAGGAATGCAGGAGATTCCTGTGCATTAATTTTGTATCCTGTAACTTTACCAAATTGATTGATTAACCCTAGTAGTTTCCTGGTGGCATCTTTAGGATTTTCTGTGTATAGTATCATGTCATCTGCAAACAGTGACAGTTTCACTTCTTCCTTTCCAATTTGGATTCCTTTTTTTTTCTTATTCTTCTCTGACTGCTGTGACTAGGACTTCCAAAACTATGTTGAATAAAAGTGGCAAGAGTAGGCATCCTTGTGTTCTTCCCAATCTTAGATGGAATGCTTATAGCTTTTCAACATTGAATGTGATTTTAGCTGTGTGTTTTTCATATATGGCCTTTATTATGTTCCCTCTATGCCATTTTCTGGAGAGTTTTCATAATAAATGGATGTTGAATTTTACCAAAAGCTTTTCTATATCTATTGAGATGATCATATGGTTTGGTTTTGATTCTTTGATTTGTTAATCTGGTGTACCACATTGGATGATTTGTGGATATTGAAAAATCGTTGCATCCATGGGATAAATTCCACTTGACCATGGTGTATGATTCCTTTAATGTATTGTTGGAGTTGGTTTGCTAGTAGTTTGTTGAGGATTTTTGTATCTATGTTCATCAGTGATATTGGCCCATAGTTTTCTTTTTTTGTGATTTCTTTGTCTGGTTTTGGTATCAGGGGGATGTGGCTTCACAGAATGCGTTTGGGAGTGTTCCTTTCTCTGCAATTTTTTGAAATAGTTTCAGAAGGATAAGTGTTAACTCTTCTCTAAATGTTTTATAGAATTCACCTGTGGAGCCATCTGGTCCTGGACTTTTGTTTGTTGAGAGTTTTAAAATTACTGATTCAGTTTCAGTATATGTAATTGGTCTGTTCATATTTTCTATTTCTTCCTGGTTCTGTCTTGGGAGATTGTACCTTTCTAACAATTTGTTCATTTCTTCTAGTTTGTCCATTTTATTGGTGTATTTTTGCTCATAGTAGTGTCTTATGATCCTTTGTATTTCTGTGATGTTGGTTTTAACTTCTCCTTTTGCATTTCTGGTTTTATTTTCCTGTCCTTTTTCTTCTTGATGAGTCTAGCTAAAGGTTTATCAATTTTGTTTATCTTTTCAAAGAACCAACTTTTAGTTTTCTTGATCTTTTCTATTGTTTTTTTAGTCTCTATTTCATTTATTTCTGCTCTGATGTTTATGACTTCTTTCCTTCTCCTAACTTTGGGTTTTGTTTATTCTTCTTTCTCTAGTTGCTTTAAGTATAAGGTTAGGTTGCTTATTTGAGATTTTTCTTGTTTCCTGAGATAAGCTTGTTTGGCCATAAACTTTCGTCTAATAACTGCTTTTGCTGTGTCCTGTAGGTTTTGGATCATTGTGTTTTCATTATCATTTGTCTCTAGGTATTTTTTTATTTCCTCTTTGATTTCTTCAGTGATCCATTGGTTGTTTACTAGCATATTGTTTAGCCTCCGTGTGTCTGTGGTTTTTGCCATTTTAATTTTTTTTTTGTAGTTGGTTTCTAGTCTCTTAGCATTGTGGTTGGAAAAGATGTTTGAAGTGATTTCGGTTTCCTTAAATTTACCAAGGCTTGTTTTGTGGCCCAGCGTGTGATCTATCATGGTGAATGTTCCACGTGCAATTGAATGTGTATTCTGATGCTTTGGGGTGGAATGCTCTATAAATATCAATTAAGTCCATTTGGTCTAAAGTGCCATTTAAGACACTTTTTTCTTATTGATTTTCTGCCTGGATGATCTGTCCATTGATGTAAGTGGGATGTTAAATTCCCCCACTATTATTGTGTAATTGTCAGTTTCTCCTCTTATGTCTGTTATTATTTGCCTTATATATTAAGTTGTTCCTACGTTGGGTGTATATATATTTACAATTGTTATATCTTATTCTTGGATTGATCCCTTTATCATTATGTAGTGTCCTTTTTTGTCTCCTATAACAGTCTATTTTGTCTGATTTAAGTATTACTACTCTGG
Source organism: Kogia breviceps (assembly GCF_026419965.1). Classification (NCBI taxonomy): domain Eukaryota; kingdom Metazoa; phylum Chordata; class Mammalia; order Artiodactyla; family Physeteridae; genus Kogia; species Kogia breviceps. The sequence continues at coordinate 88,213,591 of NC_081311.1, forward strand.
CTTTCTTTTGCTTTCCATTTATGTGGAATATCTTTTTACATCCCCTCACTTGCAGTCTGTATGTGTATCTAGATGTGAAGTGAATCTCTTGTAGACAACATATACATGGGTCTTGTTTTTGTATCCATTCAGCCAGTCTGTGTCTTGGTTGAAGCATTTAGTCTGTTTACATTTAAGGTAATTATCAATATGTATGTTCTTACTGCCATTTTGTTACTGTTTGGATTTGTTTTTGTATGTCTTTCCCCCCCTTTTTCTTTTGTTCTATTCTCATGATTTGATGACTGTCATTAGTGTTATGTTTGGATTTCTTTTTCTGTATGTATATCTATTATAGGTTTTTGGTTTGCACTTACTTTTGTATAGCAGTGTGTGTGTGTGTGTGTCTGTGTGTGTATATATATATATATATAATATATATATATATATATATATATATATATATATATTGGTTTAAGTTGTTTTAAGTTGCTGATCTCTTAATTTCAATTGCACTTTTTAAATACACTGCATTGTATTCTCCTCCTTTCGGGATTATTGTTTTTGATGTCATGTTTTACATCTAGTAGTTTTGTGAATCCCCTAACTGCTTATTGTGGATACAGATGATCTTACTATTATTTTGTCTTTTAACCACCCTACTAGCTTTGTGTGTGGGTGATTTCCTACCTTTATTGTATGTTTGCCTTTACCAGTGAGCTTTTTCATTTTGTAATATTCTTGTTTCTAGTTGTGGCCTTTTCCTTTTTGCCTAGAGCAGTTCCTTTAATATTTTTTGTAAAGTTGGTTTGGAGGTGCTGAATTCTTTTAGCTTTTGCTTGTCTGTAAAGCTTTTGATTTTTCCATCAAATCTGAATGAGAACCTTGCTGGGTAGAGTATTCTCGGTTGTAGGTTTTTTCCCTTTCATCACTTTAAATATATTGTGCCACTCCCTTATGATCTGCAGAGCTTCTGCTGAAAATCAGTTGATAGCCTTATGGGAGTTCCCTTGTATGTTATTTGTTGCTCTACCCTTGCTGCTTTTAATATTTCCACCTTATCTTTAATTATTTTCATTTTAATTACAATGTGTCTTGGTGTGTTTCTCTTTGGGTTAGTCCTGTATGGGACTCTCTGTGCTTCCTGGACTTGGGTTGGGTGACTGTTTTCTTTCCCAGATTAGGGAGGTATTCAGCTATTATCTCTTCAAATATTTTCTTGGTTCCTTTCTCTCTCTCTCTCTCTTCTCCTTCTGGTACCCCTATAATGTGAATATTAGTGTTCGTGAGGTTGTCCCAGAGGTCTCTTAAACTGTCCTCACTTTTTTTCATTCTTTTTTCTTTTTCTGTTCAGTGGTAGTGATTTCCACTACTTTGTCTTCCAGCTCACTGATGCATTCTTCTGAATCATTTAATCTACTATTGATTCCTTCTAGTGTATTTTTCATTTCATTTATTGTGTTCTTCATCTCTGTTTGGTTATTCTTTATATTTTCTAACTCTGTTAAAAACTTCTGACTTCTCACTCTGTGCATCCATTCTCCTCCCAAGATCTTTGATTGTCTTCACAATCATTACTCTGAAGTATTTCTTGAGTAGATTGCCTATCTCCACTTCACTTAGTTCTTCTTCTGGGCTTTTATCTTGTTCCTTCATCTGGAACATACTCCTCTGCTGCCTCATTCTATCTAAGTTGCTATTTGCCTTTTATGTATTTGGTAGGTTAGTTATGTTTCTTGACCTTGGACAAGTGGCCCTCTGTAGGAGGCGTCCTGTGCATCCCATGAGTGCACACCCCTCTTATCACCCAAGCTATATGCTCTAGGGGTTCCCCCTAAGAGGGCTGAGTGGGTCCTTCTGTTGTGGCAGGCTGACTCTGTGGGTGGTCTGATAGGCTTTGTTGGCCCCTAGTCTGTTTGGTTGCCAGGTCCTGCCTTGTGCATATGTTGCTGGCTGCTGTTTAGCAGTGCCTGGTCGTGAGGTGACTGGTTACAGAATCCTAGGTTTCCCCAGGGCTAGTGCTGGCTCACTAATGGGCGGAATCAGGGTCCCAAAGATTCTGGAACTATTGCCCACCCACTGGCAGGTGAAGCCAGATCCTGGGGTTAGTGCCAGACTACTGGCAGGCAGAGTTGGTTCCTGGAGTCTGGCTGCAAGGCGAGATCCCAGAGCTCATTTCAGTTTGTGGGGGGTGGGGTGCTGTTTCCTGACACAGTCGGGTATGGGGTCCAGGGTGTCCTGAAGGTGGCATTCATCTGCTAGTGGGAAGGACCAGGGCCCAGCTGCTCCCTGGGTAGGGTCTTGCCTGTGTTGCGGTTGTTTTCTTACTTCTGGTATCATCTGTCTCCTGGTTAATGAGGCTGGTCTAGAGGCTTGTGTGGGCTTCCTGGCAGCAGGGGCCACTGCCTGCCTACTGGTTGGTGGAGCTGGGTCTTGGCCCTCTGGTGGGCTGGGCCATGTCTGGAGGGGCGTGTCGATAGGAGCCTGTCAGCTCTTTAGTCTTTAGACAGCCTGTCTGCTGATGGTTAGGGCTGTGTCCCCACCCAATTAGTTGTTTGGCCTGAGGCGTCCCAGCACTGGTGCTTGCAAGCTGTTGTGTTGTGCCAGGTCTTGGTGCTAATGAGCCAAGATATCAGCCACCAGCAGCAACAGTGTTCACACGGCTGAATGTTCCCCAATATGTCTGCCACCAGTGTCTATGCCCCCAGGGTGAGCCACAGCCACCCCCAGTCTCCCCAAGAGATTCTCCAAGGCTATCAGGTAGGTCTGGTCCAGGCGTCTATCAAATTACTACTTTTACCTTGGGTCCCAGTGTGCATGAGATTTTGTGTGCCCTTTTAGAGTGAAGTCTCTATTTCCTCCAGTCCTGTGGAGCTCCTGCTGTTAAGCCTCACTGCCCTTCAAAGCAAAATACTCTGGGGGCTCATTTTCCTAGTGCCAGACCCCTGGGCTGGGGAGCCAGATGTGGGGCTGGGAACTCTTACTCCTGTGGGAGAACCTCTGCACTGTAATTATTCTCCAGTTTGTGAGGTGCCCACCCAGGGCGTATGGGATTTGATTATATCATGAGCCTGCCCCTCCTACTGATCTCATTGTGTTTCCTTCTTTATGTCTTTAGTTGTAGAAGATCTTTTCTGGCAGGTTCCCGTCTTTTTCATCAATGGTTGTTCTGCAGAGAGTTGTGATTTTGGTGTGCTCGTGAGAGGAGGTGAGCTCAGGGTCTTTTCATTTTATCATCCTGGCCACTCTCTGTACTTATTATTGAAAAGTCTTTTCACTGGAAACATGTCGTTCTGGTTTAGCAGCTATTTTCTTTCAGCAAATTGTATTCTAGCTTCTATTGTTGCTCTTCTCAGTCTAACTCTTTGCAGTTATTCAGTTTCCCCTCTCTGGCTGCTTTTAAGATATCTCCACTCCCCTTATTTGGAGTTTTTCAGTTTCACACTGATTTGTCTAGGGGTGTATTTCCCTTTTTATTTATTGAACTTGAGATTTATTAGAGATGAGCATATGGATGGGTGTCTATCAGTTCTACAAAATTCTCAGCCATTAATTCTTCAAACATTGTGTCTTTTCCATCTTCTCTCCCTTTCCTTTGGAACTCTGGCTTAAACATATGTTACACTTTCTCACATTATCCTTCATGTCTCTTAACCTCTCTCTCATAATTTCCATCATTTTATCTCTCTGCTGTATTTTTCTAAATTTCTCTTGGTCTATTTTCTGATTCACTAATTTTCTATTTAGCTGTATCTAATTTGCTGTTAAAGCTGTTGAGTTTTTAATTCTTTTATTATAGTTTTAATTTCAAAGAGTTTTAATTTCTAGGAAATTAATTTCTAGTTTCCTGTTCCCTGTATGTACTTAAGCTGGACTTTTGATTCTTTAAACACAGTAAATGTACTTGTTTTTGTTTCTGGCACTTTGCATTTGTCGTCTCCTTTAGTCCTCAGTACCGTTCTGTGGAATATCATTACATCTGTCACAGAGATAAGAACACTGAGATGCTTGTCTCAAGGTCTGTTATTTCCTTTTCTACCATCTACGTTCAGCTAGAAACTGAAGCTCAGAGAAGTTGCTTTGAGGCAGAGAGAAGTTTGGGGTTTGATGCCTGCTGGGGATCTATAGAGAAATTGCCTCTGCCTGACAGACCCTCCCTCAACATATAATAAAGAGAGAGGGCCATTGATTATGGAATAAGGTTTTATGGAGCTAAGACTTATGTCTCCATGACACTGTGGGCAGGGACTGTGTCAAATACATCCCTGTGACTACAGGGCTTAGGACAAGACTCAGTAAATATTTGGTGATCGCATGATCCAGTGTTCTGGGTGCATAGCTGGGATGCAAATATATTTACTTGCAGGAATGAATTAATAAGTGACTAAAATAGCAATACAATTAAAACAGACAATCAAGTGGCATTTACTTTTTGAGTGTTTATCAATATCTGGCTGTAAACATTGAGATCGGGGGTTCACAAGCTTTTTCTATGAAGGGCCAGATAATAAATATCTTAGACTTTGCTACTGTATGGCCTATTTCACAACAACTCAGCTCTACCATTGTAGCCTGGTGTTAGTTGGCTAGGACTGCCATTACAACAAACTACCACAGAACTGGCTGGCTCAAATAACATAAGTTTCTTTTCTCACAGTTCTGGACACTAGAAGTCCAAGATCAGGGTGCCATCAGGGTTGGTTTCTGGTGAGAACTGTTTTCCTAGCTTGAAGATGTGGCCGTCTTCTTGCTGTGTCCTCACATGATCCTTCCTTTGTGTGTCTGCAGAGAGGGAGAGATTTCTGGTGACTCTTCTACTTAGGATAAGGACATCAGTCCTATCAGATGAGATTCCCCCTTATAACCTAATTTAACCTTAATTACCTCCTTAAAGGCCCTATCTCCAAATACAGTCACATTGGGGGTCAGGGCTTCAATAGTGAATTGGGCAGGGAGACACAATTTAGTCCATAACAGAGCCTAAAGCAACTATAGACAACATATAAATTAATGGCCAAGGCTGTGTTCTAATAAAACTTTATTTATAGAAATAAGCGTCAGGCTGGATTTGGTTCATGGACTGCAGTTTGCCAACTTCTTATCCATACATATAAAGATGATTAACTTGTAAATGTGACAAAACTTATTTGGAATAATATTTCTTCAGGGCACTCACTCCTGGCTCTAGTGGCTCTTCGAGGCTCAGTGGAAAGAGCACAGCACCAGGGTAAAGCCAGGGTCAGCTTGCCCCCGCCGACCAGCTGTATGTTCTGACCTTCCTAGCCTTCCCTGGAGGCTGCTGTAAGCCTAACTTATCAAAGGCACCTAACACGGTGACTGCTAGTAAGTAGGCCTTTAACAAATTTTATTTCATTGCCCTGTCTTAAATTTCCTATAGAAAGAGACACAAAACCTCAGTTTAAATGCATTTGGTGCAATGTTTGTATGTGAGACAACCTGTATCATGCCATTCGTTCATTCGTTCGTTCATTCAAATGTGTATTGAACAGCTTCTGTGAGTAAGAGTTCCAAGTGCTGGGCACGCAGTCATGATTAAGACAGACAAAACCTTGACTTCTCCTGGTGTGTGTTGCCAAAATTATAGCACCGTTTAAGAAAGGCCATTAATCTTCTTGATTGTGCCTCTTTCACAAACTTTTTCCCATTTCTATTCGTGTCTGTTCTTTGGAAGGTGCCTGCTATCAATCACCTCACCTTAGTGAATGAATTCTCCTGGTTGCTTCCCTCTTCTGTGCAATAGGTACAGACCTTCCAAGTCTAGGAAGTCAGTAAGACCTCTGCAGAGAAGTGTTTTTCATTTGGGGGGAAAAGCTACTTGGATAGACCAAGAAGGAAAGTTGGCAAAATCAGCCTCAATGCTTCTTTCCACCACGAGAGATGGTCCCTTTGTACCACCCCGCTTCCTGATTTTGGCATTCTGGTGGGTTTCACGCACAACCTGGGGCCACACTGGTGTGATGGGAGGGCCTAAGAACTGTCTCATGAGGATGTGATGGCAGCTCTTACAGGGGAGGCCTGACCAACCCCATTAACTGGGAGAGCGTTTCTGAGGGAAGAATGGGATGGATGACCTGATGAGCAGCCCCGATGCACTATGACAGGAGATAGCACAGCCCGTTAACCCCCAGCCGTCCGACAAGAATGCACTGGGCCCCGCCTTGGTATCTGGCCCCATACTGGTGTAGGAGGAGTGGGTCATTAGGTCACGGGGGTCAATGTCATTGAGATATGGTGGAAAGATCAACAGCTTAATGAAGAGCTGCCTTTTCTTCCCAGCTACTATTAGCTACATGTTTTTGAGCAAATCACTTTTCCAGGCTTTACCAAGTCTTCTCTCCAAGTATAAAATAAAGGTTATTGAGTATGACCTCTTCTAGACCATTCCTCTCAGGAAAAAAGCAAGGCTTGGTACCTCTAAACTTTGCCCAATGGCAGACAAGCTCACTGGTGGCAGGCTGAGGGCTACAGGAAGAATCACATTCCGGTCCTAGGTTAGCTCTCCATCGTCCCCGCAGGAGCAGGATACAGACATGTACCCTGCCAGGCGCACCTGTGCACAGGTTGCCCTCTCCTGGACTTCTAGCCTCCTCTCTAATGTATGGCCTGTGCAGATTCTGCTTGCATCCACAGCTCACTCCAGAACCACCTCCTTCAGGAAGTCCTCCGAAGCCGGTGAACCTGGCCTCTAAGGTCCACGCACAGGCAACGCTGTCCTGGCCTTCATTCTCACTTTTTAGTTCTCATCCCTACATGGCTGCCAGAGTGGATTTTTTCACTCACACATATGTTGGTTTACTTTGCTATTTAAACGCAGCGGCTCGCAGGTGAAGGCCAGAGCCCTGAGCAGGGCATGCACGACCCTTTGCAGCCTGGTTCCTGCCTAACTGGTGAGCCTTATTATCACATTTTTTTTCTAGTGACTTATAACCTTTTATGAGTGAGGGCGTCCTTAAGTACAGTTGGGGTGCATATAAAAGAGCGTGACATTCCTGCTCTTAGCGGTTTGAGGGTGTCTCCTTTTTAATTCACGTGACTCCAGAAGGCACTTGGTCTCCGTGAACTGTGTGCGTCTGATATGCGGGAAGCACATCAGGGAAGGGAAGAGAAATTCTCAAACCAGGGCCCACCGGGACGATGGAAGGGTCCACGGGGCAGGAAGGGCTGGGGTGGGGGCAGTGGCAGCCATCAAGGTGACTTTCTCCCCACTTCATGTAAACTAAGGTGCCAGTGATTAGTTACCGTGGATATATTTTTCTAAAAATTCAAAATCTCTGCTAAATTACTCATAGCTTCACACTTTATTTTCTCTTGGAAGTACATTAAAAATTTTTTTTATTTTATACTGGAGCATAGTTGATTAACAATGTTGTGTTAGTTTAAATGATACAAATGAACTTATTCACAAAACAGAAACAGACACTCATAGGCTTAGAGAATGAATTTATGGTTACCAGGGGGGAAGGGTACAAGGGAGTTTCGGATTGACATGCAAATACATCTTTAACACCACATATCCCCTCTGTCGTGCCTTTCTCTTTCTACCTGGCGGGACTTCCACTGTCTTCCTCCAGAAAGCCTTTCCTGCCTGCCCTGGGCTTACCTGTAATTTTCCACTTTCCTATCTGCTTCATCTTCTGTGCTGACCTCCCTCAGCATCAGCACAGAGCTTCTTTATATCTTTATTCCCAGAACCTGGCACACAGTAGGTGCCCAACAAATAAATGTTTGAATAAATTATTGAATTCTGGAGAATGAATAAGTTCCACTTGACTGTAAACTGTTTGGTAGTGTTTTCTAGTAATGCACGCTGTGCCAGCCTTGACTCTCTCTGGCTCTGTTCTGGCTGCTCCTAGAGCTGGTGCGGCACAGGAAACAAGCATGACCTCAGCAGCTATGAGGTTGGATTGGGCTGAGCTGCCCAGTCCGCCCGTCAGCCAGTGCAGCCTAGGCAGGGTGGGGAGACACAGCTTCCCTCAGTCCCACGGAGCAGGAGGGTAGAGCTGAGAGAGGAAAGCCTGCGCTTCAGGGCTTGTGACCCTACCTGGTGAAGCAGCCCAACTGCAACGGGCCTAGGGAAGCATGTGCTGGTATTGCAAACACCCAGAGGCTCTTTCTAGCCTTCTTGGGGCCTCCCTCCCTCCCCAGTCCGGGCATGTTCCCCAGTTTTCTGGAGGAGGCCACACCTCACTTTACTTGTGCTCCAGGACAGCTGTACCTAGCTGTACCTAGGGGAGGCTACTCTTGTGTCTGGGAAGGGACTTTCTGATGAGGTCTGGATGGGAGAGCAGGTTTAGAAAGTTTAGGCAGTCCTGTTACTATTCTCAGGACTGGGTAGCCGACCCTCTCCGGCCCTGCCCTGCCTGGCTGTGAGGGAGATATTCCAAGCACAGTTCCCTGGGGCTGTGGCAGGGCATGGACAGACCCTCTAAGGACAATCTGATCGGTGGATATAGTGTCAGAATTTGAACCTGGACCTGTGTGTTACAAACTATGGATGTGCTATGGATGTGATTACTTTCTGTAAAAGTGGTTTATTGAGCTAAACTAAACTTTAACGACAGAGACACAGAAATTGTAGTAATGATGTTTACCCACATTTATTCAGGCTCTTTGTCTCACCAATTGCCCACCCCAAACTGTTGCTTGAGTTCTGCAGCCACACTAGTCAGGGAGTCCTTCTTCACTCTAAATATGTCCCTGGAGAACATTAGGTTTGAGATTTTATGAAGAAGACAAAGGACTATTGAATGAACTCTGAAGCCCTGGGCTGCAAACTCAGTCCAGTAGTTACTTTCGTCCTTTTTCAGTGAAGAACTACTGAGACAATTGGAAAGGAAGCAGCGGACAGTGCAGGTGAGGGGTGTGGCCCTGCCCCCAGAGGTCACCCCTGGGAGGGGGATGGGGGAAGGGGGGGGCGTGGAGAGGAGATTTTCCTGCCATTTCAGGTCCTTCTGCATTCTTGGCTCTGTTTGCATAATGAAGCATCTATTGCCTTTCTAATTTTAAGAAAAAAACAGCTTTTTTTCTAGAGGGGAGGAGAGCTGGTGAGAATCCCTAACAATTTCACATAGTCCAGGTTTGCCCCGTCCCCCATGCCCTGCTCTGCGGCTCCCTGGGTGGCCTCCCCGCCCCCCTCCGCCCCCCGCCCCCCGCCCCCCGCCCCGGCGGGGATTGGCCGGTTCACAGGCTCGTAGGCGGACCAAGCTGTGTCCCTACACTTGCAGTGGTCCAAGGTACCCTATCCCCCGCAACCCCCATTAGCTGTTCTGTGATTCTTTTCCTGGAGATTTTTCCTAGAGATTGCAACTTTAAAAAAAATTAGCCTTATTGGGGTATAATTTACATACAATAGAATTCACCACTTTTAAGTGTACAGTTCGATGACTTTTGACAAATGTGTACACTTGCATAACTATCACTAAAATCATCGTATAGGTGATCGCATCTGCCCCTGCCTAGTAAACCCCCGTCCCACGTCCTGTCACTCTAGGTCTCCTCTTATTCTAGAGTTTCACATCAATGAAATGGTGGTGTGTGGAGCCTGTTCCTTTGTCGCCGCTGAGTTGTGTCCCGTGGGGTGTCACTGTTGTTTGCCATGCACCAGTCTGTGGACATTCGGACTGTTGCCAGTTTGTCTGTTATGAACACTTCTGTTATGAACATTTGCTTACAGATCTTTGTGTGGACATGTGTCGTCCCCCCCACCCCGACCCCCCGCCTTTTTTTTTTTTTAAACCTAGGAGGATAATTGCTGAGTCGCACAGTAAGTGTTGCTTAACTTTATAAGAAACTGTCAAACTGTCTTCCAATGGCTGTGCCATTTTACACTCCCACCAGCTGTGTGTGAGAGCTCCAGACTCTCACCTCACTTGGTATTATCAATGTTTTGGATTTTAGCCATTCCAGTGGGTGTAAAGTGGCATCTCATTGTGGTTTTAATATATAGTTCCCTGATGATTAATGATGCTGCATCATTTTATGTGCTCATTTGCCATCTGTATAGTCTTCTTGATGAAGTGTCTGTTCAGACTTTTTGCCCATGTTTTTATTGGGTTGTTTGTCTTATTACTGAGCTATAAGAGGTCTTTGTATAGTCTGGCTACAATTCCTTGTCAGATGTATACTTTTCAAATATTGGCTTCCAGTCTGTGGCTTACCTTTTCATTTCTTTAACAGTGACTTTTAAACAACAAAAGTTTTAAATTTGAATTAAGCCCAGTTTTCACTTTTGTGTGTGTGTGTTTCAAGTGTTTTGCATCCTATTTGCTTAATCCAAGATCATAGAGATTTTCTTATATTTATTTCTAAGAGTTTTATGGTTTAGGTCCAACACTTAGGTGTATGACCTACTTTGAGTTAACTTTGTATGTGGTATAAGGTAGGGGTTTTGTGTATATTTTGCATTTGGCCTATGGTTATAGTTCCAGTATCATTTATTTAAAGGCTACTATTCTTTTCACATTGAATTACAGGATTTGGTTTTTATATAGTCTTTTCAATTATTTTTAATCTAAGGCACTATAAAAATGTGGTACTTCATATAAATGTTAGTAAATGGCCTTTTGTTCTTTCTCTTTTACTGGGATACTTGCAATGGCATGAACTTAGCATCACTTGTATTTTATGGAGTCGTCCAAGCTGATGAATGGGAGAGTTTTTCTGTAGAGTAGACCCTATTCGTTGGGGTCCGAACAGAAACTATTCTCCTGGTAGTGATGGTTCATGACCATTACAGTATTTAACTGTGCAGTACCCACAACATGTGGACTGTGTGTGTATATGGGAAGGAAACTGCCGTTCAATGAGCACATACTATCTTCCAGGTACCTAATTTAATCCTCATAACAGCAGCCTGAGATGAGAATCTCACTTTGCAGGTGACAAATAGGAGGCTCAGAGAAAATGATCAACTGACCTATAGCAAATACAAATCTGAGCTTAGATATGAACGCTTTTTTCTTTCTGTTACACTGCCTCTACCCTACTGGTCATCTTCACATTTTTTACCACATTAATTGTATTAGCCAGGGTTCTCCAGAGAAACAGAGCCAATAGGCCATATGAAGATATATATGGGAGGAGATTTATTATAGGAATTGGCTCATGGGGTTATGGAGGCTTGAGAAGTCCCACAGTCTGCTGCCTGCAAGTGGAGAACCAGTAAGGCCAGTGGTTTAATTCAACCCGAGTGCAAAGCCCCGAGAATTAGGAGGCTGAGAGTGTCAAGCCCAGTCTGGGTCCAAATACCCGAGAACCAGGAGCATCAATGTCCAAAGGCAGGAGAAGGTGGATGTCTCAGCTCAAGCAGAGAGAGTGAATCAGCCCTTCCTGTACCTTTTTTTTTTTTTTTTTTTTTTCTGTGGTACGCAGGCCTTTCACTGTTGTGGCCTCTCCCGTTGCGGAGCACAGGCTCCGGACGCGCAGGCTCAGTGGCCATGGCTCACGGGCCCAGCTGCTCCGCGGCATGTGGGATCCTCCCGGACCGGGGCATGAACCCGTGTCCCCTGCATCGGCAGGCGGACTCTCAACCACTGCGCCACCAGGGAAGCCCCCTTGTACCTTTTTGTTCTGTTCAGGCCCTCAGCAAGTTGGATGCTCCCTGTCCACACTGGTGAGGACAATCTTCCTTCCTTAGCCTACCTATTCAAATGCTAATCTCTTCCTGCGCTACCCTCACAGATGCATCCAGGAATAATGTTTCACCAGCTATCTGGGCATCCCTTAGCCCTGTCAAGTTGACACGTAAAATTAACCACCATATTAATGATATTTTAGAACCAAGTATCACTTACCAAATGAGGGTACACTTGGCAAACAAAGAAAACCCAGGCCTCGTGGTAGAAGGGCTCAGGTGTGGGCCTCGGAGGCTGTGAAGAGTGTCTGCATCTAGGATTGGCCACAGCTGACAGAGTCCTCACCTCCTGCAGGTCCACCTGCAGATGCCTACACCAGCGCCTGTCTGCTGGTTCAGTGGAATTTAAGTCTGTGTGGGAACGGTGACACCCATCTTCCAGGGTGGTGCGTAAAATGCCTGGCATGTAGTAGGTGCTAAATTATTGTTACTCTGTTCGTCCTGATCACCAGGCTAGAGAAGGAAAGAGGAATATACTGTTGACTCTGAACAATGCAGGTGTTGGGGCACCGACCCTCCAAGCAGTTGAAGATTGACTATAACTTCACAAGTGGCCATCCATCCAAGGTTCCGTGTCCACGGAGTCAACCAACTTTAGTATGTATTTAGTAGAAAAGAATCCACATATAAGTGGACCCATGCTGTTCAAGGGTCAGCTGTAGCTCCTGTGGGATTTCAGTGAAAGGAGGAATGTAAGGCACAAGGCACCCACAGTAAACCCCATAAATGCCAGTTCCCATCCCCTAATGCTACCAGGAGACAAAAATCCCCATGGCAGTATACCTCCTGTCTGTCCTTGAGAATGGCTTTGTGTTTTTAACCAACAGCACACTCAGTAAAACATGTGTGCCCGTTGCCTCCTGTGAAACAAAGGACCAGCAGTGTTTGGATAAGTGAATTGCAGCAGCTCAGGTGGGCTGGCTGCAGTTTGGGAGTGCAGGGCCTCCTGACACCCAAGGGCTTGCTTTCCCGTGTGGGTGTGCAGGGATGGAAGGGGACGGTCTGTCCAGAGCAGCGTGAAGATCACTGGCCTTGGAGGCAGGAGATGAGGATTGGAGTTCTGGCCAGCCTGGCAACTTGCTAACTTTTCCCCAGCTTCAGTTGTGTTCATTTTAAAATAAGAGGGGAAGATCCAGTATCACTGAATGTCTACTATTTGCTGCACATTTTACACCTACTATTTCATTTGCTGCCCAAACGTACCCACATGGTCGAGCATGTTTTCCTTCTGTCATACAGAAAAGGAAACTGAGGTTCAGGCAAGTCAAATGCCTTCCCCTTCTGACTACAGAGTCTTTTAATTGTTTTGAAACACCATGCTGCTACTGATTCAAAATAGAGGGTAGTAATAATACACAGAATAATTGTGAAGATCCAGTGAGATCATGAATACACAGGTTGCAAACTGTCAGGTACAACAGACCTGTTTTAGCTGTGTTTGGTTTTTTAGGTTTAAGAAACTAAATGAAACACTCTATTAACTGTATGGTGAATGTGCCAGTAGAAATATACAAGTCCAGGCAGAATAGAGGATTTTGCATGTGCGTCCTGAGATTAATATTTAAATATCCAAATAGGGAAAAAATGCATTTTCTTTTATTTCTAGGGTAGTTGTTTCATTCTATGCACACTTTTACCCTGTGTCACGGACTTAAAAATGTTACTATTATGCCCCCAGGTTAGAGCTGTAGCTAGGCCAGGAACATGGATAGGTTTTCTGAATATTGTCCTGGGTTGAAGGTAAGATGTAGACGTAGCCAAGCCCTGGGAAGCAGGGCTGATGGGGCCAGAGCACATCCAAGCACAGGGCGCTGTCCTGCGCGTTTACACACACTATTTCAGTCCTTAACGGAGGCCTGGGAGGGGGCCATCCGCAGGTATGGGCCAGGATGAAGGAAGTTGAATACTTTCCCAGGTCAGGGAGCCAACAGGGGAGGTACGTGTGAACCCTGTATTTGTCTGCACTCTTCCCTAGATCCCTAGTGCTGAGCTCAGAGCCCAGCGTGGAGTAGAGACTCAACTCTAGATGGTGAATGAATAAATTGGAAAAGGAAGGAAGGAATCGTAACTGTGGATTTGGGTCTGGGAGAGCTTCACGAAATGGCAGTACTGATTAGGCTGATGAGTTGATGGTGGGAGAGGGGGCTGGATTCTCAGGCACTGAGGGGACAGACCCTTCAAGGCCAGGACACACCCCTGAGAGGAAGGTGGCAGGTGTGAGAGACAGGAGAATGACGGGCAGATGAGAAGCCGCAGGCTGAATCTGCTCCTGTCTCTGGACTAAACCAGAGTCAAGAGTAGGGGAGCATTCTTCGGCTCACACAATCCACTCCTGGTGGAACCAAGTAGAGGCAAGAGGACTGATGGACGCGGTGTTTGCTTGCAGCGTGCCGTGGCCTTCGTGGTGTGAGGGTGCCCCAGGGCAGTCTCCCCCGACCCTCAACATATGCGTGTAGGAATACTCCCAGTTTCTCTGAATTCATAGAATTCTCTACACAGCTTCGTTGCTTACGTGTAGCCCCCTCCAGCTCAGAGCCAGCAAGGGAGTGTCAGAGCTTTGTCACATTTCGAATCTCTCTGACCTCTACCCCACGTCACTGCCTTCCTCTTCTGCTTTTAAGCATATGATTACTTTGAGCCTGTCCAGATAATCTCTGTATCTAATGTCAACTGATTAGTAATCTTAATTATGTCTGCAAAATCCTTTGTGTCCTGTAACATAACATATTCATGAGCATAATCCCCGGGGCAAAAGCCTGGGGTCCAGAATTCTGCCTACGACACTGCTCTTGCCTTCAGCTCTAACGGGGGACTCAGAATGGGGGACTCAACAGGCAGTGTGATGCAGTCCAGGGAATGCTACAGGAAGAGTAACACACAGTGCTGTGCAGCACTCAGGAGGTCTCTCTAAGGGAAGCAGGGGCAGCTTCGTGGAGGAAGACTAAGTTGAGCCTGGTATGATAAGTGGAATTGAACAAGGCGGGAAAGGTCCCAGGCAGAAGGAATAGCACGTGTGTCTGCGGTGCAGGGGTTCATTACTGCTGACCTGTAGAATTCACTTCAGGGAGCCAGAGAGACAAGAGGCCTTGGAAAGACGGATGAGAGCCCACAAAGGTTCTTAGCAGGGAGCTGGACTGCTCGGGTCTTCATTTAGGAAGATTGTCTGCTGGCACTCTGGGAATGGAGAAGCACACCAATCAGGAGGCTGTTCTGGTAACTCAAGTAAGCTGATGATGGCTTGAAAAGTGGAAATGCCAGTTGGAGGGAGAGAAGTGAATGTGAGATGGCTAAGGATTGAGTGCGAGAGGGTAATGAGTTATGAGTGAATCCCAGGCTCCTGGCTATATGACTAAATGCAGAATGGTACCATTCACGGAGACGGGAGGAGGAACAGGGTGATGGGAGACACGGGTTCCATTTGAGAGATGTCTAACAATTTGAGGTGGCCGTGAGACACCGAGTGGCAATTCCTGTACACAGACCTGGGATAGTGATCACAGTTTGGGAGTCATCGGTGAATGAGTGAGATCACCTTCCAGAACCAAAGTGTGGGAAGACCGGAGGACCTGAAAAACAACTTTTAGGTGGTGGGAGGGAGGAAGAACAGCCAGCAAAGGGGGGAGAAACAGCAGGGGTGGAAGAAAGAAATCCAGGTGGTGTGGTGGCTCAGAGTCAAAGGAAAAGAGTGTCAAGAGAGAAGTAGAAGTCAAGTACTTTTGAGAGGTCAGGTGACATGAAGACCAAAAATGTCCACTGGATTTAGCACCAGGGAGGTCACTGGTGGCCTGTTAAGAGTAATTCCTGTGGACGGTGGGTGCGATCAGGTGGCAGTGCTTAAAGGCTAATATGCGAAGTAAGCGTCACAGCTGGACGGAATCACGGTCAAGAAAGCTGGGAAGAGGGGTTGATTTTATCTTATTTTCCCTTTGCACATGACACTTTATTTTATTTTTCTTGGGCTTTATTTTAAATGAAAGAACAAAGATTATGTTTAATTGCTCTTGGGAAGAAGCCAGTGGAAAGGTGAACGTACAAAGAAGACAGGATAATCAGTGGAGTTAGGAGGGCCTAGGTGAGCAGGAGACGGTGTGATCTGGATCACAGACAGGAAGAAGGGAACAGGACTAAATTTGTACCAGGGAGGAGAAGGGGGTAAGTGAAACTTCAGGAAAACGTAAAGGATTGGAGACAAGAGTCTGAAGGTGTTCCTGAGTGACCAGTTTGTAGTCTCTGTGGAGGAGGAGGTGAGGAAGGAGGAGGTGAGCTTGTCATCTGGAAAAGATGAGGAGAAGTAGTGGAGCAGGAGAACTGGGTAAAGAGAAGGGCTGAGGCGCCTGTGGAGGACGGGGGGAGAGTGCTCGTTTGGGAAATAGAGCATCGCAGAGCAGCTGTGGGCGCTCAGGCCTGTGGGTCCCCAACATTCCTGTCCTTCCCACCATATGAAAAAACTTTTTAATGCAATAGGAACAGATTTCCAAGGAAGTTGCAATATAAACCACATAAGCAATATATTTCCCCCTTGCTGCATATTTTAATTAGAGTAAGGGCTGCGGTGAGGGATAGATAATATCTTCCTCCCTCATCCCAGCAGACCTGGCTAGGTGAGCATGGCACTCATTTCTTCCAGAGACTTTAAATCCTTTTTCTCAATGTATTTCTGGCAGCCATTACCAGTCAATGAGAGTTGAAATGTGATATGAAATCAAATTTGCTCTCCTTAAGCCACTAAGTATCTGGTAGGTGCATTTATTTATTAACCAAACAAGCATTTCCTAGGCATAGATAATTTTAAGCAATAATATATATTTTATTTGAAATTTGAAAAAGTATAGTAATCAGTCCCTTCATGAAGATTTTTTAGTACCTTCTATCTTCCAGTCACAGTGTATTCAGGATTAAAACAATGAACTAGAAATAGACCCGTTTAGCAAAGAGTTTATGGGGACAGAATATATACAATAAATGAAATAACCATTAAAGGTCATTAGCAATATAACCAAAAACAGATGCCCTACAATGTTATATAATTTAGGCTATAAAGTGGTATAATTTTTATATATGTTCAAAGGACGAGAAGATCAGGTGAGTCTCCTCGTATTTATATAAACTGGTCTGGGCTTTGTAAAGATAGAATTTTTAAAGAAAATTCGTAAAAAATGGTGAATTTTATAAATACCAAAACCAAGAATAGTCTCCCAGTAGGAGGATCAGACATTGCTGAAGGGTCACTCATTCTGATTTAGCTCAATTGTTTCTTCCACATCTTTGGTGATATTCTGGATTCCTGCCATTCACAGGGTGGGGAGATGGCTCATAGCATTACTAACTCACCACATTAAAAGCCATGAATCAGTGCTTGGCCAAAGTGTTAAAAATTCATAAGCATACAGTATTTCTCCATTTATATGTCTTCTCTAGTGTCCTTATTTCCTCTTCGTTCTTGAAAGATATTTTCACTGGATGTAGAATTCTCAGTTGAAAGGTTTTTTTCTTTCAGCACTTGAAAAATACCCACTTCCTTCTCACCTCCATAGTTTTAGATGAGAAATCCACTGTCATTCAATTTGCGTGGCCAGCTGTAAAAAGTGTCATTTGTCTCTGGCTATTTTGGGGATTTTTTCTTTGTCTTTAGTTTCTATAAGTTCAATTATGCTGTGACTTGGCATGAAATTCTTTCTGTTTGTCCTACTTGGAGTTTTCTCTGCTTCCCAAATCTGTAGGTTTATGTCTTTTGCCAGATTTGAGAAATCATCAGCCATTATTTCTTGGAATAATTTTTCAGTCCCATGCTCTGTCTCCTTTCCATGTGAAACTCTGATGATACCCTTTTACTAGGATCCCACAGCTCCCCAAGACTGTTAATACTCTTGCAACCTATTTTCTCTCTATTGCTCAGATCGGGAAAATTCTGTTGATCTGTCCTCAAGTTTATTGATTCTACACTGTGTCATCTCCACTCTATACTGAGCCTATCCAGCAGATTTTTTCTTTCTGTTATTGTGTTTTTCAGTTCAGTAATTTCCAGTTTGGTTCCTTTTTATTAAAAATGATTTTTTTTCTGTTGCCAAGGTTTTCTATTTTATTGCTTCAATAAGCAATTATGAATTTTCTTGACACTATTTTACATTAGTGTCAAGAAAATTCATAATTGCTAATTGAAGCATTTTTATGATGACTGCTTTAAAATCCTTGTAAAATAATTCTGACATCTGATTCATCTTGGTGTTGGTATCTGTTGATTGCCTTTTCTCATTCTTGTAGTGATTTTGTCATTCTTGGTATGACCAGTGATATGCAGTTGTATCTAGGACATTTTAGGTATTATAAGATTCTGGATCTGATTTAGTCTTCTTTTTTTGGCAGGCATTCCCCAGTTGAAGTGTTCTGTTAGGGCAGTAGGGCAGGGTGGATGTATATGTCAACTTCCCACTGGGCCTTGACAACAGCACCCTAGTGAAAACAGAGCACTGACTGACATTGCCTCCTTGCCTGGAAGGGAAGGGGAAGCAGAGGGCTGACTCATATTGCTTTGTTGCTGCAGGGAGGGGTGGAAGCTTATCTCCCAGCTGGGCCATGATGACACTAAGGGAGAGATGCGGGGAGGGGCAAGCAGAGTGCCCCTGAGCTGGCCTTTCAGCACCCCTTCCACCTCACTGACGCTGGGGCAGGGTGGAGGCTTGGTTGTCGGTGGGAGGGAGGTGGTGGTGAAGCATGGTGGTGATTTCCTCTCCCTCACACTGCCTTGTTAGGTCTGATTGCTGCTGGCCTGGGGTCGAAGTTCAGCTCCATGCTGTACCCTGCTGGCACTCCACTGGCAGAGCAATCAGAGCTCTACCTGCTCCCACTAAGCAGGAAATCTGCTTCCCACTGGGGCCACTGATCCCCCCACAAGGGGGATCCCCCAGGTAAGGGTATCTGCTTCCTGGGCACCCGGCCCTGCTGAAACCCTGAGGTGGGGGAATGTGGTTTTTGTTGCTGTTTGGCAGGAACAGAGCAGGTATTGCCAAAAAGGTGTCCTGATGTGAGGCTGCCCTTTCCCTGGACCTTTGACTGGGAGGAACAGACTTTTCTTAGGGCCTATTGTTGGTTCAGGGCTGGAGGATCTCTGATATGTGGGAGGAAGTAAGGAAACCAATGGATTCACATCCTTCCTCAAGTACAGAGGCTCCTAAGTAGCCACCTTCTTCTTCCCACTTTTCAGAGACTTCCTGTGTTTGTTTGTTGTGTCTATAGTTTTTTGGTTGTGAGGGAGGGGATGTGGGAGGAATGGGTCTGCTCTGTCTTGGACAGAACCAGAAGTCCTTTAATGTCTTTCAGTAAAATTTCAAATTGAAATTGAGGGACTTCCCTGGTGGTCCAGCAGTTAACACTCCACTCTCCCAGTGCAGGGGGCCCCTGTTCCATCCCTGGTCAGGGAACTAAAGCTGCATGCTACAACTAAAAAAAAAAAAAAGATCTCACGTACTGCGACTTAAAAAAAAAATGATCCAATGTGCCACAACAAAGATCCCATGTGCTGCAACTAAGACCGAGTGCCACCAGACAAATAAATAAATATTTAAATTGAAATAGAAATTTCACATTGAAAGTTTAAAACTTTTTCCATGAAGATCTTGGACATATTTTTACATATATTCTTAGGTACTGAGGTATGTTTTTCATTGCTTTTATTAAAAAGTATCTTTTAAAATTGCACTTTCTACCCATTCTTTGGTAGATTGTAGAAATATAGTAGATATTATTAATGCTTATAAGTTTGCCTAAAGATTCTTTTGGAATTTCTATCAAAACGTATGTAAATGACAATACGTTCATTTCTTCCTTTGCAAGTCTTATGTATTTTATTGCATCTTTCTGTCTTTTGTGCAGGATAGGATCTTTAGTACAGTGTTGAAAGTGTCATAGCAACCATCCTTGTCTTGTTTCTAATTTGAAAAGGTGTTTTCAGAGGTTAATTGAGTGTGATATTTTCTGTACGCTTTTTAGAATACCCTCCATCAGATCTCAAAGTTTCTTCCTCTTTCTATTTTGATATGAGGAGTGGATGGTGAATATTTTCATATACTTTTTCTGAATCTATTGTAATGACCATGTGTTTTCTTTCCCCTTTAATCTATTTTTGTGGTAAACTTAATCTATTTATGTGGGAATAATTTCAACAATTGGTCATGAAATGCTATATTTTTAAATCATTAGACTCATTTTGCTAACATTTTGTTTAGAAATTTTGCATCTATATTTGTGGGTGAGATTAATGTGTCTTGCGCTACCCCTGTTGAGTTTTTGTGTCAGCATTATACCATCTTCATTCAAGGAGCTGAGGAACAATCCCACTTTTTCACTTCTTTGGTGTGACTGGAATCATGTGTTCCTTGAATGTTTGGTAGGATGTTCCTTTTTTTTTTCTAATTTTTAAAGTCTTTTTTCTCTCTTTCATTTAGGATAGCTTCTATCATTACATCTTCAATTTCATTAATCTCTTCTTTCAGAATGTCTAATCTGCCGTTAATCTCATCCAGTGTACTTTTAAAAAATATTTATTTATTTAGTCTGTGCCAGGTCCTAGTTGCGGCACGTGAGATCTTCGTTGCGGCATGCGGACTCTTAGTTGCGGCATGCATGTGGGATCTAGTTCCCCAACCAAGGATCAAACCCGGGCATCCTGCATTGGGAGCCTGGAGTTTTACCCACTGGACCACCAGGGAAGTCCCAGTACATTCTTTAAAGTTATCTGTGTGTGATACTTTCTTTATGTCTTTTTTCCTTTTATGAAAAGAATTTAACATGTTACTGAGTGCCTTCTAGCTCTCAGGAACTGTACTAGATTCTTATATACGAGCTTGTTAGATCTGCACATCAGCCCTGTAAGTAATCACCCCTGTCACTGGAGATGAAGAAAGTGAGGTGAAAAGTGTATGCCATTTCTCAGGGTCCCTCAGCCAGAAAGTAATGGACCAGGAATTTGAATCAAATTCCAGATGTCCAAAAAATGTTATTCTTTTCACACATTGCCAGAGAGAATTTATAAGAGACAAAGACAACTTGCAGTGTCATCATATCCTCATAGCCTGGGCTCAGGGTCTGAAAGAGTACTGCTACATGCTAGTAGATAGAGCCATCTCTATTTGCACATCTTCAGTTGATGGTAAGGCTGTGCATTTCTCAACATATTCTTTATTTATTTTTGTTTTGAGTGTTCATTAATTATGCTTTTTAACGTAATTTAAGTGTAAGTTTATAGAATTTAAATTTGTAGATTCACATGCAGTTGTAATAAATAATAAGAGAGATCCCACAGAAACTTTGCCTAGTTTCCCTCAATAATCATATCATTTTTTAAACATCTTTATTGGAGTATAATTGCTTTACAATGTTGTGTTTGTTTCTGCTATATAATAAACGGAATCAGTTATATATGTACATATATCCCCATATCCCCTCACTCTTAAGTCTCCCTCCCACCCTCCCTAACCCACCCCTCCAGGTGGTCACAAAGCACAGAGCTGATCTCCCTGTGCTATGTGGCTGCTTCCCACTAGCTATCTGTTTTACATTTGGTAGGGTATATATGTCCATGCCACTCTCTCACTTCGTCCCAGCTTACCCTTCGCCCTCCCCGTGTCCTCAAGTCCATTCTCCACATCTGCGTCTTTATTGCTGTCCTGCCCCTAGGTTCTTCAAAACCATATTTTTTTTAGATTCCATATATATGTGTTAGCATACGGTATTTGTTTTTCTCTTTCTGACTTACTTCACTCTGTATGACAGACTCTAGGTCCATCCACCTCACTACAAATAATATAATTTCGTTTCTTTTGATGGTTGAGGTGTCCAGCACTGGATTTTTCAGGCAGTTGGGTGGAGCCGAGTGTTACTGCCGAGGTGAGGACCTCTGGGGGAGCTCACACCAATTAATATTCCCTAGGGCCTGACGTTCTCTGTTAGTCCAATGGCTTGGACTTGTCACTCCCACCACAGGAGCTCAGGCCCAACCCCTGGCCTGGGAGCCAAGACCCCACAAGCCACGCAGCACAACAAAAAAATAAATAAATAAAGCAACGAACAGAAAAGAGCAGAACCATAACAAAGAATAAAATGTGAAGTAAAATTGGAAAAATTTAAAAATATATTAGAAAACATAAAAAGAAAAATGAAACAATGGCAAAACAAAACAGAACAACAGCAAAAAAATAATAATACTATGAATATAAATAAATAAAAACACAATCGAATAAAAGATACAATTAAAGATAAGAATTAAAAAATTTTTAAACATTAAAAAATTCCCTGTGCCTCCTCTATCAGTGTCCTTGTCCCCACAGTGAGCCACAGCCAACCCCCATCTCCCCAGTAGGGCTCCAAGACCTCTAGGTAGGTCTCTGGACCTGCTGTGTCAGCCCCACCTCTACGTGTGCTCCTCTCACCAGCATCTGTTCCTGAAGCCGGCCTGGAGCACATGTGCCCCTGCAGGCCAGCTGGGGCACAGGCCTCCATAGGCGTGCCCACAGAGGCCAGCACAGCTGAAAGAGGCCTTGGAGGGGGGGCTGCGTTCGTTCAGCCTGGACCTGCACGGCCAGAGGTGGCTTTGATGGGGGGCGGTGCTCAGGCCCACCAAAACCCGCTTGGCCCACAGAGGCCTTGTGGGTGGCAGTACTCAGGTCTGCCAGGACCCATGCAGCCGGAAGAGTCCATGGCAGGGGCAGGACTCAGGCCCAGGCCTCGCATGACCAGAAGAGGCTTTGGCAGTGGTGGGGTTCAGGTGGGACCCATGTGGCTGGAGGGGGGTCAGGGGGCCCTCAGGCCTGGGACCTGTGTGGCCACAAGAGGCCTTGGCGATGGGGCTCAGGCCCAAGACCCACACAGCTGGAAGAGGCCTTGGTGGGGGGGCTTAGGCCTGGGAACCACATGGCCTGTGGGGGCCCCAGGGTGGGGTTCAGGCCCGGGACTCCAGCAGGCTTGCCAGGACCCAAGTGGGCAGGGGTTCCCCTCCAATCCCCCAGTCTCCAAAAGGTCCCTCTCCATGCCCACTGATCCCCTCACCATGAGTGCGCCCCTCTGAGCGTAGGAGCCTCTCCTCTCCCCCAGCCCCCACTCAAGGGTGCTGGCCCTGTCCCACCTCCACTTTTCTTCCCTCGCTCCTTCCCTCCCATGTCCTACCTGGTCACAAAGGGATTACTCCCATCCCCTTAGGTGTCCGAGGTCCCCCATCAGCACCTAGCAGGTGCCCTACTTGTGAGGAGACATGAACTCCACATCCTCCTACTCCGCCATCTTCAGGAAGAGCCTCATGTTAAGAGACTCTTTTTTTTTTTTTGGTGGTACGCAGGCCTCTCACTGTTGTGGCCTCTCCCGTCGCGGAGCACAGGCTCCGGACGCGCAGGCGCAGCGGCCATGGCTCACGGGCCCAGCCGCTCCGCGGCACGTGGAATCTTCCCAGACCGGGGCACAAACCCGCGTCCCCTGCATCGGCAAGCGGACTCTCAACCACTGCGCCACCAGGGAAGCCCTAAGCGACTCTTGATCCTATTAAATCTCTTTTAGCAAGCATTTGCCCTAATTAGTTTTTTTTTAATTAATTAATTAATTTATTTATTTGGCCGCGTTGGGTCTTTGTTGCTGCACGCGGGCTTTCTGTAGTTACGGCGAGTGGGGGCTACTCTTCATTGTGGTGCGCGGGCTTCTCATTGCGGTGGCTCCTCTTGTTGCAGAACACAGGCTCTAGGCAACAGGCTTCAGTAGTTGCAGCACGTGGGCTCAGTAGTTGTGGCTTGTGGGCTCTAGAGCACAGGCTCAGCAGTTGTGGCACACGGGCTGAGTTGCTACATGGCATATGGGGTCTTCCTGGACCAGGGCTTGAACCCATGTCCCCTGCATTGGCAGGTGGGTTCTTAACCACTGCACCACAAGGGAAGCCCCCTGCCCTGTTTAGATTTAGTATGTAGGTCTGGCCTATTTTATTGGCTGCAGTTCCAATGACAGTTTAGTTTTCTGAGCTTTTGCAATGCTATTCTGATTTGCTTCATTCTTCTGCTTGAGCTCTCCCTTGATCCCTATTTGTGCTGTCTACAGGGTCCAGAAGTGGTTTCCCTGGGCTTCCTGGCGTTGTTAGGTGAGTGTGGGAATCCTAACCCATAGAACAGAGAGCACTTCCCCTGGCTGTTTTCCAGCTACCCAGTGCCAGTGGGCTTCTCACTCTATCTCTGCCATTGCCATTGGTAGAAAGAAGTGCCCACCTGGGACATCTTCTGCCCCTGGGAAGGGCTGAAGCCATGGGGTCTGGGAGGTTCTCTGCTGTTGGGTGGAGGATTGGGAGATACCAGTGCTATGTTACTTTCTGGTGCTGGGTAGAGGGCCAGAAGACACCAGGACTGTTGACACCACTTATGCAGGCAGAGGGCACACCTGCTCCTGGCAGTTGTATGGCAGGGCGTGGTTTGGCTTGCCTAGGTTCTGCTGTTGACAGATTGGCCTGTTCTTGCTGATAGTTGAGGGATGGGGAGGTCATGGCTTGGCGTACCCGGGATCTTTTGTGGCTACTGTTGTAGGCGAGTCAGGACACTGCTGCCACTGGGGATAGATTTTCCTGCTAAGACCCTGCTGGGCTTTCCCTTCCTGGAACTTTGGACAGAGAGTGTTCTGTGTTTTCTTAGATTCTGGATTTTTCTATTTGGCATGAATCCATTAATTATAGGACCAAACTAATGGCCAAAGTTGTATACACCTTCCCTAAGATCCAGAGCCCATGCTCTGGACCACCTCCTTATCAAACTCTCACACACTAAGCCAATATTCTCCCTGCCCTAAATCACCCCAGGGCCAACCACTATCCCAGAGCCTGCTGTAATTATTCAAACTTGCCAGTCCTAAGCTGTTTATTTTGTCCTGTCTTTCTCTCAGAAACCTCAATAAAGGCTCTAGCCTAGGCTTTCCCCTTGCTCCTTATGCCTCCTGACCAACACCCGTGCTTCCCCGTGTGGCCCTCTGTGGCACAGTGTGCCTCTTTCTCTTGGAAGCTGTACATAATCTAAATCTTCTTTCAATGGCATTAGCCTCTCTGCCATCACTCAGTCACCTCCATAAACATACAAATGAAGCAGAGCAAACTTTTCTCCCTTCTCTTCCTTCATCCTTCTCTCCCCCTCCCCATCTCCCTCCCTCCCTTCTTTTCTTCCTTTCTTTCTGCCTGTTTATGGTTCCAGGTTCCCAGCCCAGAATATTTGGGAGATAAAAAGAAAACTCAGGAACAAACTCTAGACCTTATTTAAACCTTGTGACTAGCAGACCTCCTTTGGCCCTACTCTGGCAGGGGATGGAGAGCTCTACCTCATTACTGCCAGGTGGGGTTGGGAGTCCTGGTTCCCCACGGATGAGATCAAAGCTGTCACTTGAAGAGAAACAAGCACTCTACATTCTTGAGGTGACACCTATAGCTATGAATATTGGAAATCAATCAGTATGCAAATATCGATTGAGATTATTCTGCATATCAGGACTTGCAACTAAGCACTATGGGGAAGGTAGAAGGCCCTTTCTACTGGAGCTGAAGGCCTGTTTGAATTATTAACAAAATTACCTATAATTCATATTACATAAAAGGAATCAAATTGTTTCCAAATATTTTAAATTTATGAAATGGTAATGTAACCAACTTGATGTGACAGTTTTGAAGAAGAAATAATTTTGACTGTAACAAAAATGTTGTTTCTTTGGTATATTTCATTTCAGAGTTTTTTTGTTTGCATTTTTAAAATGATTTATAATCATATAATACATAAAATTCCTGCATTATTATATATTTCCTCTACTATTCAATAGCCTTTATGAATTAAATTTTTATGGCTGTGTAATTTTCCATTGAGTGCATATTGTTTAATTTGATTAGCCATTTTCCTATTGTTGAACACAAATTATTTCCCTTTTAAAATTTTCCAAATAGCACTTCCATGAACATGTCGCATTGCAGAATCTTTCCTTAAGGTGGAATCTCTCAAGTGAGATTACTCAAAGTATGACCCTTTTGATCGCTCCTTACACATAATTTTAGTGTTCATTGTGGATATTCCCTGATGCAATTCTTACTGGTGCTGTAATGGTAATTTTCTATTTTTCCCATTCCTTCCACATTTATTAATTGGAATTTTTCTGCAAGGAAGAGCTTGCTCTTCTCCCCTGATTTTTTTTTTTTTTTTTTTTTTTTGCGGTACGCGGGCCTCTCACTGCTGTGGCCTCTCCCGTTGCGGAGCACAGGCTCTGGACGCGCAGGCTATGCAGCCATGGCTCATGGGCTCAGCCACTCTGTGGCATGTGGGATCTTCCCAGACTGGGGCACGAACCCATGTTCCCTGCATTGGCAGGCGGACTCTCAACCACTGCACCACCAGGGAAGCCCTCCCCTGATTTTTATTTATTCAGTCACTTATTCACATCAATATGGGCTTATGGGTAATTATTCTAGCCTTTGGGTTATAATTCAATAATATAGTTATTTATTTTGTTACTCAAATTGTTCCAAATTGGGGAGAATTGGCTTCTTAATAATAGCAATATTACTTAATATTAAGTAATTACATTAAGTAATATTAAATCTTGAAATCCATAAACACCATATTGTCTTTATTTATTTAGGTCTTCTTTGATTTCTTTCACCAGTGCTGATTAAAAATCCATGCTGTTGAAATACCAGTATATAGATCCTGAATTTATTTCATTAGATTTATAGCTAGGGATATAATTTTTGGCTATTATTGTAAATGCAGTTTTTTAAAAAATTTCAAATTCTAATTGCTCACCCCTAGTGTATAGGAATGCAATTTATTTTGTTTCTTGTTCTTATATCTTACCACCTTGCTAAACTCATCTATTAATTCTAAGAGGTTTCTGTGGGATTTTCTATACAGAAAATTACACATAGACTGTTCAGTTTCTTCCATTTTAATCTGCATTCCTTTTATTTCTTTTTATTGTCTTATTGCACTGGCTAAGACTTCAACATTCAATGTTGACTAAGTGTGGTGAGAGAAAGCATCCTGCCTTGCTGAGGTCTTAGGGAGAAAGCACTCAGGTTTTAACGCTAAGTATGATGTTTTTTGTAGTTAACCTTTATCAGGTTAAGAAAGTTCTCTTCTATTCCTGGTTTGCACTCTTCATTCCTTTGTGTAGATCCAGGTTTCAGTCTGCTATCATATTCCATCTGCCTGAAGAACTTTTACCATTGCTTATACAGTGGGTCTGCTGGAAATTAATTCTCTTGGTTTCAGTTAGTCTGAGAAAGTCTTTCTTATTCATATTTGAAAGATTCTTTTGCTGAATGTATTTTTTTCTTTTAGCTGCTTAAAGATGTCACTCCATTGTCTCCTGGCTTGCATGGTTTCTGATAAAATTTTTGCTCTAATGCTTATCTTTTTTTTCCCTCTGTGTATTATTTTTTACTTTAGCTGTTTTCAAGATTTTCTCTTTGTCTTTTGTTATCAACAGTTTGAGTATGACATGCCTAAGTGTGAACTTTTTTTCTTTTGTGTTTATCCTTTTTGAACAGTATGGATCTGTGGGTTTAATATCTGTGGCTAATATGGGAAAATTATTGGACTTACTGCTTCAAGTATTTCTTCTGCCCTATTCTCTCTCTCTTCTCCTTCTAAGATTCCAATTATGCCTATGTTAGATCATTTGATACTGGCCTTGAATGTCTGGGTTCCCTCTCTCCCTGTGGATGCCTGGCTTTCTGCATATTTGGGGACCAGTAGTTTGCTCTGCAACCTCAGCTCTGTGACGGCTCCAAAATAGTAATGAATGTGAGACTAATTTGGCTTTTTCATTATAAGGGTAGAGTGATGCTCCTTTGAACTCACTTTCATATCAGGGCAGAAGGTGCAGTCAGAATGCAGTTTTTAAAATGCTAATCCATTCGTGTGCCTTCCTTCACAAATGAGGTTGCTTAGGTGCAGAAAGAGGACGTAAGCCACCTCAAGTCACCCAGGATGTCAGTGGCAATAGTTTGTCACAACTGCAAATTCTCATCACAAGGAGAGTCACTGATTTTTTTTAACCTCTCAAAGTTGTGATTAAATGCCCACTTCCCACTGGGGAGGGAATCTGGGCTACTTTCTTACAACTTGGGTTACTCAGTTGTGCAAGAGTTTGGGGGCCCACCTGTCCTTGAGACACCAGAGCATAATAGAGAAGAAAACTGAAAGACTATGGTAACTTTCTGACTGTCCTCACAGCAGCCAGGGTGACTGTAAAGACATTCCCCATCATGTTACTCCCTGTTTTAAACTCTTTATTGGCTTCCTCTTTGAACTCAGAACAAAATCCAACTCCTCAACCCACCTACGAGACCCACAGTACGGGCCTTTGCCTCTTTTTCCCCTACCACGAGGTCACAGTGGCTCACTATTTTGGTTCCCTCGAGCCAAAGTGTCTGGACCTCAGCGTCTTCACACAGGCCTTTCCCCCAGCCTGGAAAGTTCTCCTCCCCACCCATCCCCAGGGCTGGCCCTGCTCAGCTTAATCATTAAGCATGACTCTGCTTAATCACCTCCTGCAGAGCCCTTCCCTAACTTCTTGGGCTTTCTCGCTTCCCAGCCCTCCTCTCAATTTGTAGTTACACATGTGTGCATCCTTGTTTGGTGTTTGTGTGTGTCATGGGGGCAGTGACGAGGTCTGCTTGGTTCCCTGGGCACCTCCAGCCTTTGCTATTATTAAATGACACTGATGAGTGCAACGCAATGTGTTAAATGATAAGAAAGATGTGTGGTAGCAAAGATGAGTGCAGGGTAGCAAAGGCTTGACTTAGGAGAAATGGAGAGCCCTGAGGACCAGTGTTTGCGACTTGGCCCTGTGGTGGCCCTACTCACTCATCAACTCCCCATTTCACAGTTCTCCCCCTGGTGCCCAGGAAACATCATCGCTCACATCACAGCTCAAATGTACACCCTTTGAGACCCTCCTCGCCCTGAAATTACTCTCATTTTCCTTTGTGTGGACAGTTCTTGTTTGTACCTTTGCACCCTTGCTAGTTGTGTAGTGCTTGTTCCCTTGTGTGTTCACAGCTGATCTGATAGGAGGGGCTTTGTTTTGTGTGTCTTTTATCGATGCAGTTTCTGGCCCATAGTAGTTCCTAGTAAATGGCAACTTCTTAAGCAACCCTGAATCCAGAATTTGGCAAATGCATCCGTGCTCTCCCAGAAAAATCAGACAAAGCAGCAGATAACTACAGGACCTTTGAAAATAGTTTCTGGTGTATGTGGAAATCCAGCCTGAAAGTACAGAATTGGGGCTAGTTAAGGGAAAAGGCCAATTTGGATTCTAGAAATATTCTTAAATAAACATAATAGTAATACTCCCAGGATCATATTGTAACTCATATTGACTGCTTGAAAGGACTTCCAGGTAGAAGTCCTGTCACCTTGTCTAACAAATGGGTGAGAAGTATGTACTTTAGGTGCAATGAGGTAGAAACTGCCTGAGTCCTTGGACAGTGTAGCGAATAATACATCCTCCTTGGAACCTTGTCAGTGTGAATAATTGACCTGGAAACCCACATCTTTCAAAGAGTGAAAGATAAACCTGATTAGCTCAGGTTCAAATGTCAGACTTTTGTGAGGAGTGAGGTTTGCTAAGTGAGCATATGTGACTGGGGGTAATACGGAAACTTGCTCCGAAACTAAGGCAAGAAAAAAACTTCTGGGTACCTCTGACATCCTCAACTTTCCTCTGGTTCTACTTTAGCCTCTCCCCACCCCACACCGTGTAACTGTCACTGTCTTCTGTTTCTTTATTCACCTGACAAACATTTACTGGAAAAATCTTACCATTCATGTGCCATGCCCTGAGCTGTTCTCTGGAGGGATCACGGTGCCTCCTGAACCACCAGAAGACGACCTCGAGGACAGTCACCCCTCTCGCCGTCGGCCTCAAAGGAACTGCAGTTTAATTCCAATTATTTGAGTGAGTTTCCTAAAGAAAACAAAAAAATCAAACAAACAAAACCCACAAAAACAACAACAAAAACTTCTCTACTCAAGTAGAATAATAAAATATTTCATTTCTGTATTAAAATATCCTCACACAAATTGGAAAACTCAAAACAAGAAGATACTGTATCTGTTGGACAGTTCTAGTGCACACGGTAATTGGAAGATGTGCATGGAGATCTGAATGTACCTTTGAATGTCACATTTGGAAAAATGTCCTGTGGATGTAAAATGCTTATATGCTCACAGCCACAGAGTTATAATAATCATCGTTGCGGTGGTGATTCTGTATAGTTCTACATTTCTCCAATATTTTCTTTGTGTTTACTCTGTACCAAGCCTCTGCTAGATACTATGGGGGGTAACAAGACATATGATAGCAAGATATATAATTTCTGTCCCCAAGGTATTTGTGAGCAAGCTGGTGTGAAGAGAACTGACAGAATGGGGTGTTTAGTCTCCATGTTTAACATGAGGTGGTCAATATATCTTAGAGTTTAGGAGAATATTTAGAATTTTCAGAGGGCTCTGATATCCTTAATTCATCTTCCCCAAAATCTAGTAAGATAAGCATACTTGGTGGTGTGGAGCCATTGACAGAAATGTAGACTAAGGCAAGAGAGAAAAACAGACCTGTAACTCACTCTCTGCCCCTAGAGAAGTCCAGGTCCTTTTTCTGGAAAGCGTCATGGTTACGGGTTACACAGGCCTCCTGTTCATGCCACGCTGCTATACACTCGCACTGTCAGACAATCACTTGGGCCACAATCAGGGTGTCAGCAGGGCCATGCTCCTTCCTGGAGGCTCTAGGGGGGATATTTTCATTTCTTTTTTGTTGTGATAACATGTGAGATCTAATCTCTTAGGGGAGAATCCGTTTACTTGCTTTTTCCAGCTTCTGGAGGCTGCCCACATTGCTTGGTTTGTAGCCCCTCCTTGGATCACTCTGATTTCTGCTTCCCTCATCACATCTCCTTCCCTGACTCTCCTGCCTCGGTGTTTCTCTTATAAGGATTCTTGTGATTACATTGGGCCCACCAGATAATCTGGGATAATCTCCTCCAGATTTTTAACATAATCATATCTGCAAAGTCCCTCTTGCCCTAGACATTCATGGGCTCCAGAAGAGATTAGAACATGGACATCCTTCAGTGAAAAGGGGCATTATTCTGTCTACCACAGTCTAGAAGAAATGACAGGAAAAAGTTAGTGACTTTAGGTTGCGAAGTTTTTAAAATTAGACACACACAAAAAACATAATCTGAAAAAAAGAAATCCATGAATTAGGTTTCATCAAAGTTAAAACCTTTTGCTTTAAAAAAAAATTGTTAGGGCTTCCCTGGTGGCGCAGTGGTTGGGAGTCCGCCTGCCGATGCAGGGGACACGGGTTCGTGCCCTGGTCCGGGAAGATCCCATATGCCGCGGAGCAAATAGGCCCGTGAGCCATGGCCGCTGGGCCTGCGCGTCCGGAGCCTGTGCTCCGCAGCGGGAGAGGCCACGGCAGTGAGAGGCCCGCATACCGCAAAAAAAAAAAAAAAAAAAAAAAAAAATTGTTAATAAAAAGGCAAGCTGCAGGCTGGAAGAAGCTATTTGCAAAACATATATCCAACAAAAGACTTGTGTCTAGGATATATAAAGAATTCTTACAACTCAATAAGAACACAACCCAGTTTTCTTTAATGGGCAAAAAATCTGAACTGACACTTCACAGAGAAGATGTACAGATAGAAAAAAGCATATGAAAAGATGCTCAACATCATATGTCATTAGGAAAATGCAAATTAAGGCCACAATGAGATACTGCTTCACACATACTAGGATGGCTAAAATTAAGAAAACTGACAACAGCCGATGTGGGTAAGGGAGTAGAGCATCTGGACTGTCATATACTGCTGGGGGTGGTGGAAAAGGGAATGGAGAACAGTTTGCAGTCTCTTAAGAAATTAAACATACACCCCTACCATATGGCCCAGGCATTCCAGTCCTCAGTATTGACTCAAGAGAAATGAAAGCACACGTCTGTACAGACTTGTACAGCGCTGTTTGAAAAGCCAAAAACTGGGAACAAGTCAAATGCCCCTCGGCAGGGGAGTGGATAAACACATTGTGGTGTATCTATACAACAGAACACTGCTTAGCAATAAACCCTGTTATTGACACATGCAGCACAGAGGAATCTCAGAATAATGGTGCTGAGTGAAAAATCGGACAAAAAATACATACTGTACGATTCCATTTATATGGAACTCTAGAACATAGAAATTATAGTAGCAGAAAGCAGATAAAGATCGCCTGGGGATGGAGGGGAGATGAGAGGGAGGGATTATAAAGAAGCATGAGGGAACTTTTGGAAGCAAGAGAAATGTTCGCTATCTTCTTTGTGGTCGTGGTTTCACAGATGTATGATGGTTTCACACAAACTTTAACTGTACACTTGAAATATGTGCGGTTACTTATGTCAATTATACCTCAATAAGGTTGTAAAAAAGATAGTGAAAGGGAGGGAAGGAAGGAAGGGAGAGAAGAAAGAAAGGAAGGCAGTGTCAATTTAGAAAAATGCACAACGTGAGAGCTGTGAGTTAAGTTTTATTTGGGGCAAAATGAGAAAAAATAGCCTGGGAGCAGTTTCTCAGAGCTCTACCTTCCTTTTTAAACATATGCTCTTAAACAAACCATGGTTGAGTTCACATTAAAAAAAAAAAAAAAAAAAAAGGAAATTCCCAGGGGGAGAAAAAAGGGAGGGGGGGTGGAACTAAAAAGGCTGAAGTATGGTGATAGATAGAAACTCAAATAAATGCTCACTGGTTAAACTCTCTGGTTAAGTGATTGAAATATTGGATCTTGAAAACCCAGCTATATGTTAGTTATGAAAAACACACCTAAGGAACATAGAAAGTCTGAAAAAAAAAAGAATGGAAAAATATATACTAGGCAAATACTAACCCAAAGAAAGTTGATGTAGGTTTATTAGAGAAGACAGCCTTGAAAGTAGAAACTTTTATTAGGTATAAAGAGAGTTACTAAGAAATAAAAGAGCCAGAACTTGTTTATGCACCTACTAACATAACACTGAAACGTGTCAACTGAAAGATGGCAGAATTAAAAGAGGAAATTGACAAATGCAGCACTACAGTGGGTGATTTCAACGTACTTAATAGCAGATGAAAAACTAGTCAAATTATGAGGATTTGACGAGGATTTAAGACTTAACAAGCTTGATGAGCTATTATTTAATCCTGAATGAACAAGTAGCGAATACACGATCTTTTCAAACACCCATGGAACACTTACTTATGAAACAGTGTTAGGGAACCAGGTCCGTTTTGCAGTCTGCCAGCAAGCCAAAACGCTGAGACTGGAGGTTTGCAGCAGGAGATCGGCAGCCAAGCGTGAAGAGGGCAGACCAAATCTCAAATCCGCCCCCCGAAAGCGGGCCTCGGGGTATTTCGGAGCTAAAGAATACAGCGTGGGGAAAGGTGATTGGAAAAAGGTGTGATAATCGCAGGTCTGTGCAGCCGTAACTAAGCTGCCCGCCTCTGCAGATTCAAAAGGTCACTGAGCGGACACTTGAGCAGGCCCCGTTGAAGGGTCGGCGTCCCGTGCAGTCTTAACCAGTTCAGCTTCCACTAGACAGCTGACTCCGCAAAACAACCAGGCAAACATCTTACTGCTTAGGCTTATTGCCACGGGGAGGAAATGCAAGTCTTTTGTAGCAACAATTAAAATGACTTTGATTAATGAAGGCAGATTACAAGTGACATGGATTTAACTAATGATTACCCGTGGTTTCAACAGGAGCTTGTACTGTGCCATAAAGCCAGTTTCAACTAATCTCAAAGAATCATACAGACCACACTCTCTGATTACAATGTAATTCCATAGAAATCAGAAACAAAAAGATAACGAAAACCTACTTCTAAATAAATTATGGGTCAGAGAGCAAATCGTACTGGAAATTAGAAAAACAATAGAACTGCAAGATAATGCAAATACCACCTATTAAAACTAATGGCTTGCAACTGAATTTGTATTTAGAAGGGATATGTCTTGTCATCAAATACTAATATTTTTTAAAGACTGAATGGGAGATGAGGAAGTGTGGAGATAAAATGTAAATTCTATTACTGAGGAGTTTGAGAAGGGAAAGAAGATGGGGTGCTCTGGGGGATGGGGGCAGGAATTCTGATGGAGAGAGGTTTGCTGCCTGCGACTGCAGGTGAGGGAAGAAGTGAAAGTCTGGAGGGTTGGGGGCAGGGTTCTGGAGCCCCTTTGTCAACACCATTCTCAACTCCCTAATGTATTTTGTCTGTCACCACCTCATCCCTCTGTGCAAACACCCACTGCGGTGCAGCTCTCTGTTTCTTACAGGAGAAAGTCCAAACACCTTGCCCTAGTGTTTGAAGCCTCACAAAGTTATAGAGATAAGACAATTAGGGAGTGCCAGGCCTGTGACAAAATAAAGAGAGCTTTTCTGCTTAAAAACTTTCAAATCTGATCCACCCCTAACCCCCAGAAATAACTCTGAGCTTCAGCAAAAAGAACACTTTTGCCTGTAGATTCAACCCCCAGACCATCCCTTAGGGATAACCTTGAAATTATATGGATTTGTGCTGAGAAATTACGTATTTGAGAATTACTCCTGAAACAACTCAGGGGGAAAAAAAACTTTCTTCATAAGATTTAGAATCTAATATTCAACCAAATCAAATGCTTTTAAAAAAAAATGTACTCTTCATATTCAGCATTTAAACACTTTAAGGAATATTAAAGCTGGATTTTCAGTGCTCTTGCACAGACTATACCAATTTTGTAATCTGAGAGAGTTTAGAGGGGTGCCCCCCACCCCATCCCCAACAAAGGCTTTTTTTTTTTTTTTTTTTTCGTTGAAACAGAGTGAGACCTCTTGCCAGAATACCTGGAAGTCAAAGAAAGCCTGACTCTCATCAAGACCCAGGCAGGGAGTACATACAGTTCCTTTAGCTGGCATTGTCCTGGGTCATGATGCTGAGCAGGGGGTGGGGTCAGCAGTGAGACCTCTGCCATCTTGGCATAGTCAATGTCCAGATCATTGGTCATTTGGAATTTGGGACTTTGGAATTCTCTGGGCCTGAAACGTGACTGTTGATGCCCATATGAGTCTGTGAGGTGATATCAAGCTGTGACAGAGCTGAGGAAATGCTCTATGGTCAAGGGGCCCCTTCCCAGTTTAATAACAGGTCGGCGAGATGAGGGACAGAGGTGCTCTTGACGGCAGGAGTTACTGAGTAGAAGCCTGTAGCTGACCCCTGCCCCCTGTTCACTTCTCTGCCCATGGAGCACAGACTTGCCATTACACAGGCCTCCATGCTTGGCAAGGCATGTTCACGGCTGGACCTGCTTGGCCTCGCCAGGCCGTGGGGAGCCTGTAGGCCAGAGACGGTTGTTCCTGCCGCATAGTGAGGGGCCCACCACCTGGGAGTTGGACCACTGGAGCACGTGCCTGCAGTGGGCTTGGGGGAGACCGGGGCTTCCGTCATTCCTCCCTCCTCTTGGACATCACGTGGCCACCACACAGCCCTGCTTTCCAAATGGTTTGACTTTTAATGTCTCCTTTCCTATTCCCCACTCCTTTCTGCTTTGCGACATATTCGAAACTATAGTATCATATAATTTCTGATTTTCTGAATCTACCCTGTAGCTTAACTACCTCACACATCACATGCTTTAGTGTTTGTCTGCTTTTCTCCTCTTAGGTAAAGAGGATTAAAAGCAATTTTATTTTGAGGAACCTCTAATGACAAGTCCTCAGAATCTGTGCTTGGGAAGGGCTGGTTGAGTGAACAGCTTCTGTACCAAGTTTGTGCGAAGGAGCCTTAGCTATAGACGCAGGGCCAAGTGATTTTCCTACTCCGGGCCTGGGGAATCTTTGGAGCGGCTGAGAACTGAATGCTGGGTCCAGCACTGTCACAGAGTTTAAGGTGTTGTTGTATGTATAATACATGCTACAACCAAGATACATGGATGAATCTCTAGAGTATTATGCTGAGAGAAAGAAGCCAGCCCCCAAAGAGTACAAACTGCATATTCTGGTCATCTGAAACTAGAAAAGGCAAATCTAGACTGTGTGGCAGAAACAGGGCACAGGGGAGAAGAGGGGAGATTGATCTCGTGGGGGCCTCGGCCTGCAGAGGTTTGAAGCGGGCTTTCTGTTCCCGGCCAGAGTTTGAGGTCGGGCCGCAGCTGTGAGAGCGCTGGATCCTAGCCACCAGACCACCAGGGACCAGTGGCCAGTGACAAGGCCCCAGCCCGTCAGCTGTGTAGAAATGAATTTCCACATAGAGACGGAAAGTAGTGAAGCAAGTGAAGTGTTTATTAGGAGGAAAAAGGGTATGTGTGGATAGACACACGGGCGGGCTCAGAGAGAAAGTCATGCCCTCGTGGTAGTTTGAATCACTTTTATGGGGCATTTCTTCCAGGTTTCCTTTGGCCAATCATCTTGCTTTGCCTCATTCTGAGTCTGTATTTGGTACATCTCAGGGTCCTCCCATGAGTGTGGGCACATCTCTTAGCCAAGGTGGATTCTAGCAAAGAGGCCTGTGGGAAGGTTGACATCACTTACTATGGGGTGGCGCCCCCTCCCTTTTTGACCCAAGGAGCCTTTCTGCACATGCGTAGTCGGGAAGGTCTCTTTGACTTTGAGAACGAGGACTATTTGGGGTTTTTTATCTCTTATCTGGGCGGGGCCCAGCCTCCTCTGTCGCTCCTGCTGTTATGGAGTTTCTGTCCACAGGGAAGAAACTTAAGCTGTTCAGCCTGGGGCCCCTCTATCTCCTGCCTCAAGATGAGGAGTGACTTGGGGAGGGTCCGGGACTTCTTTGGGAAAAGGAAATAGGATTTTTATTATGGTGGTAGTTACATGGGTGTATACATTTGTCAAAAAGCTCAGAACTGTATACTTTTTTTTTTTGGCTGCATCGGGTCTTCGTTGCAGCACGCGGGCTTCTCTCTAGTTGTGGCCTGCGGGTTTTCCTCTCGTTGTGGCACTTGGGCTCCAGAGCATGTGGGCACGCAGGCTCTTGGGTTGAGGTGCGCGAGCTCAGTAGTTGTGGTACGTGGGCTTAGTTGCCCTGTGGCATGTGGGATCTTAGTTCCCTGACCAGGAATCGAACCCATGTCCCCTGCATTGTAAGGCAGATTCTTTACCGCTGGACCACCAGGGAAGTCCCCAGATCTATACACTTTAGATGGATGCATATAAATGATATTATAACAAGTTGATTGAAAAATGTGTAATGAGAGAATGAAACTCTGCAAATACTTGCACAAGTTCTCTACTTTTCCTCCTGTTCTCAAAGCTGTCTTGGGCATTTATAACATCCCAAAATATGATTGCAATTTCAATAATTCTTGTGTGTGGCTGTTTTTTTTTTTCTTTCTTTCTTTTGGCTGTAGCAGCAAACCTAACTCAGAAAA
Organism: Kogia breviceps; assembly: GCF_026419965.1. Lineage (NCBI taxonomy): Eukaryota > Metazoa > Chordata > Mammalia > Artiodactyla > Physeteridae > Kogia > Kogia breviceps. The sequence continues at coordinate 88,250,650 of NC_081311.1, forward strand.
CACTTTTAAGTGTAAGAGCCCTGACTTTAATTGGTTACATAACAACAAACAGAACACAAAGCAAACATATATTCATTTGCTCTTTCTTGCTGAAAACATTAGGCGCCGATATGCTTCTCACCGTGACTCAGACAACAGTTCCTACTTAAACTGCACGTGCTCATTCCACCTATTCTGATTTTTAATAGGGTTGCTTTAACTGTGTGCTACACCTTCTCCCTACTGTTTGGGTTTGGCTCCATCTCCTCTTTTCTGTGCTAATAAAAGGTAGCTCTTCATATTTACCGCTCTCTTCCTACAGGCGGTGACTGTACAAGACCTCAGGGGGTTCCTCTGGTTTTTCTCTTCACATGGGAACATATGAAACATTTCTGAACCTTCTTCCTCCTGACAAAGGCAGGTGCAGTGTACCTGTGTGCAGATGTCCTCAGGCCTTGTCTGTGACTCCTCTCTTCTTGCCCTTCCAGACTCCAGAGCCAAGTGTACACCTGCCAGGTGAAGGTGAGATTGAAGACAAGGAGCTCCCCGCTTCTCCTGCAGAACCAGAGGAACAGGGATGGAGCCGGGAAACAGACCACGATGACTTTGAGACACTGTCCCACCAGAGTGAAAGTCAATCAGACATAAAAATTGACCCCTTTGAAAGTGCTTCCGACACAGAGTCCCTGCCTGGTGACCTCCTAGGGGGAATCTGCCTCACTCCAGATGGTACCTCTGAGGACAGCGAAACACGTAGGGGATGCCGTGACACCCCAGCATCCGGAACCCTTCAGGAACATCATTCAACTGGTGTCCCTGGGCTTGACCCAAAAGAGGAACTAGATCTGTACCTTGACTTCAAGGAAGAGTCCTGCAAAAGTGGGGCACGAGTCTTTGCTGCAGTTGCTAGAGAAGTGAGGGCCGTGCACCTTTGGGAGGACATGGCCGGCCCAGAGCGAGAGTCGCCGCTGGCAGGGACTGCTGACCGCACACAGGGCTGTTCACGGGGGCCCACGGGCAGCTGCGGCCTCCCGCCAGCAAAGGCCGTGACTGTACAAGACCTCAGGGGGTCCTCTGGTTTTTCTCTTCAGAAATCCAGGTCTGAGAGTTATCTGGGCATCCCAGTGGTCTGGCCCTTTCTTCTCTGGTGCTGTGAACAGGGCCGGAGCTGGCCAAATATCCACAACAGGGACAGGGGAACCCAGCTGCCTCTCACAGCCCCTCCGGGAGCCAGGACAGGGAAGGGAGGTACTCCGGGCCCCGCACTGAACACAGGCTTGCACTGCTCCCAGCCTGGCTTAGATGCCACCTGCCACCTTCCTTTAGGGCCATCATGCCTCCTACATGCCAAGCTTTGCCATAGCGCCCCAGAAAAGGCCGATGACAAGGGCAAGGCATTCCCAAGGCACTGCTGTCAGCACACAACGATGCTGAACAGGGCCCATTCCATAGCAGAGTTTCCCTTAAGATACTCTGAGGGGCCTCTAGGGCAGAACTTTGTGAAGTCTGGGAGCCATCTGAAAGAAGGGACAGAAGCAGAACGGGCTCCAAGAACACAACACCCTCTTTACCCTGTTCCCACCCAACTGTCTCATTTGCTTCCTGCTTCCCAAAGGAAGCCTCCTGGTTTGGAGGATCTCTATGAACCCAGTGCTCTTAGCTGGAAAAGGGCGTCTCAGGACACGCCCTCTGAAAGTCTCTGGCTGGAAAACCAGCCAGGACAGGATTCTAGGTCCTGCCCAGTCTCTTCACGCCTTACTGTGGAGTTGGTGAGCTGCAACGCAGAGCAAGTGCTGGTACCAGCTGAGGGCAAGTTGGGACACGGCCCAGAAAGCAGAACAGAGGAACCCCTAAGCGCTGGCCTAGCACCAAATGCTGAGGACGTGAGTGATAAACAGAAGCAGCTTCAAGACATTTCTGTCGAGGCAGGAAACCAAACCAGTAATTACACATCAAAGCATATCCTCAGTGAGAAAAGAAAGCCACCTGCTAGGGCCAAGCTCCTACATCATCCCAGCAATAGCAGGTCACGGGTGTGGAACAAAGACTGGGGGGTTTGCTCTGGAGTAAGCAATCACTCAGATGCTCTGGAGACCACCCTGAAATCAAGCACGACAGTCACTTCAAAGGAAGCAGAAGACGTGATGGTTCCAGACCCCAACTTCACGAAAAATGCCTTGCAGGGTTTTTCAGGAGTCGCAGCAGTCACCGTGTCCCCCTGCCCCTGGGGGGGTGAGGGGTGTGACCAGGGGCATGAGGGTGGTGCCACACCCTTGGCAGAGGGCCTCCAGCTAGAGCCCAAAGCAGACATGTCTTCTAAGGGCACGCGCATCATTGCAGCTGTCGAGCAGAAAGGGTTGCAGGCCACCAGGAGGAAAGTGGGTCCTCTTCCAGAAACACAGTCCAGTGAGTTTCTGGAGGAAAGACCAGGGTCTCCCTGCAGTGCTGGAGCGACCCCACAAACTTTCGGCAATGAGTGTGAGCTGCCAGCAGCCCTCGGACTGCGAGGTGAAGACGAGGCTCTTCAGCAGGTGGCCCCAGCCTCAGAGCTTGGGATACTTCTGATCCCCCAGGCGGCTTCGGAACAGAGGCCCCCGGGTGGGGAAGAGATGTCTTCCCAAGGGCGCGCCGCTGGGGGCCTGCTGAGCACAGGGGCGCCTGCGGAAGAGAACCCGCCCGGGGCCAGCCAGAGCTCCGGGACCCCGGCGGCCAGGCAGGAAGCTGCTGGGAGGCCCGGGGCCCGGGGCCCCGAGGACACGCTAGGGGTGCACTCAGCGGAGGGCGGTGCGGACAAGCGGCCCGGCGCCCAAGCCCCTGCCCGCGCCCGTGCGCTCCGGCTGCCCGGACCGGCCCGCCGGCTCCGCCAGGCTTCGCGGGAGCCCCGGAAGCGGCTGGCATTTCCCAAGGTGACCTCCTTACGGAAAGGCAAGCCCTCGGCCGCCGAGAGCCCGGGACGGGGCCGCCCTGGGGCTTCTAACGGCCTCGAGGAGCTGTGCACGGACAGTCCGCCCCCGGTGGCCGGCGGGCAGAGCGCGTCGGGCCGGGTCGGGACTCCACGCGGCGCGCACGCCAGCGCCTCTCCCGAGATCGGCTTCCAGGGCGCAGGCCGAGGGCTCGCAGGGCTGACGGAAGGGGGCCATGTGGAGACGCGTGGGCACCTCGGTAGCAGAAGACAGTCCTCAGAAAGCTGCGACGCCAAGAGACTCAAAACCCCAGAGAAGAGGCTCAGCGCGAGGTTAGCCTCAGCTCATAAGACCTTTGCAAATTTTTTTGAGTCGAGAGTTCTAGAAAAAGAGAACACTGGTGAATGCTTTCCAGGTTCTTTCAAGGACCAGAAGAAAAAGAGCAGGCTGCACCAGACCTCCTGGCACACAGTTCTGAAAAGCAAAGATGCTGAAGGCCCCCAAAGGCCCTCCTTAGTGAGTCTGGTTCCAGGACCGGAGATCTTGAATCCTCCCAGACCTTCCCCACTAGGCACCAGTAGCCACTGCAAGGGGCAGGCAGAGGACAAGGAGAGCTGCTACGTTATTAGAGATCACTGGACACTCCCACATTCCCCTACACCTTTGTCATTCAGCGACTGGGTCTCTTCAGATAACAGGAGAAAAAGTGAACCAACTATCAAATGTACAAGCACTCAGGAAAGTGGTAAATACCTACCTCCAGGTAACTTTCCTGAAAAGCCTTGGCCTTTGTCACCCACCAGTCCTGGAAGGCAGCAGCCTGGGATCAGCCCCACCTTTCCCTCCAGCTCCACCTGTTGCCTGGCATATGGAAGCCACGGCGTGCCCTGTAAGCCCCTGAGCCCCAAGCCACAGAGCCCCAGGCCTGGTGCCCAGCGGGTGGATTTCCACTATCCTGGCAGGGGCAGGGCCATCTCAGCGGTTTCGCTTGGAAGCTCCAGCCATGTAGATAGCAGCTCAGAGGCCCCTGGAAGCCCCAAGACCTCCAAGGCCTGGACAAGCCTCCTACTTTGTCTGCAGGCACTAGACCAGGGTGAGAAGGAAGAGAGAAGGAAAAGAGGCCAGCACCCCTGTGGCCTGAGCACAGCACCCTCGCTTAAGGACCTTGGGAGTGAGGTGAGTTATCTGTGATTCACACCAACCTGTTTATTTACCTTTTAAGGCTGCAGAAGGAGGGGACCACACATGACATTTCCCTAAGTGAGGGGAGAGGAGGAAAAGGAAGGCCCATCTGCCTTCCATGGAGACCGTTCCACTTACATTCCATGGGGAATGCCCCATCTGAATCAACCCAGCCAGACCAGTTTCTTGGAATTTGCCAAACTAACAAGTGGGAATTGGCATTTCATTGTAATTTTGTGTGGTCTCTTTTTTCCCTGTAGAATTCAAGCTAACTGAATTCCCGTTTGTATCAACTGCCTGTTCATAGTCTTTGGCCATTTTGTATCAGGTGATTGAGGCAGGCTTTCTTAGGTCAGCCTTCATCCTTCCCTGCTGTAAAATTTTAAAAAGCAATTTCCCCACGTTGTTTTCTAGTATATTTATGGGTTTATTTTTAAAATCTAAACCTGATCCAGTTGAATTTGTTTTAGTATAAGGAGAGATTATTGGTGCTTCTGAAATTCCTAGTAAAAGAAAATGGTCTCTCCACCAAAGCAAAGGCATCCACCGACGACAGGAAACAGGGTGGTGGGTCAGGCACAAGAAGGGGTATACCAGCTTGGGATTTCTCACGAGTCAGGCTGTCCTCGGAAGGAGGTAGCTTTTGGGAAATTCCGGAAAGAGTAGTCTTGGGACTGTGGAAGCAAACCTCCCTTTTCCCTGTCCACTCCTGCAACCATATGCCCTCGCCCCTTTGCTTCTTTAGACAAATAGGTGTAGTATCTCCCACGTGCCCAGCGCTGTGCTGGTGTGGAAGAGCCTCAGGTTCAGCGTTAGCCTCCGAGCAGGGCCAAGTGCAGGCACCCTGCGCGCTGCCTCCCGGGTTCCGGCGAGGCCCCACCTTTGGCGAGCCGGCCACGCTCTGCCTGCGGCAGGTGCCAGCCACCCAGCTGCTCCGAGGGTCTCCCTCTCCCCTGCGCTCAGGCTCTCTAGCCTTCCTCCGGGTTCTGATGTGCACGCATCTTACGTCTCTCTGGTAAGATTCGAAAAAGAAAGAGGAATAGGAACGAACGTTTACCCAGCGCCCGCTTCGTGCCTGGCCCTTTCCTGGCCCCTTTTCAATCAGCTCACTGCTTGCTAAACACGGCAGGCTGTCCGGGTGTTTGCTGCAGCCCCTGCACCTGCTCCTTCAGTAGAGAACACCTCCTGAGCAGAGACAATCTCAAGGGAATGTTGTTTTCCACTGTGTACATATATACACATATACATTTGTATGTATAGCACTGTTAAGTCAGTTTTATGATTATATTATTTAGGTCCTAATAATCTTTTTCTACTACTTGATTTTACTCTGAGTTAACTAACACTATAATGTCTTTATTTTTCAATCAAGTTCTCTATGTATTTCAGATAATCAAAAATTAAAAGGAACAATGAGCAGCCCTGTGGGCTGAAACCAGCAGGCATGGGGCACTCACTCCGGCCTCCAGGCCCTGTGTGGGCTGCTTAGGAGGAAGCGAGCTGGGAGAGGTGGGAGTTCACAGGGTGCGTTCCCAACACACTGGAATTAGGCATTAGACATTCAAGAGTGATCACCACTGGCTGAAATTACGTCACTTTATTCAACATATGTCCTCATCGGTAAAGACTTCAACATTAACTTTCAAGCATTTTTTTCCTTGTTGTGTGACTTACTTTTTTAAAATTATTATTAGTAAAGTTAAAAACAAAGTCAATACAGATGTAGAAGAGAGAAGGTAACAATTTCCCTTCAAAACCTCCCAATCCCATTCCACAGAAGGAAATAACGTCAGCAGTCAGTGTGTGTGATCGCATTATCACCACACATACACAGGATTGTAAGGGAGAGATTTGGGAAGAGAGGGTTACATGGAGGGATCATACCCACATATTACTCTGTAACTATCTTGTTTACTTTAATAATACGGCAAATACAGTCCTCGAGGGGTTTTATATACATTGTTCCCTAGTTGAAAGTCACATGCTATTTCATAGTATGGCTATATAGTATTTTAGTTAACTATTTTTCTATTGATTAACATTGAGGTAATTTCTGGTTTGGGGCCATTGTAAGTAATGCTGCAACAGCATCCTTGATCAGATGTCCAGAGGTATTGATGCTTTTATTTCTTCAGGATATAAAAGAGGGATTGCACAATCAAAGGGTACATGTGGTTTTTGTTTTTTTAAATTAATTTATTAATTTATGGCTGCGTTGGGTCTTTGTTGCTGCGCGCAGGCTTTCCCTAGTTGCAGAGAGTGCTGGCTACCCTTCGTTGCGGTGCATGGGCTTCTCATTGCAGTGGCTTCTCTTGTTGCGGTGCATGGGCTTCAGTAGTTGTGGCATGCGGGCTCAGTAGTTGTGGCACACAGGCTCTAGAGCACAGGCTCAGTAGTTGTGGTACACGGGATTAGTTGCTCTGCAGCATGTGGGATCTTCCTGGACCAGGGCTCGAACCCATGTCCCCTGCATTGGCAGGTAGATTCTTAACCACTGCACCACCAGGGAAGTCCCAAAGAGTACATGTGTTTTTAATTTGAATAGATTTCAGGTATGTTAGACCTGAATGGTCTCGGAGGGATCCCAGCTCACCCAAGAACCGCCAAGAGTCGAGAGTCGTTGCAACACGCAAGAGGTTTATTAGGAGCCGGTGCACCGGGGTTCCTTGGTCCTCACGCAGGAGGCCGAAGAGGAACCCCTAAAAGCGGAATTACACACATTTTATAGGTTTTATTTTTTCATTATGCAAAGTGTGGATATATCGAGGGTTTTTTTCTGATTGGTTTGTTTGTTCCGGACGGACCGGAGTGGGAACTTGGCTCTAGTTCCTTGATTGGTTAGCTATCGGATGCCTAGTTTACATTTTCGTGTTTTGTGGTTTTTCTCTGAAGGGTGTAACCAGATGTTTCTTGGAATTGTTTTCCCTAGGTGGGGGTTGAGTCACACGGGTTATGATAATCCCTTCAGTTACTTTCTGAAATGATTGTGACCATTAACACAGAGCAGGATATAAGAGTGCCCACTTCCTGACATTTCTCCAACTTAGCTGCTTATTGCTCCTTTTAATTTTTGATTATCTGAAATACATAGAGAACTTGACTGAAAATTAAGCCATTATAGTGTTAGTTAACTCAGAGTAAAATCAAGTAGTAGAAAAAGATTATTAGGACCTAAATAATATAATCATAAAACTGACTTAACAGTGCTATACATACAAATGTATATGTGTATATACGTACACAGTGGAAAACAACATTCCCTTGAGATTGTCTTTGTGCTCAGGAGGTGTTGTCTGCGGGAGAAGCAGGTGCGGAGGGCTTCAGCAAACACCTGGACAGCCTGCCGTGTTTAGCAAGCAGTGAGGTGCTTGTAAACTGCCCAGGAAAGGGTCAGGCATGAAGCAGGTACTGGATCAATGTCCATTCCTTTTCCTCTTTCTAATTCAAATCTCACAGGAGGAGTGAGAAGGCCTCTTATGCTTGTGCATCAGAACATGTACAAAGGAAAGAGAGCGGCAGATACATGAACACAGGAAGGGATGGTGGGGAAAGCTCTGAAAAGTTTGCTCTAGCTGAAGCCCTGGGCAGTAATGGACAGAAACTGAACTTAGAGCTGGGGTGAGGCTCCATCTAGTGGCTGCTCCTGGGAGAGCAGGCTGTGATTTCAGGAGCAATTTGTAAGGAATTCAGCGGTGTTCCCATTTCTTTCTTCCGCAACGCTCTTGAGAAGCAAGAGAGTTCTTTTATTCCAAAACAGCCATTCGCAACATTTTGTTAAATTTACTTCCAGGTTTCACTCTATAAACAAATTTTATGTACTTAACATGGTTATGATCATGCCATCTACAGAGGCTTTAATTTTCCAAGATTTCACATCCTGCACTTTGTTTCTTTAAAGCTCTTTTAAGTTGACAAATACAGAATCATACAGAAAAGCATAGTACACAAATGTGTAGATAATATATTTCTGTGAAACAAACTCTGAGTAACCTCCACCTGAGTCAAGAAACACCACACTACTACCCTTACTGCTCCGAGAATCCTTCCTCCTAACTGGCCCTAGCCTGGCCCTAGCCTCTGTGCCAACTTCTATGATATCACTTCCTTGCCTTCATTATAATTTTACTGCTTAACTTGTACCTCCAAACGATGTAGTTTATTTTCGCCTATTTTTATTTATTTATTTATTTTTGCGGTACGCGGGCCTCTCACCGCTGTGGCCTCTCCCGTTGCGGAGCAGAGGCTCCGGATGCGCAGGCTCAGCGGCCATGGCTCACGGGCCCAGCCGCTCCGCGGCACGTGGGATCTTCCCGGTCCGGGGCACGAACCCACGTCCCCTGCATCGGCAGGCGGACTCTCAACCACTGCGCCACCAGAGAAGCCTGCCTATTTTTGAACTTTACATAAATACAACCATATGTATTCCTTTAAACCTTACCCATTCTGTTTGCTCTAATTATGTCAAGACTCATCCGTGTGGTGTGCATCTAAAGTTCTTTTATTTTCATCTTTATGTACAATGACTTTAAATCAGCATACCACAATGTGTGTATCAGTCAGCTGTTGCTGCTAGCACAGTTCGTGCCCAGATGCCTACTGCACGTGCACGTGCATTTCTGTTGCATGCACCTCCTAGGAGTGAAATGGCTGGGTCATTGGGGCATGCATATCTTCAGCTTTACTACACACTGCCAAATATTATTCCAAAGTGATTGTGCCAGTTTACACTCCCTCTGTAAGAGTTTCCTTTGCCCCATATTCTCATTAACATTTGCTTGATATTGTCAAGCAATTTTAGCCATTCTGCTTGGTGGGTAGAGGTAACTCACTGTGGTCCTAATTTGCATTTCCCCAAGGTCTAAAGAGGCTAAGCACCCTTTAAATGCTTTTTGACAATTTGGATATTCTCTTTGGGGCGGTGTCTGGCCTAATCTCTCGTCCATTTGTCAATGAGGTTGTCTTTTTCTTACTGATTGTACATATTCTGGATACAATTGCATTGTTGGTTAATGTGCCACCGATATCATTTCCCACTCCATGGCTTGTCTTTTTCTTTCTTTGGTGGTATCTCTTGCTGAACAGAAGTTCTGAATTTTAATGTTTTCAAGTGTATCCATCTACTCTCTACTCCCAGGTCATGACTAGAATCCCCTAAATTACCTTTTTTAAAGCTTTCATGGACTTGTTTTTTACATCTAGGTCTCTGAGATGTCTAAAACTGACCTTTGTGTTCCATTGGCCTGTCTGTCCGTCCCTGTGCCACTTCAGAGCCTTCATCACTGTAGCTGTATGTACTGTTGTCCAGGTGACCACATCCTCTCACCTTGTTCTTTTTCAATTTGATAAATATTTATTGAACACCAGCTGTGGGCCAGGCAATATTCTAGGCACTAGCATTGAAGAATCTATAAATATCTCTGTCCTCAAGAGAAGGGCAGGTGTGGTGAGAGTGAATAAATAGTTGGGCAAATAAGATTATTTCAGAGATTGAAAAGACTATAAAAAATGAAATGTAATGAAGAAATTGAAAAGGATAATGGGATGGGGGCTCCCTTGGCTTAGAAGTTTGGAGTCTAACATTCGAGCCTCTCAGGTCCAGCCCAACTTCTCAGTGTCTTGGAAGAATTCCCTCACCTACAGACAGCCATATCATTTAGCCCTCCACAATGTTGCCTTACACTGGGGAGGTCATAGCATACTTGTGTGTGTTTGTATGATGGAGAACAGGAGGATGCGGTCCTCGGGTATAAAAGGTGCTGTTTACATGTAGAGATTTCTTCCCTCTTCAATTTCAGTTGCGGGGGCAAAGAACTTACGATTCCAGGGAAAGCAAGTTCTAGCATCTTACTGATAATCTTACTTGTACATAGATTGGTTTGCAGTCCTGGCTAAGGGGGCTTAGAAGGAAACCAAGATCAAGGGGGAGCAAGAAGAGAAATAGCTGTGGGAGGGTGAGAGGAACAGGGGAACCTAGAAATTTAGAACACCTGTGCATGTTTTGTTCCCCACTCTGTTACTTACTAACTCTGAACCTTGGAATGAGACCACATCAGGACTCAGTTTCCTTAAATGTAAGGATGGGACTAGGTGATCTTTTAGGTCTCTGCTAGATATAGCATCAACTTTATGAATGAATGCTGGGTAGTTTTCCTGACCTTCACCTGTACTCTTCTCTGACTGGGGTAGCAAGGATCCAAGGTGCTGTTTCTACTTAGAGATTTTAAATCAGGGTGGCGGGAGTACATTGTGAAGATTTTTTAACCTTGAAAAATCTTTTGTATTCTAAAATTTATATGGAGAGGCACAGGCCTTAGAATAACTAAAACAATTTTGAAAAAAACATAATAAAGTGAGAGGAATCTGCCTACTCAATATTAGTTAAGGCTACTCTGTAAAGTAATCAAGATATTGTGACATTGGGGGACTGATAGACACATAGATCACTAGAAAAGAGTAGAAAACCCCAAAACAGACCAACACAAATCGTTTCTAGGTGAAACAGCAATTCAATGGAAGAACAATAGTCTTTTCAACAAACAGTGCTAAGGCATTTGGACATCCATGGGAAAAAAAACTCAACCTAAACTTCACACATTATTCAAAAACACCTCAAAATTAATTAATCACACATTTCAATGTAAAACATAACACTATATAGTTTTTAGAACAGGAGAAAATCTTTGGGTCTAGAAGATAGTAAAGAGTACATCCATAATGGAAAAAAATGATAAATTGGACTACATTAAAATAAAAAAAACTTTTGCTCTGCAAAGATTCTTGTAGGAGGATGAAAAGATAAGCTACACTTTGGGGGGACTTTATTTGCCAACCACGTATCCAACAAAAGAGTAGTTCTAGAATGTAAAAGAACCCTCAAAACTCAACAGTAAAAACACAAACAGCCCAACTAGAAAACAGACAAAAGACATTTCATCAAAGAGGATATACAGATGGCAAATGTGCACATCAAAAGACGATTGACATCGTTAACCATCAAAGAAATGCAAATTTAAAACAATCAGAATGATTAAAATAAAAATATATCAGAATTCCAAATACTGGTAAGGATGTGAAGAAACTGAGTATATTGCACATTTCTGGTAGGAACGTGAAACAGTACGCTTACTCTGGAAAAAGCTCTGGCAGTTTATTACGAAACTACACCTGGGTTTATCATATGACCCAGCAATTGCACACTCTTGTGTTTGTCTCAGGGAAATGAAACTTAGTTTGCACATAAACCTAATACATAAATGTTCATGGCTGCTTTGTTCATAATAGCCCTAAACCGGAAACAACCCAGATATCCTTCTGTGGGTGGATGGTTAACAAAGTGTGGTACATCCATATCATGGAATAGTATTATAATATAGTAGAGTAGTAGTATTCCACGGTATGAATAATAGTGAACTATTGATTCATGCAACAATTTCAGTGGATCTCCAGGGAATTACAATGAGCAGGAAAAAAGACAATACCAAAAGATTATATATTATAGAAACCCATCCATATAACATTCTTAAAATGAAAAAAATAAAGAGATGACGAATGTATTAGTCGTTGCCAGGGGTTAGAGGAGAGCCAAGTGGGTGAGGTTATAAAAGGATCCCAAAGTGATGACACTGTTCTGTATCTTGACTGTGGTGATGGATACTTGAACCTACATGTGTGATAAAACTGCATAGAACTAAATATACCACACACACACAGGCGCGCGCGCACACACACACACATGCACACATAACTGCAAAGGAAACAGGGAAATCTAAGTAAGATCTGTCGGTTGTATCAATGTCTCATCTGGTTGTGATATTGAAGTGTACCACTGTGAGAATCTGCGTACAAAGTACACAGGATCTCTCCGTAGTATTTCTTACTTCTGCATGAGTATCTACAGTTATATCAAACTTAAAAGTTTAATTAGAGAAAAACATTTATATCATCAGTTTAATAGCTGCGTGGTATTCATTTATATGTAGGCATCATAATTGCTAACCAATTTTCTACTGTTTTGAACAGTTAGGTTGTTTACAACTTTCTAAATAATGCCACATTGAACATCCTTGTAAATAAGCTTTGGGGAATGCTTTATTCTCCCTGTTTTTGAGGGTAGGGGTTTTTCGCCTTTTACTTTTAAAAAGTTATCAAAAGTATGCATGCACATAGTTATAAAATGGTGCTAAGATAGTGCTTCTTAAAGTTTAAAGTACATCTAGATCACCTGGACTCTGTTGGGATACAGGTTCTGAGTAGGTGTATGGGCAAGACCTGAGGACGCAGTTCTAACCAGCTTCCATGTGATGTGACACTACTGATCCCCTCCACCCCCAACTCGGAATAATGAAGGGTTAGAAGACTTCCTTTGAAAACAAGAGAGCCGCTTGGCTCGTCCCTCCCCCACCTAGAGACAATCAAGTTAGGTTTTAATAATCATTTTAAACTGCTGTTTTGATTTATTATTTAAGATGTTATCTATTAACCTCCAGTCGTGGTAGTCATGAAGAATCAGCATCTCGAATTCCGTCCCCTCTACATTCCTATCCTCCTAATATCTTTCCCACTTTATGGCTAAATAAGCAGCAAGTGTTTATATCATTGTGGGCGTGAAAATATTATTCAATGTAAAGCCAAGTAGTGGACTATAGTGACACTTCTTTTGTTTTTTTTTCTGGAGTTAATAATGGTTGCATTTTTCAAATGTGTGATTTTCTGTAAGTCTGTCCTTAAATTTAACTCTTTCTCAGATCACCTATAACCCATTTTCCAAATGTTCAAACATGTCAGTATTCTATCAAGTCTCTCCTTTCTCCTAGAGGCCTTCCTCCTGAAACCCTCTGATCTACTGCTATAATTCCGACGATTTGTTCTCCAGGAATTCTGCATAACTTTCTTCTTTGGTTTCCTGTTTCTTGGATCCTGTGTCTACCTTTACTCCTATATTGTGCTCAAAAATATCTCCCTGTAGCTTCCTGAGAAAAGGTACATAGGAGGTATAGATGTAGAGTTTTTCGCATGTCTGAAAAAAAAAACTTTTTAAAAAAACTTTTATACTTGGTGGATTAGTTGGGCTTTGTGGAGAACTCCCGGTTGCAATTACTCTTCAAAAACTTGAAGGCATTGCTTCACTGTGCTCTAGTGTCAAATGCTGCTGGTGAGAAGGATCATGATGTTGTTCCCAGACATTTGTGTATGGCTTCGTTTTTTTTTTAATTTAGAAGCTTTTAGGGTTTCTCTTTTATCCCTCTTGTTGTTAAATATCTTATTGATAATCCCAGATGTGAGTTTTCTTTTTATTCACTGTACCCATTCAGTCTAGATACTCAACCTTTACTACTGGGAAAAATATGTATTATTTACTTGATAATTTCCTTCCATCCTTTCCCCCTGGAATTCCTGTTAGAGGTTGTAACTCCTTGATAAGGCTCTAATATTCTTCCCATTTACACATTCCCTCTCGTCATCTTTGATTGATTTATTTTTGTTGGAAAGATTTTCTCAAGTTTATTTCCAACCCTCCTATTGAATTTTTCCATTGTTCACTGTTCTCTAATTTTATTTTGTAATAAAAAGGCTTTTTTCTGATTATATTAATTATCCATTCTCATTAAAAGGATTCCAACAATACATAAAAATATAGACAACGTAAAAAATTCCCTGTAGGTTAATATTCAGAATATACAAACAGCTCATACAACTCAAAACCAAAGAAACAAACAACCCAATCAAAAAATGGGCAGAAGATATAAATAGACATTTCTCCAAAGAAGACATACAGATGACCAACAGGCACAAGAAAAATGCCCAACATCCGCTAATTATTAGAGAAATGCAGATCAAAACCACAATGAGGTATCCCTTCACACCCGTGTATACTCATATGCTGTTGGTGGGAATGTAAATTGGTACAGCCACTATGGAAAACAGTATGGCTGTTCCTTAAAAAATTAAAAATAGAGTTGCCATGGGGCTTCCCTGGTGGTGCAGTGGTTGAGAGTCTGCCTGCCAATGCAGGGGACACGGGTTTGTGCCCCGGTCTGGGAAGATCCCACATGCCGCGGAGCAGCTGGGCCTGTGAGCCATGGCCGCTGAGCCTGCACGTCCGGAGGCTGTGCTCCACAACAGGAGAGGCCACAACAATGAGAGGTCCATGTACCACACACACACAAAAGAAATAGAGTTGCCACATGATCCAGCCATCCCACTCCTGGACATATATATCCAAAGAAAACTCTAATTCAAAAAGATACATGCACCCCAGTGTTCATAGCAGCACTATTTACAATAGCCACGACATGGAAACAACCCAAGTGCCCATCAACAGATGATTGGTTTAAAAAGATATGGTATAGATATACAATGGAATATTACTCAGCCATGAGAAAGAATGAAATATTGCCATTTGCAGCAACATGGATGGACCTAAAGAATATCACACTAAGTGAAGTAAGTCAGATAGAGAAAGGCAAGTACTCTATGATATCACTTATATGTGGAATCTAAAAATAATACAAATGAATCTATATACAAAACAGAAGCAGACTCACAGACATAGAAAACAAATTTATGGTTACCAAAGGGGAAAGGGAGTCGGGGAGGAGGGATAAATTAGGAGTATGGGATTACCAGATACAAACTACTATGCATAAAATAGATAAACCACAAGGATTTACTGTATAGCACAGGGAACTATATTCAACATCTTGTAAAAACCTATTATGGAAAATAATCTGAAAAAAAAATATGTATATATAACTGAATCACTTTGCTGTACACCTGAAACTAACACAATATTGTAAACCAACTACCCTTCAATAATAATTTTTTTAAAGCCCTGTAGTCGTATGCCTTTGTGGTAGTCAACCTAACATTTAGGTGACCATCATTTTATTCTTCCTTTCATACAAACACACTGTAGCAAAGCCAAACATATGATTTGATATAAACAGGATCTCATTTGTGTTGTTTTATCACAGATGCTCTTCCTGCCCTCCTCCCACCTCAGTGTCACCACACAGTGGCCTCCATTAGCATGTGCCTACCACCTAGTGAATAGCATCTAGATTTTCTCCATAGTCTTATAATCATAAACAGATGCATATACACATGTGCATGCATACACGCCTATACTAACACCACAGATGCCCTTTCTGTGTCTTGTACTCACCGCCTGACAACATTCACATTCATGAATGTGAATATCTCCACAGTACTTGTAGTTCTAAGTAATAGCTGCATAATATTCCATGGTGTAAGTGTATCAAAATTTGCTCATTTCACCTGTAGATAGCTACACACTTTTTTTCCAGTTCCTGGCAGCTACAAATATTAATTTAGTAAACCCCATTTTATATATAACTCTATAGATCGGTATATTTTAGTGAATAGAGTCTCAGGAATGGTATTGCCAATGATTATAAGAATTTTAATAGGTTCCAGATTGCCTTCCAAAAAGGCCATAATAATTCATATTTCCAGTAGCTTTTTATATTTCTCCTCATCTCCATCAGTAATGAGCATTATAATCTTACAATTCTTGGTTTTGGTTTGATATTGCTGCTTATGTTTTAAATTCTTATTTTGATTCAATATTTTTAGCACATATTTATTTAACTAGAGTTGCTTTTTCTTATTCCCTCTTATTCTTTTCTAAACTTTTATTTTAAAATCATTATAGAGTCACAGGAAGTTGAAAATTAATACAGAGAAGTCCAGTGTACCCTTTACCCATTTCCCCAAAGGTAACATCTTACATAACTACAGAATGACATCAAAGCCAGGAACTGACATTGGAAGAACGTGTGTGTGTGCGCTTCTGTGCCATTTTATCACATATGTAGATTCATGTGACAACCACCACCAGCCAGATACATACTATTCCACCAGCCTCATGCTACTACCCTCTGCAGTCAAAACTTCCTTCCCCTCCCCTAACCAATTTCAACCACTAATCTGATCTCCATCTCTATGATTTTGTCATTTCAAAAATGTTACCTTTTGAGATTTGCTTTTTTCACTCAGCATAAATCCAGTGATTTTCACTGAGTTGTTGTGTGTATCCATTCCTTTTTATTGCTGAGTACCATTCCATGGAATGGCTTTACCATATTTTCCTTAACCAATTACCTGTTGAAGGACATTTGGGTCATTTCCAGTTTGGGGCTATCACAAATAAAGCTCCTATAAAGATTTTTGAACAGGTTTTTTGGTGGACAAAGGTTTTCATTCCTCTGGGGTAAATGTCCCATCAGTGTGACTGCTGAGTTGTATGGTAAGTATATGTTTAGTATTTTTAAAAAGTGCCCATTTTTTTCCAGAGTGGCTGTACCATTTTACATTCCCACCATCAATATGTGAGAGATCTGGTTTTCTGCATCCTTGCCAACATTTGAAATTTTAGATGTATTTCATTTTAACTGTACTAATAAGCATGTCGTGATCTCATGATTCTGACATACATTCTATGAGGGCTAGTGATGTTGAACATTTTTCATGTACTTATTTACTGACTTAGCTCAGGCTGCTATGACAAAATACCACAGACTCCAGCTTAAAAAACAACAGAAATTGGGCTTCCCTGGTGGCACAGTGGTTGAGAGTCCGCCTGCCGATGCAGGGGACACGGGTTCATGCCCCGATCAGGGAAGATCACATATGCTGTGGAGCAGCTGGGCCCGTGAGCCATGGCCACTGAGCCTGCGCGTCCGGAGCCTGTGCTCCGCAAAGGGAGAGGCCACAACAGTGAGAGGCCCGTGTACCGCAAAACAAAACAAAAAAACCCCCAAAAAACCCCCAAAACAAAAATTTATTTCTCCCAGTTCTGGAGGCCAGGAAGTCCAAGATAGAGGTATTAGCAGATGCAGTGTCTGGTGAGAACTGACTTCCTAGACAGCCTCTTCACTGTAATGTCACATGGCAGGAGAGGGAAGGGAGCTCTCTGGGGCCTCTTTTATTAGGGCACTAATCTCATTAAAGAGGGCTCTACCCTTATGACCTAATTACCTCCAAAAGCCCCGTATCCTTTATACCATCACCTTAGGGGGTTAGGATTTCAACATGTGAATTGGGGGGGACACAAATATTCAGCCTATAGCATTTGCCATATACCCATATGTCTTCCTCAGTGAAATGTCTTTTAATGTTTTTGCTCATTCTCTCATTGAATTGTTGATTTTTACAGTGGGGTTTGGAGAGTTCTTTTTTATGAGATATATTGGACATATAACATTGTGTAAGTTTAAGGTGTACAACATGTTGATTTGATAGAATTTATTATATATTATATATTGCATTTTATATTGCAATATGATTACCACTGTTACCTAGCATCTCTATCGTGTCACATAATTTTCATTTCTTTTTTGTTGTGATAACATTTAAGATCTAATCCCTTAGCAACTTTGCAATTTATAATACGGCATTGTTGACTATAATCACTATGCTGTGCATTAGATCTCTAGGACTTGTTCATCTTCTAGTTGCAAGTTTGTGCCCTTAAACAAAATCTCCAAAATTACCCTGCCCCCAGACCCTGGTAACCACCATTCTACTCTCTGATTCTACAAGTTCAGCTTTTTTAGATTCCACATGTGACTGATATCATACAGTGTTTGTCTTTCTCTGTCTCACCTATCTCACTTACCCTAATGCCCTCAAGGTCCATCCGTGTTGTCGGAAATGGCAGGATGTCCTTCTTTCTCGTGGCTGAAATATATACCACATCTTCTTTATCCATTCATTCATTGATGGACACTTAAGTTGTTTCCATATCTTGGCTATTATGAATAATGCTGTCAAACATGGGAGTGCAGATATCTCTTTGATATCCTATTTCCATACCCTTTGGCTATATACCCAGAAGTGGGATTGCTGAATCATATGGTAGTTCTACTTTTAATTTTTTGAGCAACCTCTATATTATTTTTCATAGTAGCTGAACCAATTTGCATTCCCACCAATAGAGCACAAGGGTTCCCTTTTCTTCACATCCTTACCAACACTTGTTATCTCTTATCTTTTTGATGATAGCTACTCTGATAGGTGTGAGGTTATATCTCACTGTGGTTTTGATTTACATTTCCCTGATGATTAGTGATGTTGAGCATCTTTCCATGTACCTGCTGTCCACTTGTATGTCTTCTTTGGAAAAATATCTGTTCAGTTCCTCTGCTTATTTTTCAATCAAATTGTTTGGTTCTTTGGTTACTGAGTTGTGTGAATTCTTTATATATTTTTGATATTAACTCCTTATCCAATATATGGTCTGCAAATATTTTCTACTCTTTTGTAGGTTGCCTTTTCATTTAGTTGATTGGGTTTTTTTGTTTGTTTTTGCTGTGCAGAAGCTTTTCAATTTGATGTAGCCCGCTTGCTGACTTTTGCTTTTGTTGCTTATGCTTTTGGTGTCATATCCAAAAATCATTACCAAGACCAATGTCAAGCAGGTTCTTCTTTGTTTTCTAGAAGTTTTACTGTATTCAGACTTATGTATTTTTGGTTTGGGGATTTTTTTTTCCCTTACACCTCTGGAGTCTGGGAAATCAAAGATCAAAGTGCCAGCCCATTCAGTTTTTGGTGAGGGCTGTCTTCCTGGTTTGCAGGCAGTCACCTTTCCAGTCTTATATTTATGTGTTTAATCCATTTCAAGTTAATTTTGTGAGTAGTGTAAGATGGGGGTCCAATTTCATTTTTCTGCATGTGGTTATTTAGTTTTCTAGATAGATATCCTTTGTTGAAGTGTATCAGGTTAATTCTGGCCTTGTAAAATGAATTTGTAAGTATTCTCTCTTCTTCAATTTTTTGGAAAGTTTAAGAAGAATTGGCATTAATTCTTATTTAAATGTTTGGTAGAATTCTCCGTTGAGACCAACTGGTTGTGAGCTCTTTTGTGTTG
The DNA here is from genome assembly GCF_026419965.1 of Kogia breviceps. Lineage (NCBI taxonomy): Eukaryota > Metazoa > Chordata > Mammalia > Artiodactyla > Physeteridae > Kogia > Kogia breviceps. The sequence continues at coordinate 88,269,604 of NC_081311.1, forward strand.
GGAAATATATGATTTGGTCTGTTCAGATTTTCTATTTCTTCATGATTCAGTCTTGTTAGGTTGTCTGATTCTAGGAATTTATCCATTTTCTCTAGGTTATTCAATTTGGTCACATATAACTGTCAATTGTAGTCTCTAATGATCCTTTGTATTTGTGTGGTATCACCTGTAATGTCAACTCTTTCATTTCTGATTTTATTTATTTGAGTCTTTGCTCTTTTTTTCCTAGTTAGTCTAGCTAAAGGTTTGTCAATTTTGTTTATCTTTTCTAAAAAATAACTTAGTTTTGTGACCTTTTCTCTTGTTTTTCTGGTCTCCATTTCATTTATTTATGTTCTGATCTTTGTTATTTCCTTCCTTCTGATAATTTGGTCTCAGTTTGTTGTTGTTCTTTTTCTGGTTCCTTGAGGTATAAAGTTATGTTGTTTATTTGAGATCTTTTTTCTTATTGTAGGTATTTATCACTGTAAATTTCCCTCTAAGAACTGCTTTTGCTGCATCCCCTAGGTTTTGGTGTATTGTGTTCCATTTTCATTTCTTTCAAGATATTTTTATTTCAATTTTTATTTCTTCTTTGACTCATTGGTTGTTCAGGACTGTGTTGTTTAATTTCCACATACTGATATTTTTAAATTTTCCAGTTTTCCTTCTGTCATTGATTTCTAGTCAAACTATTGTCTAGAAAGATATCTGGTGATATTTCAATCTTCTTAAATTTCCTAAGACTTTTTTTGTGACTTATCATATGATCTATCCTGGAGAATGTTCTGTGTGTGCTTGAGAACAATGTGTATTCTGCTACCATTGGATGGAATGTTATGAATATGTTTGTTTGATCCATTTGGTCTAAAGTCCAACATTTTCTTATTGATTTTGTTTATCTTTTCTAAAAAGATAAACACTGAAGCCTCCTACTATTGTATTATTTTCTACTTCTCCCTTCAGATATGTTACTTATCACCTTAGTATATTTAGCTACTCCAGTGTTGGGTGCTTTATACTTATGACTGTTATATCTTCTTCATGAATTGACCCCTTGACCATTATAAAATGACCTTCTTTATCTCTTACTACAATTTTTAGCTTAAAGTTTATTTTGTCTGATATAAGTATAGCTACCCTGCTCTCTTTTGATTTCCACATGCATGGAATATCTTTTTTCATCCCTTCTCTTTGAGCCTATGTGACCGTAAATCTGATTGAGTCTCCTGTAAACAGCATATATGTCTTTCTTTTTTAATCCATTCAACCACTCTCTGCCTTCTGATTAGAGAATTTAATCTATTTACATTTAGAGTATTTACTGATAGGAAAGGACTTATTAATCCAATTTTGTTAATTGCTTCCTGGCTGTTTTGTAGTTCCTTTGTTCCTTTGTTCCTCTCTTTCTGCCTTCCTTGGTGAATGGATGATTTTTCATAATGGTATGCTTTGATTCCCTTCTCTTTATCTTTTTTGCATCTACTATAGGTTTTTGCTCTGAGGTTAACATGAGGCTTACATAAAACATCTTATAGGTAAAACATTCTCTTCTATGCTGATAACAACTTCAATCATATACAAAAACTATGCTTTTATTCACTCCCCCTTTATGTTTCTGATGTCATAATTTACTTATTTTTATATTATATTTTTATTTAAAAATTATTGTAACTTTAGTTAATTTTAATACTCTTGTACTTTAACTTTTATACTGGATTTAAATGGTTAATACACCACAATATTACAGTATTAGAGTGTTCTGAATTTGACTATATCTTTAACTTTACCTGTTAAAGTGTACCAGTGTGTTGTACCTTTTCATATGTTTTCATGTTACTAATTAGCATCCTTTCATTTCAGCTTGTGGAATTCCTTTCTACATTTCTTGTAAGGCAGGTCTAGTGATGATCAATTCCCTCAGCTTTTGTTTTTTGTGGGAAAGTCTTTATCTCTCCTTCATTCCTGAAGGATAACTTTGCCAGGTAGAGTATTCTTGCTTGGCAGTTTTACTTTCAACACTTTGAATATATCATCCCACACTCTTCTGGCCTATAAAGTTTCTGCTGAGAAATCTGCTAGTAGCCTTATGGGGGTTCCCTTGTAAGTTACAAGCTTCTTTTCTCTTGCTTCTTTTAAGATTCTCTCTTTGTCTTTGATTTTTAACAGTTTTATTATAATGTGTCTTGGAGAGGATCTATTTAAGTTGATTTTGTTTGGTGACTTGTAAGGTTCATGAACTTGGCTATCCAAATCTTTCCTCATATTTGGGGAATTCTCAGCCATTATTTCTTTAAATAAGCTTTCTGCCCCCACTCTCCCTCTCTTCTCCTTTTGGAACTCCAATAATTCACAAATTGGTTCTTTTGAGGTATCTGATGGATCATATAGTTTTCCTTCACTCTCTTTTCACTCTTTTTTTCTTTGTTCTCCTCTAACTGGATAATTTCAAAGTTCCTGTCTTCTGTCTCACAGATTCTTTCTTCTGCTTGATCCATCCTGATGTTGATGCTTTCTATTACATTTTTCATTTCATACGTTGTATTGTCCACTCGGAATTTCTGTTTGGTCCTTTTTATTTTTTTAGATATAACTGACATACAACATTATATTAGTTTCAGATGCACAACATAATGATTCAATATGTGTATATATTGTGAAATGATCACCACAATAAGTCTAATTAACATTTGTCACCATACACAGTTACAGAATTTTTTTCTTGTCATGGGAACTTTTAAGATCTACTCTCTTAGCAACTTTCAAACATGCAATACAGTATTATTAAGTGTAATTTCCCTGGTGTATACTACATCCCCATGGCTTATTTATTTCATTGCTGAAAGTTTGTACCTTCTGACTCCCTTCACTTCTTTCACCCACCTCTCCATCCCCCACTTCTGGCTACCACCAGTCTGTTCTCTGTATCTATGAGCTTTTGTTTTTAGATTCATCATATAAGTGAGATCATAAAATAAATCATAAATCTTTCTATGTCTGACTTATTTTGAAAACTTAGTATAATGCATTCAGGGTCCATCTATGTTGTCACAAATTGCAAGATTTCATTCTATTTTATGGCTGAATAATAATCCATTGTGTATATATATACCACATTTTCTTTATCCATTCATATATCTGTGACACTTTGGTTGTTTCTGTATCTTGGCTATTGTAAATAATGCTGCAGTGAACACAGGGGTGCATGTATCTTTCCAAGTTAGTGATTTCATCTTCTTCGAATACCCAGAGGTGGAATTTCTGGCTCAGATGGTAGTTCTAATTTTAATTTTTTGAGGAACTTCTATACTGTTTTCTGTAGTGACTGTACAAGTTTACATTTCCACCAAGAGTGTACAAGTGTTCCCTTTTCTCCACAACCTTGCCAACACTTGTTATTTCTCATCTTTTTGATGATTCTGACAGGTGTGAGATGATATCTTATTGTGGTGTGAATTTGCATTTCCCTGATGATTAGTCTGTTGAGCATCTTTTCATGTACCTGCTAGCCATCTGTATATCTTCTTTGGAAAAGTGTGTATTCAGGTCTTTAATCAAGTTGTTGTTGGGTTTTTTTGTTTGTTTTTTGTTTTTGAGCTGTATGAGTTCTTTATATATTTTGGATATTAACCCCTTATCTGGTATATTATTTGCAAATACTTTCTCCCATTCAATAGGTTACCTTTTCATTTGTTGATGGTTTCCTTTGCTGTGCAGAAACTTTATAGTTTAATATAGTACCACTTGTTAATTTCTGCTTTGTTCCTTTGTGTTTGGTGTAAAATCCAAAAAAAATCTTCACCAAAACCAATGTCAAGGAGCTTACTGCTTATGTTTTCTTCTAGGAGTTTTATGGTTTCAGGTTGTACATTCAGGCCTTTAATCCATTTTGAGTTGATTTTTGTGTATGGTGCAAGATATTATTTTGCATGTGGATGTCCAGTTTCCCAACACCATTTATTGAAGAGAATGTCCACCCCACCATATATTCTTGGCTCCTTTGTCATAAATTAATTGCTCATACATGAGTGAGTTTATTTCTGAGCTTTCAATTCTGTTCCATTGATCTATGTGTCTGTTTTTATGTCACTAATGTTTTGATTACAATACTTTGTAATATAGTTTGAAATTAGGAAGCACAATGCCTCCAGCTTTGTTCTTCTTTCTCAAAATTGCTTTGGCTATTTGGGGTCTTTTGTGGTTCCACACAAATTTTAGGATTATTTGTGCTATGTCTGTGAAAAAAGCTATTGGAAGTTTGATAGGTATTACAATGAAACTGTAGATTGCTATAAGTAGTGTGGCAATTTTAACAATATTAGTTCTTCTAATCCATGAGCACAAAACACCTTAACATTTATTTGTGACATTTATCTTCTTTGATTTCATTCATCAAAGTCTTATAGTTTTCAGTGAACAAGTCTTTCATCTTCTTAGTTATATTTATTCCTAGGTATTTTATTCTTTTGATGCAATTGTAAATAAGATTGTTTTCTTAATTTCTCTTTCTGATAGTTTGTTATTAGTATATAGAAATGCAACATATTTCTGTATATTTTGTATCCTGCAACTTTACTGAATTTATTTATTATTCTAAAAGTTTTTTTGGTGGAGTCTTTAGGGTTTTATAAATATAACATCAACTCATCAGCAAATATGACAGTTTTACTTCTTCCTTTCCAATATGAATGCCTTTTATTTCTTTTTCCTGCCTAATTTTTGTGGCTAGGACTTCCAATGCTATGTTGAATAAAAGTGATACAAGTGGGCATCTTTGTCTTGTTCCTGATCTTAGAGGAAAAGCTTTCAACTTTTCACCATCAAATGTGATGTTTCCTGTGGGCTTGTAATAGATGGTCTTTATTATGTTGAGGTATGTTCCCTCTATACCCACTTTGTTGAGAGTTGTTTGGTTCTTTTTTTTTTTTTTTTTTTTTTGTGGTATGCGGGCCTCTCACTGTTGTGGCCTCCCCCACTGCGGAGCACAGGCTCTGGACGCACAGGCTCCGTGGCCATGGCTCACAGGCCCAGCCGCTCTGTGGCATGTGGGATCTTCCCGGACTGGGACACGAACCTGTGTCCCCTGCATCAGCAGGCAGACTCTCAACCACTGCGCCACCAGGGAAGCCCTGGTTCTTTTTTTAATTAATGATTTTTATCTTTGTTAAACTTCTCATTTTGTTCATGTGTTGTTTTCTTGATTTTGTTGAATTATATTTCTGTGTTTTCCTGGGGCTCATTGAGTTTCCTTAAAAACTATTTTGAATCTTTATCAGGTAAATTGCAGACTTCTATGTCTTTGGGATAGGTTACTGGAATATTACTGTGATCTTTGGTGGTGTCATGATTCCTTGATTTTTCATGTTCCTTGACTTTTTGTGTTGCTGTCTTCAAATTGAAGTAGCGGTCACCTCCTCCAGTCTTTTCTAACTGCCCTCAGGAGAGAAATACCTGCTGTCAGTCCTGCTAGTGATTCTGAGGTTTTCTCAGACCTTCTATGAACATACCTGTTTCATGCTTCTACTCCCTCTTCTGGAAGATTTCTTAAGTTTTTATGCCTTCTACTGATCCTGCAAAGCACCAGCTGGTGTGACAGTCTCCCTTTTGTTTTCTACAAGGTGGCAGTAAAACTCAAATTTGTGTTTTCTTCCAGACCTACAGATTCAGGCTGGTTTTATTCAGGTGCTCACTAGACAGCCACTTCTTCCATCCTTTTTATTTCAGCCTACCTATATCATTATATTTGAAATGAGTTTCATATAGCTCACATATAGTTGGTTGTGTTTTTTAATCCATTTTTCCCTTCTCTGTTTTTAATTGATCTTTTTATATATACTATTTACCATTTATATTTAAAGTAATTGTTAGGGCTTAAGTCTGCCTTTTTATTTTTCATTTTTTGTTTCATATTTATCATTTCTGTGTTCTTTTTCTGCAGTCCTATACATTATTTGAGTATTTTTTAGAATTCCATTTTTATGTATTATAGCTTATTTGAGTCTCTTTTTATAAATTTTTTAGTGGTTGCTTTAGGTATTACATTCTACATATACAACTTATCACGGTCTACTGCTGTGGACACTTTACCAGTTCAAGTGAAATGTAGAAACCTTACCTCCCTTTAAATCCCTTTACCTTACCCTGTTTATAATAGTCTTAAATATTTCCTCTAAATAGATTGAGAACTACATCAGACAATGTTATAATTTTTGCTTTGAGCATCAAACATAATTTAGAAATCTCAAGAGGAGAAGGAATGTCTGTTGTTTTTACCCATATTTTTACTCTTTACATTGTCCTTTTTTTCCTGATGTTTGTTGCAAGATGCTTTCTTTTATCATCTGTTTCAAAACTTCCTTTAGTCATTTTTTAAAGGTATATCTGATGGCAACAACTTCTCTCAATTTCCTTCCTCTGCGAGTGGCTTGATTTTTTCCTTCATTTCTGAAGAACATTTTCACTGGATGTAGGATTCTGCATTAACAATTGTTTTCTTGATGAGTGACTCTTTTTTTTTTTTTTTTGTGGTACGCAGGCCTCTCACTGTTGTGGCCTCTCCCGTTGCGGAGCACAGGCTCAGCGGCCATGGCTCACGGGCCCAGCTGCTCCGCGGCATGTGGGATCTTCCCGGACCGGGGCACGAACCCGTGTCCCCTGCATCGGCAGGCGGATTCTCAACCACTGCGCCACCAGGGAAGCCCTTGATGAGTGACTCTTGAAAAATGTTGGGCCACTTCTTTCTGGTCTTCATGGTTTCTGATGATGTCATTTAAATTGCTTTTCCCTTACAGGAAAGGGGTCTTTTCTATCTTGCTGCTTTCAACATTTGTCTTTTTTGTCCTTAGATTTCAGAAGTTTGATTATGACGTTTCTTCATGTAGATTTCTTTGAGTTCATCTAATTTCAGATCTGTAGTTTCATGTCTTTTGCCAAATTTTGGAAATTTTTAACTATTATTTCTTTGACTATATTTTCACCCCCACTTACTTTCTTCTCTCTTTTTTGGATTCCAGTACCCTAGTGTTTGATCTTTCTTTATCTTTCACAGGTCCTTGAGCCTTTTTTTTTTTTTAGTCTGTTTTCTCTTTTTTTTAATATATTGTGTAATTTCTATTGTCCTGTCTTCAAGTTCAGTGATCCTCTGTCCTCTCCATTCTCCCATGAGCCCATTCATTGAATTTTTTAATGTCACTTATTGCATTTTTCAGTTTTATAATTTCTAGTTATTTATTCTTTATATCTTCTATTTTATTGTTAAGATTTTCTATTTTCTGAGATCTTCTATTTTTCCATTTGTTTTAAGAGTATTTGTATTTCTTGTTGAAACATTTTTTGATGGCTACTTTAAAATCTTTGTCAGATAATTCCAGCATCTTCTCAGTGTTGGCATCTGTTGACTGTTTTTTCTTATTCAAGTTGAGATTTTCTCCAATTCTGGTATGACTAGTGAATTTCTGTTTTATTCTGGATATTTGGGGTAGTATGTTTTGAGTCAGTGTATCTTATTTAAATCTTCTGTTTTGCAGACCACTTCTAACACCACCCCAGTGGGGAAAAGTGGGCACTGCCTCATTACTGCCAGGTGTAGGTGAAATCCCAGGTTCTTTTTTTGGCCTCTGTTGACAACCTGTTGCAGGAAGCGGTGTCTCATTACTGATGTGTGAGAACAGGAGTTGAGGTTCTCTACTATAACTCCACTGACACCTCCATGGTTCAGAGGGAGACTTGTTAATGTTCCCCATGGGGTAGGAAGACTTTGTTAATGCTAGGTGGTGGTGAAAGTCCTGGCTTTCTACTAGGTCTCCTCCTACATCACCCCAGTGGGGCTGGGGAGGGATGCCTCACTGCCCTGGATGTAAGACACCATGGGAGAGAGCCCCATTACCACTGGAAGGGGATCAACATCCCAGCTACCCTCTAGGCCCTCCTGACACCATTTGGCTGGGAGAGAATTGTGCCTCATTATAGTTAGATGAGGTCAGAAGTTCCCACTCATGCTTTGGTGAGGAAGGCAGGGAATGAGGGGATGTTGCATGCTAGAGTAGGGCAATTCTTATCTAAAAGTTTTCTGTCTTGCTAGTCTGCTCCTCTGGGTAGAGAAAGCAGGCTTTTGTTGGGACTTTATGCCTGTGCCTAGTGGTATTTCCAGGTTGCAAGATTCTCCAGGACCTATATATGAGGTATATATAAGTGGAATATATGACCCAAAGAAAACTTAGGGAACTCACCGGTGTGTTGTTCCTTGCATTCTAGGATCCCTAGCTGGTATACCTTCTTCTCTCTACCATTCAGAGTCTTCATATTTTTGTTTCATATATAATGTCTCAAGATTTTAGCTGTACTTAGTGGGACAAATAGGGAGAAGTATGTCAGCCAGTCTGCTACCCCAGAATCTGGATCCTCTTGTTCAATTATTCGAAATTATAAGTGTCTGGTGTTTTAAGTTGGCTGGCAATTTGAGGAGGAGAGAGGGGAAATGAAAAAGAGAGCATGCATAGTAACTAGGCTGAACCTGCTGGGGGAGGTTACCTGAGGGCCACACTTTCACACACAGACTTTAAACCAAAACCTCTGTATGTTTCCCTAGGACTTGCCCCTGTCCTGTATAGTCTCTGGTAACTCCTTTCCTTTAGATAGTGTCCTATGCTGGGCTAAATCATTTGCCCTTTCTGCATCCACTTACCCTGTGCTATACAGTAGGTCCTTGTTTATCTGTTTTATGTATACGATAGTAGTGTGTACCTGTTAATCCCAAATCCCTAGTTTATCCCCTGACCCTTTCCCATTTGGTAACCATGTTTGTTTTCTATGTCTGTGAGTCTATTTCTGTTTTGTAAATAAGTTCATTTGTACCATTTTTTAGATTCCACATATGAGTGATATCATACGGTATTTGTCTTTCTCTGTCTGACTTACTTCACTTAGTATGATAATCTCTAGGACCATCCATATACCGTCTACTTTTAATCTATGTAAATAAAGCTTATGCATTTATATGTCTTTATCACCTGGAGAGCTGGGACTCTGTTTTGTACATCTTCAAGTTCCCATTGCTTAAAAAATTCCATGGCAGCAAGCTTCGTTCTGTTCTCTGCTGAATCTCTAACATTTGCAGTGCTGTCTGGCATATACCATGTGCTCAAGAAAGGCTTGAGAAAGTCAGGAAGTTGACTGCCTATTGGAACTCTTCTTTATTCTGAAAATTCTCATTTCATAAGACAGTGTATATATACCTTGCACTACGTGGTAATGGACTTTGATCTGCCTTGCCTGTGTTGGCTGATGGAATGACATTAAACATATTAGGAGAGCACCTTGTTCATTTGTGGGTAACAAGGTTACTTTACTGGGATGCAAGCTGAATAAACTGAATCTGTGTTGCCCAACACTACAAAGAGAATTTGTAGAAATTTTTCCCAATAAAAATGAAAACAGCCTCCCCAAAATAATGAAAAATCCTAGAATGAGTTTAATGCTAAGTAGTATTTTTGGAGTGACGTTCTCAGGTGGGATCTGAAAACAAATCATTCTGGAGAGATAGGACTCCATCACCACCTCAGCCATCTCAGCCCTGTCTACTTATTAACAAAAACAATAATACTGGCTACTATATATTGATGTATTGAATGTGACAGGCATTATACTATGTGTTTTATGTGCACTATCTCATTTAATTCTCATAACATTTCTGAGAGTATTAGTATTCCCATTTTACAGGTGAAGAAACAAAAGGGGATTAAGGAAACTTACTTGCCCAAAGTCACACTGCTGGTAAGAGCCAGAGCCAGGATTCAAACTCAGCTTACCTAACCCCAAAGTCTGCTCCATGACCCTCCACCCTAGGACACACAGGAGCACCAGAACAGCCTGATTGCCTTGCCTCTCTCTTATTTGCCTGTCTCTCTAGCACACTGATTCTCAATCGGAGAATTCCACCTTGCATCAGAATCCCCTAAGTGGGCATTTCCCACCCCCAGAATTTCTAATCTGCATGTCTTGATGGGGTTTAGAAGTCTGCAGCTCTAGCAAGTTCCCAGGAGTAGGAGTTACCTGTTGCTATAGAACCAGCTGAGTAAGCTTGGGCTCATGGTCTCTCACAAGGCTGTGGTCACTGTGTTGGCAGGGGGTGCGCTCAGCTCAAGTTCGGACTGCAGGATATCTTGCTTCCACACTCGCTCAGGTGCCTGTTGACAAGCCTCAGATCCCCGCTGGCTGTTGGCTAGAGACATCAGTTCCTTGCCACGTGAGCCTTTCCATGGCGCTGTTCACAGTATGTCATCTGGCTTCTCCCAGAGCAAGGGGTCCATGAGAGGCACCCCCAAATGGAAGCCACAACCTTTTTATGACCTAATCTTGGAAGTGACATCCCGTCACTTCTTCCAAAGTCTATTCATGAGAAGTGAGTCACTACGTCCAGCTCACACTCGAGGGGAGGAGCTCATAAAAGGGCCTCCATCAAGGTGGTGAAGTCTTTTGATGGCCATCTTTGAGGCTGCCCACCATACTGGGTGCTGCTGGTGGTTTTACAAATACTGCTCTAATTAATGGCCTTAGAACAAAGACCTTTTTTCCTGAGAAAATCAAAGTTCCTTGGTGAGTAAATGGATATATCGCCCTAGTAGCACTCCTAAGGTAGAGAAATTGGAAGGGAGGAGAGCTCTTTTCCATCAGAAAGGCAAAAAATAAAGGACACTTAAGACACCATTCACCAGCCAGAATTCTCTCTAAAGGCCCATAACCAAGCTATGAAAATGATAATGTTCTAAAATTCTGATAAAGAAAAAATTGAGGATAAAACTATCACTGATGGCATCAAGAGGTCCCAGCCAACAATTCTGGTACAGGCTGGCAGAAACCTAAGGGATGGGGCATTGAAAAAGTCCAAGTTTTCTTTTGTTTGAAAATAAATGAGCTCGTCTCTAGTGGCAGTAAGTGCATTCCTGTGGAAGCCCCAGCTTGAGGGTGGCTTGGCTTCCTTCTAGGCAGCTCTATGTCATTTACTCGCTGAAAGCCTTAGGAGGACAGCTTCTTTATGTACTGTACATAAAATGCACCAGAGAGTCTTGCATAAAGATGTGCTCATTAACATCCATTCCCTCTGCGGGAACTTTGAGAGTTATAAACGAGTCTAAGGTGTGGTCCTTGCTTAGTTATGGAGTTGTTATTTCCATCTATGAAACAACAGGAATTTTTAAAATGTAGAAGCGTGAAAAGGACATGGGATTTAGAATCAGAAGAATACATCTGACCCTTAACAACGCGGAGGTGAGGAGTGCCTATCCTCTGTGCAATGGAACATCTAAATATACAGTAACTTAACCATCAGCCCTCCGTATCCACAGTTCCACATCCAGAGATTCAACCATCCATGGATCCTCTTTGCTATTGAAAAAAAATCTGCAAGTGGACCCATGCAGTTCAAACTCATGTTGTTCAACGGTCAACTGTATAATGACACACAGAGCTGGGTGAACTCAGGCAATCACTTAAGCTCTCTGAGTTTCTATTACCTTATTTATAGGATATGGATAACATGCCAACTGCTTCTAGCTCACAGTGGAGTTGAGGGGAGGGAACTAAATAAAAGCACTTTTTAAACTTAGAGCAATATTTGGGTGCTAAAAAAATACACAGTGATTCTTGACTTTGGATGCATAATAGAATCACCTGGCAAGCTTTGAAAAGTCCCAGTTTCCAGGCTGTACAACCAAACGATTATGTACTAATTATGTCTCCCTTCTTCCTCTGCCTCCTCTTTCTCCATATATGTGTGTGTCTGTGTGTATGTACATCGCCTCTTGAAATAGTCAAGAGAAATTTCACTTGTGTTTCCACCAAATCGTATACACAAAGTGCTTGGAGATGACATTCCAAAGAGGTGCTGTGAAGGAGGTGTCCACTGGGGTGGGACTGGGGATAGAGGGTCGTTAGACTCAAAGAACACATGGGAAGAAAGGTTTCCTCTCCCAGGGTGATGGGTTGATTTCAAAGGACAGAGAGATGGATGGTTGTGCAACACGAAGACAAAGTATTCTGTTAGTGTGGACAAATTTTACTTTGAAATTCAGTTAGGTTGCCTGAGTGGATAACTGCAACTCGGGACAAAGTGAAGGCAGTACAGGCGCCTAAGGAAGGTGCAGCCTGAGTACATCTAGTTAATGTCTGTGCCAGGACAGAAGGAGTAACAAGTGCCTGAGTGTGTTTCTGTTCAAATTCTGTTCTCAGGCAGTATTGTTTAGGCAAGAGCTTTTTGCCCCAGCCACTGACCCTTAAAAAGTGTTTCTAATGAGCATGCCAAGCTCAGTAATTACTTTCAAGACCTAATTCTTTGATCAAGGTAGAAGACTTGATTTTTTTGAAATAGTCTTGAAAGTAGAAATTTTAAGAGAAACAAGGTTTGTTTTGTTTCAAATCTTCACATTTTCCAAAATTACTGTGAACAAAGTACTTCACTGGCATCTGTATTTTAGGGATTAATCAAAACCTGGGTTTATACCCAAAAGAAACTAAACAGAAAAAGGACACTGTGCTCACTTGCTATGTTCTCCTCTCTGTTCTCTAGAACCACATGCCGTGGGAAGAACAACCAGGCAAGAAGCCCAGTTGCTCCCGCAGTCTGAAAGCTTTTCACACTGAGCCAGCTCAGGGGCCGTTCTCTACTGCTGAGACGGGGACATGGACCTTCCCCTTCGTCTCTGCAGAGGACGTCCCCAGGGAGACTCCTTCACAACCCAGGAGCATCTCTCAGCACTCACACATCAGTTTAGATGACCTGTGGCTGGAGAAGATGCAGAGGAGGAAGTTGAAGAAGTTGGCCCAGTTTGAAAGGAAGATGCATGCATGTAAAGATGGAATCCAAGTAAGCTGCTCACATGCCATCATCATCAGACTTGGCCTGGTACCCCCTCTTCCAATGCAGCTGCTTGCCTTTCCTGCCCCCTGCCCACCTCTGCCCTATACAGCCTGCAGGAGAGACACTGCATAGTGATGTGTCTGAGAGCCACAGAGGCTGTGGCTCCTTCTTTCCTCTCTGCAATCTGGCCCTGTGCAAGGCAATGGGGTAGAACTGAAGAAGGAGGGGCCTGTCCTCAAGCCCTTTCCATAGTAATTACCATTCAGTGAGGACACACTCTGTGTCGAACACTGTGTTAGACACTAGACAGCATTAGCTCTAATACTCATAAAGGTGCATGACATTCTGATATAACAATCTTAAATTAATCAAACAAAATTATATAAAGAGAACTAGATTTTGTCCCTAGGGACATTTTGCCACCATGATTTTTACATGAAACTCTCAGCTGTTTAAAAATGACTCAGTAGTTTATAAAAGCATACCTTTTACCCAACCCCTAACTCTGTTTCTTGTTCTTTCCCTTTATAAAATAGCAATATTTTTTATTATCAAGTATTTGTGAAATACACATCCCTGAGTCTCACCTCATCCC